>NC_067146.1:353500-707000 GCF_903995435.1 Acomys russatus | reverse complement strand
TGATTTACTAAAGACACTGAGGTTTCAGTAGACTGCATATAGATTAATGATGAACTTTAGAATGTGAAGTACTTATGGGAGCTTTAAAAAAAAAAGGTGTTTCTTAGCCAGGTGTGGTGGCATATGCCTGTAATCTCAGCACTCGGGGAGGCAGAGAAACACAGATCTTTGTGAGTTCAAGGCCAGCCTGATCTACAAATGAGTCCAAGACAGCCAAGGCTCTACAAAAAGCCCTGTCTTGAAAAAAACCAAAACAAAAACAAAGTTGTTTCTTGATATGCAAGCAATTTATAAGTCAGTTTAGCTCTTTCTATCCATATAAGGAAAATAGTGATATTATCATGGGTTAGTAAAGACAGGGCATGGTCACAAAAGGCAGGGCTGTTTATTCCCTTATCAGAGTTGAGTCGCAGCTATGTTAACAGGGCAGGGAATATATGGCTCATTGACTGACATCACTGATGATGAAATTCCACGTCGACAATTGAATAAATACAGTTATAGAAAGGGCATATGGTTCTTAAACAACCAGCTGCTAGATGCCTCTTTTCAACAATGAAACTGCAGTCAGTCTTTTCAAGAGGAGTTTCCCAGGTGTCTAAGATGGTTTGGCTCAGAAGTGATGTATGGAGGACAGTTTAAAATCAGTGAGCGCATGCGCAATGATGGACCATAGAGCTTCCGGGAAGCGTGTACACCGTTGGCATGCCGGCGACACTTCTTCCGTAAGCTCCAGTCACTAAAGCCAGCGAGCGGTGGGGTATTTGAGTTTCTGCACGCTAGACACTCACACCTATGTTTTTACACACACTGCCTTTATTTGCCCCTTAGCCTTCCAAATAAAAGACAAATTTGTGTTGTTTTAGTTTTGTTAGAAACATTTTAAAGCGAAGGGAACCTGCGTTCTCTTCCTGACACTGCGGCTTATGAGGAGGCAGAGGTTCTCTCTGGTCTTGGGACGGGAACCTCACCTTAGGAAAGTTACAGGAACGCATTGCTCTTGACACAAGAAATTGCTAAACACTTGAATGTGAAGGGAAGGGGCTGTGCTCAGGCTGTTTGCCTTATGCAGCCAATGACAAGCCTGCCTGCAGGTGGCAGTGATTGTTTCTTTCTTTTTTTAATGAATACAGGATACCTGAAAAGAAAAAAATTGTAGTGTTGAGATCTTTTACCCACAACATAAGCAACTCCTAATTCCTTATACTAATCAAAGTAATATAATTCAGCATCCTACTAAAGCAACCAAAGCTGTTTTTCTCCCATTGTGTGCCAGATAGTGAGGTTGGTCCTGCGCTCTCAAGGGGCTCAGGGAGGCAGGCAACACAGACCATCACAAGCTGTTAAGTGACCATGTGGCATTCCTAGGCAAAGTGCAGTGAACCTTCAAGGCAGCCTGGGGGAGCCTGTGAAGCTTTATGAAAGAGACAGTGTTTGCCGTGGGCATAACTAGTAAGTAGGAGCCTGCGAGGAGGAAGGGAACCCCTGACAGAATGGACACTATCCAAAGTCAATAGCTGCTGCTACAGTACCAAGTGGCACTAGGAGAATGAGGAAGTATAATCGGAAGTGTGGCTGAATCATGAAGGCCTGCAGAAGTCACGCAGAATAACACAGGTCTTAGCCTTTAATGTAGGATTTGCCCAAATACATTTTTTTCAGAGCACAATTCTTCCAAGTGTTTATAGGTGTAATGAGTGAAAACCAATGCAAGTTCCAGTTGGTTAGAAAATTAAAGACTAATAGGAATAAATAAGTAGTTAAAAACAAATGAACTGGAGGCAGAGGCAGGTGGATCACTGTGGGTTCGAGGCCAGCCTGGTCTACAAAACGAGTCCAGGACAGCCAAGGCTACACAGAGAAATCCTGTTCTGGGGTGGGGGTGCGGAACCAACGACAAAAACACAAACAAGCAAACAAAAGAAATGAACTAGAAAGGTTATCAGAACATCTGAGACATTGGAATGCATTGTGAATACCCAAGGTAGCGGCAAACAGTGTTTCCTACCAAGGCCTCCTTGCAGAGACTGTCATAGGACTTGTGTTATCTCAGCAGACTGACTTTGTGAGGCATTGTCATCCGTGAAGTGAAACCATGCAAGGATTTAAACAAGGAAGTGACATGGTTCGCTCAGCCTTCCCATCCAATCCCTTTGGCACATGTGAGCAGGATCATATTGGCTGTGGCTTAGCAGGATTGATCTAAGATTAACAAGAAGACTATTGTCATCATCCTGGTGCTACACGATGACGGACAGAACTGGGCAGCAAAGGAGGTAGAGGAGGGGCTGAGAAACCGAGTGGTATCAAGTCAGACTGATGCTACCTGATAGCTGATTTTATGTGAAGATAGGACAGACAGATCTACGCCAACACCCAGGCTCACAATACGAGCAATGCAGTAAATAGTGCTATCAGTGACCATAGGAGAAGAAATGGGAAACAAACTGGGTCTGAAGGGAAGGGGACAGATTTTACTTAGAGGATACTGAGTTTAAAGTTTCTATGGCCTGACCAAATACTATTAAACAGGCATCTAGACGGATGAGTCTACAATCCAGGAATTGAGCTGAACCTAGTCAGTGTCCATGGCCGATGCCACAGGCATAAGTGAAATTGAGAAAGACGGTTGTATCTGTGAGTAACAGGAGATGGAGACCACAAGCAGCGCCTTCCCTGGACAGAGGTGTGCCATGGGAACCAGAAGAGTAAACAGAGGAGGACCAGAGTGGAAGAAGAGAGCAATGTTCCACACCTGAGGCAGCAGAGTTTCTAACAGCTGTTCATGGTTTTAAAGCTCTGTTTGTTTTTAGCAGCATATTTTATGTTTGTCTCAGGCTAATAGGAAAGTTAGCTCTCTCTCCCGAACACACGGTGATGACACAGGCCTGAAATCCCAGCACTCAGGAGGCAGAGGCAGGCGGATCTCTGTGAGTTCGAGGTCGGCCTGGTCTACAGAGTAAGTCCAGGACAACCAAGACTACACTGAGAAACCCTGTCTGAAAAAAACAAACAAAACCCAAAACAACCACAACCAAAAATGTCTCCCAGGTCTACATCATGGAAGACATTCAGCTGGAACATGCAATTGTCCGTTGGAAAATTCCACCCAGGAAAGCAAAGCTGGTTTTACTTTTATTATGGCAAAGCAAAGGAGTGAGACCTGTTCCACCTGATTTCTGTTGTGGACTTCTGCCCTTAGATTTAAAGAGCAGGGCAGGAATAGTGTCTGGCTCAGCTCAGCATCACTGGGCTCCATTCTTTGACATTCCCTCTCTGTGTTTCTGTCTTCCTCCGTATCCTCTCCTCTCCTGTCCATCCCAGGATAGTCACTGAACCCCAAGTCGGTGCTCACTATTGCACCAGGGCTTAGTTTCCGAGGAACATCCAGTCCCAGGACTCAGCAGTGTAAACAAATAGCTACATCTGAGAGCGGAAAATACGGAGAGTGGGATGCGAAATGGATGGTTTCTACTTGACAAGGAAGATAGGTGATGGCTTTCCAGGGAAGGAGATACCAGGGAAACCCTCTGCCAAAAGCAGCTGTGGCTCCAGAAGAAAATAGCCTCATCTATGTACCGTCTCCTTGGTACATAGACTCAATGTGACTAGTCATTGACCCCTGCAAGAGAGATGGTGGAGACCATGGGGGGTTTGAGAGATGTGACTTTTAAATAGAGGATCGGGGAAAGAGAAATCCTATTGTGTGAGCTGCTGTCTGAAGCAGGAGGGAATGGCCAGCCTTGAGCACACCAACAATGTACACCACGAGAAAAGGACAAAATTGTCCTTGTTTGCGTTTGGTTGTGTTTTCCTGTTGGACTAGCCCTCATCCCCATCTAGTCTCAGGTCTCTATCCTGTGTAATGTGCATGAGGCTGGGCCAAGGTTTAGGTAGTGTTACTAAAGATCCCTTATCCTAAAGCTTGCAGTCATTTCTTTGTTGTTTTCAGTGGTGCTTTTCTGGCTCCCGTAGCATTGCTTCCTTTGGCTCAGCACTCCAAGTGTGTGTGTGTGTGTGTGTGTGTGTGTGTGTGTGTGTGTGTGTGTGTGTGTGTGTCTGTTCCTCCTCACTGTACTTGCACCTCCCCTCTCAGAACAGGAACTAGTGACTACTAGCTGCCATTTCCTTTTACCTCCCTCACCTTTCTAAGCATATTTTACCTTCTTTTCACCGTGGTTGTCCTCCTGGCTCTGGTTGGTCCTTGTGAGGCACATTTCCTAAGTATCATCATGACTTTTAGGAAGGCTTCTCTGCCTTCTTTTCCTGAAATATTAAATCCTGTAGACATGCATAATGCCCTATCCTAGTTTTCTTATTTTTCATGAACTTGCCCTAGGGGGTATCAAGGAACATGCAAATCCTGACCTCTCTTTGGCAACAGTGTCTGCTCTGGAAGCTTCTTTCTTTCTCATAATTCAGCAGTGCTATTTTACCTGTCCATAAGTCTCCATGGATATTTGACTGTTGTGAACCCCATTCCATCCTATAACTTAAGTACACAGATACTTGAGCTTGAAGTTGAGGGAAGTACGAGCCTATCCACTTCTCACTGTCTCTGTATCTCACTGGTCCATATTCTTGGGCCATAGGTCAGGGAGGGGGGAGCATAGACAAGTTTATAGTAAGTATCACTTCACTGTTGCTCATGGGGTCCCAGCAGTGGGAGGTGTGGGTATGTCATCTCCTGGCCTCTCTCCCTGCCCCACAGGAGTGCTGTTTAGCATCGAGGTCACCTCTACCTACTTTGCTGTTCGGAATTACTGGCGAGGCTTCTTTGCAGCCACATTCAGTGCCTTTGTGTTCCGTGTCCTGGCGGTGTGGAACAAAGACGCTGGTAACAGGGGAGGCCTCAGTGGGGGGGTTGAGGGGGTGAGACAGGGATGGTGGTGACATGGCAGAAAGTGTAACTCTGGAGCACATCAGAAAAGGACTGGGTGGTGCATGGGAAGCAAGGCCAAGGCTCAGGGTATAGGGAGAAGTCGGGTCATGGAGTAGAGAGTGTAGCCATGGGGAAATGCTATAGGGAAAGGAAAACTCAGTGGGAGAAAAGACGTTGGGATTTAAGGAAGGGAAGATACTTTTACACGACTTCTCTTCCTCTCTCTAAGACTGTGGCTTTCTGTGAGCTCCCACACTAACGCTGCCTTTTCGTCCTACAGTTACCATTACTGCTCTGTTCAGAACTAATTTCCGAATGGATTTCCCCTTTGACCTGAAGGAACTCCCAGCGTTTGCTGTCATTGGGTCAGTGGGACCACTCCTTCTGGGTGTGGGAAGCAGGGACTGGGGTATGGCCTGGACTGGAAGGGGCTGGAGCCATGAAGAAGCTGTGGAGAGCATACGTAAAAGCATGAATTAGCTGTGAGGCAGCTGCGTTGAAAAGAAAGGAGGAGGCTGCTTGCTTTCTCCCCTGCACTGTCTGGGTCAGAGCTTCCAGCCTTGTAACTTGCACCCTCAGGATTTGCTGCGGATTCTTGGGAGCTGTTTTCGTTTATCTGCATCGCCAAGTCATGCTCGGTGTCCGAAAGCACAAGGCTCTCAGCCAATTTCTTGCTAAGCAGTGAGTCATTGCCCTTCCCTTGCCCCGCCCACTTCTTCTGGTTTCCTCCAGCAGTTCTCGTTGAGGTGAATGCTTTTAGGTGGAGTTGCTGTGTGCAGCTATGGGAGGCTCTGTGTGCAGGCCCAAGTGGTCACTTTCTTGGCAAAGAGAATATGCTTTGCTGAAAGAACAGAAGACTACGGGAAACAACAGCTTGGAAGCTGAGTTGTGGATGCGTTGTGGACTGGCTAAGTAGGAGAACAGGGTTAACTCTGTTTCTCTTGCAGCCGCCTGCTATATCCTGGAATTGTTACCTTTGTCATCGCCTCACTCACCTTTCCTCCAGGAATGGGTCAATTCATGGCTGGAGAGGTCAGCTCTAGGGGGCGCCCAAGAGCAGCGGGGTTAACTCATCTCTGTGGCTGTGTCTCTAGGCCAAGGGTGGGGCAACTGCTCAGACTGGGAGTTTGCACGGTTTTGCCCAAGGATAGCCTTTCTCTCAGAGAAAAGAACAAAAAGCGTCCTGGACTAATAGGATGGGGATGAGCTCTCTAACACTGGAGGTACAGTGCATGCATGGAAAACCTGCCTCCTCTGCTTCTTCCCTCACAGCTGATGCCCCGTGAAGCCATCAGTACCCTGTTTGACAACAACACATGGGTAAAGCACATAGGTGACCCCAAAAGCCTGGGTCAGTCAGCTGTGTGGATTCACCCCCAGGTCAACGTAGTCATCATCATCCTTCTCTTCTTCATCATGAAGGTACCCTGCCCCACTACAGCCCCTGTAAGCCTCGTCTGTTCTCAGGAGAGGAGCCCAGGCCTTGTACAGGAAGGGTAGGCTTTCATCTGGTCCGTGTCCACCTAGACAGAAGTCGTGAGGAAACCATAAGTTGCCTGTCTATCAAAGTGAATTAGGATGTAGCTTAATTGCTCTGCTCGTGACCACTTAGTGGTGTTTGCCATAATTACAATAACCCTTCTAATAGTTCCATTTGTTATCTTTTTAAGGCATCAGAACAGTCAAGTAAATTGGAGTAAGACAGAGTTTAGCAATATAGATAACTGTGTAAAAGCCTCAGACTAATTAACCAAATTCCTCCCACGTGTTAGATAATGAGATATTTAATCTCCATGGATCCGTTATTCACTTTCAGGTGATTTGCACACAAATCTCTCTCATCGCTTTTCTGGAATTTTGAAGGTGATGAAATAACCAAGTCAACCTTATTAATGACTATAAATAATTTTTACAAATGTAATTATTCTCCATGCAGGCAGTGAGAATATGAGGACATTTCTAGACTAGTGTTTCTTAACTTTAATTAGGAAATAAAAGTTGAAGCCTTTACATTCTTTCTTGTTCAGTTCTACCTTATTCTTTTATTTCCAAACCTGGCTGTTACTCCTTTATAGATGATGATCATCTGGTGTTTCCTTTGGTGATTTCTCTTTTACTAATAGCATGCCTTAAGTAAGCAAGCCAGTATGTCCTTTGTGGGCTAGGGTTCCTATAGGTATTTCTGTCCAGCCTAAACTCTCATGCTTTTCAGTACCTTGCTGTTATTTATAATGCTTTCATGATTCTATGTTCTACAAAATATGAATCACTAATTTATATTGGTATTGTTCTTAAAGTACAGCAACTGTCAATTTTTTCAACAAATGTTATGATATGCCATGTACCAAGTACATAGTTCTTGGTCATTGGCTTTTGGGTAATTTGACATTTCCTTATTCGCTGCTGCTGCTTGTTAATGTCCTTTTCAGTGATGCTATTATTAAAGATGCCAGCCATGTCACACACCAGGTCTCAGACCCCAAGCTTGGGCTCCCAGGGTTTGCTGTGGCTTCCCTCTCCCTCACCTCACGCGCTGAAGGTGGACTAACCGAACACTTCACTTGTTTTATCTTTTCTGTTCCTTCCTTCAAATACATGCTAATGTTTCATGAAGACGTTTTCAAGAATCTTGTTAAGGATTCAGTGTCTAGACTTTCATTTATAATTTTCATCTTCTCTAATTTGTAAGTTTTGGATTTGGTCGAGCCTACTTTACTTAGGAGTAAATTAAGGTTTTATTTTGTATCCCAGCCTAGCCTTGAAGTTGACCTCCTGACACTCTAGTGTAAGCCACAACACAGTAACTCTGAATTGACTGTTCAGTCTATAATCCCATCTGCCATAACCCAGTCCATGGTTTGATAGTATTTCAGAATCTATTATCCAGTAATCATACAGCTTGGTGCAAGCTATATGTTGCCTTTGGGGTCCTGTAGACTGTTAAGGTGTCAAGATTTTGAAAAGTTTTCTAAAAATAAAATATTTTTTAGCACTTACTCCTTACCTTATCCACATCCCCATATTTACAGTTATATGTCTTCACAAAGTCAAGCTTATTTTCAGCACCCCACTTGAATGATATAGAAAGACTCATCTGTATGTCACTATAATTAACTTCTCACTGAATTATATCCTAAAGAACACTCATATTATAAGTATATAAGAAAAAAAAAAACCACATTCTGGGCTATATTTCAAGCCCAACAGTTTGCAAAAGGTCTACAATATTTTTTAATATTTCTAATTACAAAAGTATTCCTTGCTGAAAATTCAGTTTTACCAGTCACTGCTTTCCAACATTTTCATTGGCTATTCATTGGACTCATAACAGTACTCCTATTTTCTTCAAATGGGAAAAATAAAACATGTAGCCAAATTAAAATATAAAATAAGTGCTTATATTCATCTTGGGTTTTTTGTTATTCTAATTAAATATATGAGGTAAGCTACCTCATAAGGAAAAGAGTAATTTTGACTCACAGTTCTGGACATCCAAGGTCACAGAGTCACACCAGCCATGACACCTTTGCCAGCTGTGGTGAACATCACATAGCAAGCAACAGGAAGTTCGGGTGTATCTATCTGTTCTCCCTCCTCAGAAAGTTGCCAGGAAGCCATCACTGATGTCTCAGTGTGCCTTGTCTAATCCTAACAAATTTCAAAGGCTTCATTTCCAAGCCCCACAGCTGGGTGAGGTCCTCACCCCTTGACATCTCACAACATTCATGAAATTTCCAAATGGAAGCCTGGGAGGCATCCAAACTGTGTTCCGCTCAAAGTAGGGACTAGCACTGCGTTTCTGCAATTGGATTTAAAATCTAATCCATGTGGCCTCTGGCAGTGTCCATGAGTGAGGTCACAGTCTCAGTTCAGCTGTTCCTTAATATTGGTGAAAGGAAGTCCCACCTCCCCAACATCCCCATTTTTAAGGTGTGCAAAGAATCATCAGAGATTTTCCATGAACATGAATATAATTCTAACATCTCTGTTCCCTTTTAATGAGGCTAACAGCACTGCCTGGTGGTGTTGAGTTTCAGCAGAGCCTGAGGCTCCGTGGGAGGCTTTATGTTATTTCTTCTTGTGATGGGTCTAAATATAATTAAGTCAGTGATAACAGGTTTCTAGTTTCTCAGTTCTTTACAACTGGGTCTTTAACATCTTAGAAGTTACTTCTGTGCCACATCACTCTGGGTTTTTTCCCTTCATGAGCCAATAACTAAAAAAGTTTGCTAATCTCAGTCACCCTACTTTGTGCCATGGGAGTTGATAACTTCAATACCCCTTGTCTTGGTCTTGGTCTAGTTGTTATACTTATGTGGGAAGATAATCTGCTTTACCCTCCAAAATTAGCCCTACCCATCACCCATCGTCTGGATCATTGGTACTTTCGGATCATCTGAGCCTACAAAATTCCTTATGACTCCCATGAACTTATTCCAGACAATACGTGGGAGTGCTTGGATTCTTGATGTGTTAAATGGCATCACTTAAGAAGTGTAAGCGATGGGTGCCTGGGATGGTGCCTGTAGATTGTCTGATGTGCTTGCCTCCAAAGGCATCTGCTCATCTGCTCATCTGCATTTTCTTTGTTTCCTACCTACATTTATGGAGCACTGTGCCACTGTAGAGGAAGAAAAAATAAGAAAGTTTGCCCTCTTCCCTCAAGAAGTCATCAGTCTGTGTTCTCTTCATTTTGAAGATTTAACTTGGCAATTCTCAACCATCTCTATGATCTGGCATGAAGAGATATTTTGCTTCATCTCACACTTCTGGAGCAAAGTTCTCTCTTCATTGCCTTCATTGTCGCCTCCTTAGCTTAAAAGAATGCTTCCTTAAGTTCCTAAAATTAAGAAATTTATTTTTCATTAATATATCATACACATGGTTCAAAGAATTTCAGATACTTTAATCTTAATAGCTTGTTATACTTTTGAGCTGCTTTCGCTGTGTACCTAATTAATTGATAATCCTTTCCTAAAATTTATTAACTTACATTGAAAGACTTTGAAAACTACGTCTCAACAGTTTTTTTCTTTAGACTTTAATGCTCAGCCATTATTCCTGTTCTGCTCTATGTCTCAATCCTTCTGCATTCTCTGCTCCGAATGTACATGCTGCTTTTGCTATAATTGCCCCAATTTCTGTTGGAATAGTGCCTTGCAAAGTTGACCTTGAATATCTTTTCTGTCATATTGAAAGACTCATCCAGCTCTCAGTTTGCCCTTGTGGTTCAGCCAAGACAGATCAATGTTTTTTGTTTTTTGTTTTTTTTCAGTACTGGGGATTGAACACTGGGCCTCACAGAGTCTAAGAATACATTCTATCATTGTATGTCCCCAGGATCCAGATACAATTTTCCTCTTTGTTTAAGGTGGTTTGATATCAAAGACAAAGGCTAGCAAAGGCTCTAGCAGAACAGTCCTCTCTTCTGGTTCCCTGTGAGGCTTACCTTCTGTATGGCTTTGTAAATGGTCAAATCAAAGCTAAATTAATCATACAAAAGTTCAGTAGACGTTAAGGTATCTACCGCATTGTCTGGAGTAGTGTTATAGAAATAGAAGCTGAGCAGGAAAAAGCCTCTTCCAGCTTAGCATCTCAGACTACTCCACAGAGGTAAACTTCCTAGACTGCGTGAGGGTCTTTTTGGAACAGTGAAAGGGGGATCCCCTGGAGCTTCCTTGTTCTAGATTGCCAAAAGGAGAATATAGTCACTCAAAGTTGGAAGGGTTTGTGTCAGCCATCTGGAGGAACTTTCTTATCCTGATGTATTTGTCGATCTCTCAGCCTGAGAATGCCAAGTTTTTCAGGCTCTGGAGAATGCTGACAGACAAGAACGCTTCCAGAAGGGTTGGCTATCCCAAGTGCTTCTGTTATGACTCTTGAAATAGGAGTGAGCAGGGCAGAGAAGAGAAAGGGGCTTCCTTGGGGGTACTTTTGGAAACAGTACTCTAATGTTTCTTTTCTGACCCTAGTTTTGGATGTCCATTGTGGCTACCACTATGCCCATCCCCTGCGGAGGCTTCATGCCTGTCTTTGTGCTCGGTAAGGGTAAGGGTTGATGGCATCATACTGACAGCTGCAATCTGGGTGGTTGGTGGGAAAACAAGGAAAAACCTAGGATATCAGGAGTTTGTACTCTTAATGCCTCAGCACAGATGATGCTAAAAACAAAGACAAAGAAAATGTATGCTAATAGTTTTCTTCTTTATCTTCCTTCTAGGAGCTGCATTTGGAAGGCTGATAGGAGAGATTATGGCCATGTTATTCCCTGAGGGTGTCGTATTTGATGACATCATCTACAAGATCTTACCTGGGGGCTATGCAGTAATTGGTGAGACGTACTCCTAACCTCTATAACCAGACATTGAATATCCCAAGTACCTATAGTTAAAGTCTGCTAATACATCTTCTTTCAATGTACAGCAATTTAGCTTAAATACAACACTAATTTAATTCAGTTTTTGATCAAACAACAAGCTTTTGGTTCTGCCTCTCACTGTTTCTTTTTTGTAAGCCTAAGTTTCCTCCCATGGAAAACAGGCACAGGAATCAAATAAAATAAGGAGAGGGTACTCTGCATTGTCTTTGCATGTTCAGAGGCTCTTTCTTCCCTGAGAATCATGGAGCCCATAGTCCAGGCGATGGCCCCAGTCCGTCCAAATTGAGCTGTGCTAACGTTCATGGAGACAAAGAATATGGGAGTAAGAGCTGGGAAACGTGAGCCCTGGACTTCTAAAATGACTTCTGAGGTAGACCCACGTATGGCACTTTACTGCCTGGTCATAGTCCATTTATAAATGCTTCCTTTGTCAGTATAGGAGCCTTCCGTTCTCTTCATGCCTTGCAAGTGTCTCTAGTCTTCCATAATGTACAGTTCCCAATGGACACATGCTCTGTAGTTTATGATTTGAGCTATGCTCTGTGAGTCACCTACTAGGATCATACATCCTAATACTAGACTTCTGTGACCTTTTATTTCATATTTTCACATAAGCCTTCTCCTGTATCTTCCCACAGGATATTTACATCATTTTAAAAATTAGTTTTAAGGTTTGTTTGTTTTCTTTTTCCTTTTCTTCTTCTTCTTCTTCTTCTTCTTCTTCTTCTTCTTCTTCTTCTTCTTCTTCTTTTTTCTTTCCTTTGAGACAGGGTCTCTTGACATAGCCCTTTCTATGCTGAAACTTACTATGTAGACTAGGCTGGCCCTTCCCTCATATTTGAATAAGAAATACAGTTAAAGCATAAGTGACTATTGAGTTGATAGAAAAACAACTTTTAAAATGTGTAAGATTGATTCTACCTTTGGCAAGCTTATAGAATCAATTATTTAGGTCCTAAGACTTTTAGAAGTTATTTAATAGAGTGGATGAGACATGGTATCCCAGGGAAATAAACTTTGTTCATAAGTATACCATGATTCTTCAATTTTCATGCTTTTCAATCATAATCTTTTGACATTGACACGAGTGTTAAAATAAGACCATTGAGTTTTTAAATGTTCCATTGAAAAGCAAAGAATGGATACAATAGATATCACTCTGTTCCCATTATAAATGAGAAACTCTGCATGTACATAGATTTTGTGACTTGGTAATATTATATATAAATTAGATCAAAAGGATAATTTTCAAATAGGCCAGCATTCTAGCCCCTACTCTTGAAAAGTAGTAACCCTGGGATTGTTGACACTGGCCAAGGTCCTGTCTCCTATTCTGTGCCCCACTTGTCATATCTTCATGTGTTCCCCAATGCCAAGAAAGACAGCGCTAACCCATTAATACATTCCTGTCATTCCAGGAGCAGCAGCTTTGACAGGGGCTGTCTCCCACACAGTCTCCACTGCTGTGATTTGCTTCGAATTAACTGGTCAGATTGCTCACATCCTGCCCATGATGGTGGCTGTTATCTTGGCCAACATGGTGGCTCAGAGCCTGCAGCCTTCCCTCTATGACAGCATCATTCAGGTCAAGAAGCTTCCCTATTTGCCTGACCTTGGTTGGAACCAGCTCAGGTCAGGGCCACCAGCTGGAATTAGTTTAGATATGGTGGGATGTGGGAGGTCCTGAAGAGGAGAGCCAGGCTAGCATCAGCATTGGGAAACACTTTTAGAGATTATTTTCATGTTTACATATACGTAATAAATACTGTGAATGAAAGAATGCGAGGCAGACCTTTGGGGAAGAAGGAAGGGCCAGCATAGGCCTATAACGGGCTAACCCAGGATGCCTTCTCCCTCCTCAGTAAATTTACAATCTTTGTCGAGGATATCATGGTACGTGATGTGAAGTTTGTCTCAGCTTCTTGCACGTACGGAGAACTGAGAAACCTACTCCAGACCACCACAGTCAAGACTTTACCATTGGTTGATTCCAAAGGTAAGTGAGAAGCAAGGAAGCCAGCCAACTACCCAGCTGGTGGCCAGCAGGGTTGTACAGTGGCAGAGAGAACCAGCGTTACTTTACTTTCTTATACTGATATTAAAACACCTAATGTAAACTGAGTAAGGGAAGAAATGTTTATTTCAGCTCATTGTTTTAAGGAGTTCAGTCCATTACGGTAGAGATAGAATGTTTGGACAGAGTAATACACATCATGGCAGGTCAAGATCTCCAGCAAAAGGATGCTGGTACTCAGATGTCTTCCCTTTTTTTGTCCTATTTTTTCTGGGATGCAAAGCCATGAGATCATGCTACATATATTCAGAGTGGATCTCCCTTCTTTATTTAATCTCTAGAAATGTCCTCATAGACACACCCAGAGGTGCCTCACCAGCCTCCTGGGTGATTCAGAATCCAGTTAAGCTGACAGTAAGAGTCACCATCACAGGTATAGACTCGAATTCAGAGCTATCCAAGTACAAAGGGAAACTCAGCTTATACTTACTGAGGAGCTTACTCTCCTTCAGGAAGTGAAGAACAGCCGTAACACAGGCACACAAAGGCAGTTAAAACTCAATTAAGGAAATATGGGCAAATCTTACTATTCATGGCAGCCATGAATTGTAAAAGCTACTGAGCTTGGAATTAGTGAACAGTTTGGAGAACAATGTTCCAAGGGGAAAATATAGTCACAACACTCTTGCCAAGCAGTCGATACATAGCCATGTTTTCTGTGTGGTTCTGTTTTAAGACAGCTTATGTAATATTCTTTTTCATTTATTAACCTTGATCTCATGGCCAACAAACGGCGCTGTAATCCTACCCATATGAAACTCACCTAAGGTATTTTCTCAATAAGGCAGAGCACACAGCCTTCCCTTCTCGTGCTTAGGAACAGGAGACAGCACTTCGGCAGTACATCTGGGGGACATTTTACACCACAGAGTCACCGCACAAAGCACAGAGACTCGAAAAAAACAAAAACAATGTGGCATTAGACAGACTGCTAACAGAACACTTGTTTACTCCGGCTGAGCTGAGAAGGCTGAGTGCTGTTTGTGCAGCCTCAGCTGGGAACATGAGATTCAGGCAGCTCACTTTGTTGTTGCTCTGTGCAAGGCTGTGACTCACAGGCAGGGCGCCTCTGGTATTGGAGTTACAGACACAGTCTGGTGGGTAAGGGAGTTCATAGACAGTGGGAGTCAACTGTAAATCTTGGACCCTCTTCCTACTTAACTACATTCTGTCACTAAAATGGTCTTTAATGGCCAACCTAGAAAAGAGTGAAAACTGTTCCTCCTGGAGGAATAAATGGCGTTTGTAAATGTTGATTTCATGTTTCCTTTCAGTCACCATACTTCCTGCCCTGCATTGGCATTTCACTCTGGTGTGCACCTCTTCTTACTGTAGTTTGTCTTTTTGATTAGATTGGGTAATCTTTGAATGTAGAGACCATAATCTCTGTATTTTTAGAGTTCTAAGTATTAATTGGACCTTCAGCACTCATATCTCTAGTCTGTGAATTACTGTAATAGAAAATACACATGAGGAGCTATTTGGAGCTGGGGATAATGCTAGTTTTCAACTTCAGATATAGAGACTATCCAAATTTCTCAACCTACATTAATTCACACATTCCCTCTAAGTTTGGTGACCTTCTCAGTAGTTCCTGAAGCCACGACTCTTTCTTAGAGCAAGGATGCAGCCAGCAGGGCACAAGGTTGTCACGACTATGACAAAGATTTAACAGTATGAGGTACATCTAAGCCCTAAGTGTCATTGATGCAGTGCTAGAGTCGTTAACTTACAGCACTGTAGCAGAATTTCTATAAACACATACAGGACCTCATGAGAAGGAACATTTTGCCTATATCCTATCAGGGCCTAGGTGCTTTAATGGGCAAAACTTCTTCCAGAAGAGAGGACACAATGCTAATGTTTCTCATAGACTTCTTTCAGGGTGTGAATGAGTGTCAGGCTGTTACAGTTGCCTCTCAAGTTTCATTACTATTGGATCAGGGTGATCAGCCTATTTTGGTTTGCATATTTGCAAATATTATATTAGGGCACTGTACAGATAAATTCAGATTAGCACCAATTAGTGTGCTGCCAATTGGGTGCATGAGTGGTGTTAAATGTGTGACGAAAAAGCGATCAAGTGAGGCCACCCTGGAGAGGTTTAAAATGAGTTCTTAGTGAGAAAAGGTAAGAATGGAGTAAGGGAAGGTTCTGAGCTCTGGCTGCTCCTGACCTGCTCACTGGGAAGGTGTGGAGCATGCCCTCAGGAATACATGATTGTCCTCTAGATTCAATGATCCTGCTGGGCTCTGTGGAACGCTCAGAACTACAGTCCCTCCTGCAGCGCCACCTGTGTGCTGAGAGGAGGTTGAAGGCTGCCCAGGACATGGCTCGCAAGTTATCAGAGCTGCCCTATGATGGCAAGTCGCAGCAAGCTGGGGAATGGCACCCTGGCGGAGGCCGACCTGAGTCCTTCGCCTTTGTAGATGAAGATGAAGATGAGGACCTCTCCAGGAAGACAGAGGTAGCCAAGATGGAAGGGGAAGGGAGGCTGGCAGAAGGGAAAATGTCAGCAGGTGACATTGCCAGTGGCAGCTCAGCTGGGCTGGGTTGGGCTTTACTCTGACAGGGGCTGGACAGAAGGAAAAGGGAAGGCAGACACTGACAAATGAGAAAGTGACTCTGTGTGTGTGTGTGTGTGTGTGTGTGTGTGTGTGTGTGTGTTGCAAAAGAGACCGGTGCCAGGGTGATGTTTAAAAAGGAAAAAAGGAATTGGGGCAGGGCAGGGTGGGGACAGGAGCTAGTTAGCTATCCCAAGGTGTCATGTGATATGGTCTCCTCTGAGACTGAGAGTTTTTCCTTTTTTTTTTTTTTTTTTTTTTTTTAGCTTCCACTACCTCCTCCTCCACTTCTGCCCTTTCCTGCTGCTCCATCATACCCTGAAGAGCCTAATGGACCTCTGCCCAACCACAAACAGCCACCTGAAGTCCCAGACCCTGCAGGTAAAGACCTCTTAACATGTCTTGGAAGTTATGTTGGAACTCACCTTTACCTAGCAGCTACTCTTTGTAAGGAGATGTGAGGCTAGGTGATGTTGAAAGCTGACTCTAATTGATTAACCCCCATAATGCTGTCCTCGGGACTTGGGACAGAGGTAGAAAAGAGGAATCCAGTGAGGTGCAGCATTGAGGAAGTGCAATTCTTTAGTGGCACAGTGTCAAACCCTGGCCGCTTCCCCCATCTTCTCACTTCTCCTTTCAGGTCAAAGATCTTCCGTCTTTCAGCGCCTGATGCCCTGCTTACTGGCCAGAGGTCACTCCACAAAGAAGAAAGCAGCCCAGGTAAGGACCGTTCAGAGGAAGGACAGCCAGAAGATTGTCTTTGAGGAATGAGAAAGCAGAGTCCTTAGTTAGACAAACAGAGGTCCCACCAAAGATGGTGGTTTGAAAAGGTGGCTGTTTGGGACCTGCCCAGGAGGACATAGTTTTTGCTTCACTGAGAATCATAATTAGTTTGAGAAGAGAAGGGAAGAACTTGGTCCTCTCTCTCTTTCTTCCCTAGGACTCAACAGACTTAGTGGATAACATGTCACCTGAAGAGGTAAGAAAATCCACATCCTGGAAAGGATTGTTTCATCCAATGAAGATATTGATTTTTTGTTTGTTTGTTTGAGACAGGGTCTTACTATGCAGCCCTGGCTGGCCCAGAACTCAATGGCCTCAAACTCACAGATACCCATCTACCTCTGCCTCTCATATGCTAGGATTAAATGTGTGTGCCTCCATTTCTTATTGTACCTACAAAACTGAAAACCAGCCAGTCAATGAATATGGCTATTTAATGCCTGTTTGCATCCAGGTACAAAAAGATTTCTAGATGATAGATTTCTAGTGTATATCTTTCCCAAGACAGACATAGAGGAGACATTTTTCAGGAATAAAGTCCAATAAAAGTAAAAATTCAGAATATTTTGAGAGATGACAACCTTGACAATATCAAGATGTTGATTTTGACAAAATCATATTGAGCCAATACAGAAATTATTGAAAGAATTCCATGTGTAAAGAATTCCCCTCTGTCCCTGCTGTGGTTTAAATCTCACATAATGAGAGCTCTGGCTTCTAACTGGTCCTGAGCTCTTTGTAAGACCCTGTAGCCACCTCCTCCACCCCCTGGACAGAAGCTGGAGTGGGGTTGTATCTGGGATGTGCTCAGTGCACAAACAGTAGAGTCCACCAATCGCTGCCTATGGAGCCCCTGACAGACTTAGCACGGTGCAACTGTACTTTATCTGCAATATGTAGATGGAGACAGGGTTATTAAGAGGATTCGATGAGCTAGGACATGCACAACAATTAGAATTATGTCTGGCACAGAGGAAGTTCTTGGCAATTGTTTTTCTGAAAATGTTGCTACTACTGTTCCCAGGAAAAGGCAAAAACAAACAAACAAAGGATGCTGAAAACTCTTGATATGATCGCTGAAGGAGCAAGAGAACAGATCCTATCAAAATCCTCTAGCCCTATTCTCTTTGCAACAATTCGGATAAGTGTCCTCTTATGCAAAGAGCCAGTTAGGCTACACGTGACCCTTTAGTCAGGACCTGAGGAGTTTAGAGGATGCATGGCTGTGTCCAGAAATGTCAATGAGGCATGACACATGGAGGCAGCTTGACTGTGGGCTCCATACTCAATCCTAGGACAAGGAGCTCACTAAGCTCTCTTAATAGCCTCTGAAGGCTAGAGTGCAGATTTGGACAAATAGAGGATTGAAGTGTGGCATCACTTAGAAAGTAGGATGGAAGAACATCTTAGATTTGTTTATGAATGCTGAAGAGAGTGGTTTCTCTGGCATCTTGAGGTTGTGGGTGTGTCGGTCGAGAGGATAGCTGGCTTTGTGCCTTAATGGTTTGGCTAATAGACTAAAAAACAAAAGCAAGCAAACATAGACAGTTCAAGTCAAGTAAATACCAATTGGCACAGGGAGTCTGCTGAGATCAACAAATATGCCCACTGCTCTACAAGTAAGGGGCAACTGCCAGTTCCCTTGGTCTCCAACTGTTGATATCACTTAACCCTCTCAGTGACTGTTCATGCAGTAGACAGAGGAAAGGCAAGTGGCAACGCAAGGCTGAGCACAAGCCATGCCATTTTAGAAAACCAAAGACTCGCAAGGTGTCATGTCTGATAGGGTTTATTTGACCGAAAGACGTGCCTGACTGTGAGTGTCAGTAAGATGCACAATGAAGGTTGGAAATAAATGTTTGGAGACCCAGGGGGACTTGGAAGACTACAAGTAGGAACCGTGTTCTGGGTACCTGAAGGTGAAGGGTACAACTTGAGGCTAGGAAACAAAGGAGAAGGAAGCTGTGGGTCTCTGAGGAGAAAGTGTATGCCTGTTGATCAACAGTATCTATGATGGTTCCTATGGGACGATGCTGAGTTGAAGGGGTCTCTATGATACTCTGTCAACAGATTGAGGCCTGGGAGCAGGAACAGCTGAGCCAGCCTGTGTGCTTTGATTGCTGTTGCATCGACCAGTCTCCTTTCCAGCTGGTGGAGCAGACAACGCTGCACAAGGCAAGCCCTTGTTGACTGCTTAGGGATTTAGGGAGGGCACAAGTGGGGACATGCTGACCTGTGCTTTCCCCATCAGACTCATACACTCTTCTCACTTCTTGGCCTCCATCTTGCCTATGTGACCAGCATGGGGAAGCTCAGAGGTGTCTTGGCACTAGAAGAGGTAAGGATGGATAGGCCCCACTTGACTAGAGAGAGGGAGGAATAGACGAGGGAAAATGATCAGGGAACGAACATACAGAGCAGATTTCCCTCTAACAGGGAGAGACTGCAAAGCATGTTGTGTACACAGTTCTATAGGTGACTACAGAAGGGACCCCATGTGATCTTTTCCCAGATGGCCTGGCTCGGGGGAATGGGCTTTAACTGTGAGCTGTGGGGAGGGGTGTGGGAATATAAGGGAGGTGTAAAGCCATCACTAGGAGGAAAGGGGTTCCTGGGGGTTACTTTCTCAGGGGGAGCTGGGAAACAGCTGCTCTGCAGGAATGCCTTTGTCCTGTCTTCACCTGTGATTGTTCCCTGTTGGTCTGTTTCTCCCCTTCTTACCACTCTTTCCATTTCTGTTTCTTCCTGTTTTGTGTTCTTACAGTGTCTCCTCCATTGTCTTCCATCTTGTTTCTCTTTCCCATGATCTGTCTCTTTCCTTCTCTTCCTCCCCAGCTACAGAAAGCTATTGAGGGCCACACCAAATCTGGAGTGCAGCTCCGCCCTCCTCTTGCCAGCTTCCGGAATACAACAACTCGAAAAAGTCCTGGGGGACCACCCCCTCCTGCAGAGGGCTGGAATCTGCCTGAGGGTGGAGTTGGGGCTCCTGGAACAGAAGCCATGATTCCTACCATGCCAGAGACTCCTGTACCACCACCATCTCCAGAGGCCCCTTCTTTCCCGGCCCCAGCCAGAGAGGAGGGGGAGCTAGAGGAACTGGAGCTGGTGGGGAGCCCAGGGCCTGAGGAGGAACTGGCTGACATCTTGCATGGCCCCAGCCTGCGGTCCACTGATGAGGAAGATGAGGACGAGCTAATCCTTTAAAGAACCCCCTCTAACCTTTCTTCATAACAACCATGGGCCTCATGCCAGAGAGTGGGCTTATGTGTGATAGGAGTGCCCTGAAGTTGGGGAGGCCTCCATTTCATCTTGCTCCTACCCCCCCCCCCCAACTATGATGATCTTAAGGAGAACTTGGTCTTGGGCAGGGAAGAATTTGGGTCCATCAGGCCCCCTCCCCCATTTCCAGGTGGGATTCAACACCCCATGCTTAAAGGACCCCTGTGTTTTCCTGCTGGGCAGGTTCAGTCCCCGTTACTCTTTAACTCGCACATATACACACAGCCCCGCCACAGTTCCCAGTGTTGTTCAGTCACCATCCTGGCCCTGTCTACATTTCAGTGTCCACATGGAGAGGGTAAGTGGAGGCCCAGATTGACTGACTCTGCAAGTGTCACCTTGGAAGGGAATGTGGGACCACAATATTGCCCTGTGGACTGACCACCCTACAATGTGCCTCCAGGCCTGCCAGCCCTACTCTCTACCAGCCTGCTCCCCTCAATCCGTTCCTAGACCCCTGCCATGGCCTGTTTCTAGGCCATGTCCATTGTCAGGGCTGAAAAAGCCAACTCTTGTTTCCAGGGAACCAGGCACAGTTCTCTGGAAAAGAGGTTGATGAAGGCTCTGTGTGGAGAGGCCAGTGTCATGGCCCAGTCCAGGTGTCTGTCCCCTGAGGCCAAAAGCAAAAGTTCTTCTTTATTCCAGGCTTTCTGCCTGGTTTCATGTTACCCATAGAGCATGCAAATTCCCTCTTGCCCACTGCAGTCGCTGACTTAGCCTGCTAAGAGTCAGCTCTGCCTTGGGGCCACTATTACAGTAGCTCCTCCCAGTGCATGCCAAGTGCTCCAGCGATGGGTCATACAGATTCCAGACCTTTATAACGGCTCCTTGGGATCTTACGGCATAGACTTGGGGTGGCAAGCTTTCATTCACCCCACCCTTAATGGACTCTCATCTTTTTCCTTCCAAATCATCAAGAGCTTGATAGTTGTACTGCCCAGCATTAGCCTGCTTCAGTTAGGAGATGCTAGGTGTTCTGAGCACCCAGTCACCCCAGTTCTGCTCATGGGCTGTTCTTCCCTCATTGTATGCTGTTAGCTCAGCAGCTGAGCCCTCGGGCATTCTCATTCTGCCCCTCCCTCTTGCCCAGGTCTCTTCTGTCCCCTCCCCACCCCACCCCCAAATAAGACACTCATAGTCAGAGGATGCCACCACATTCTGTTTAGTATCATTGAACACAGCCTTTGCCTTCTTCAACATGGGTACCTTCCACCACCCCAGGCCAAGAAAGACAATGAGGCCTAGGTAGGAGGATTAGCAGGGGGCATCCAAGCCCATGCCCATGTATATATATAATCTATAATACTTATATATATTTATATATTTATATAGAATTCTCTCTGTAACATATGTCATAGAATCCTTCCTGGGCCTGGGACGAGAGTTTCACATTAAGAAAACATGCTAAGACTGACCATAAAAATGGGTATTTCTCAGACCTGGAAGACAGAGTGTAGGCTATATAAGGACAAGGGTAAGAACTTGTCCTTCAAGATTCCCTCCTTAACACAAGGAAAAGAAGGGGGGTATTTCAGCTGGGGGAGGGCAATGGAAGGGAAGGAATGGAAGGTTTGGATTTTCATTTAATAAAGTCAGTTGGAAATGAAAGTGTCCCCCCCCCCACACTAAAAAAAAATCATTCAGCAAGAGCAGTTTCATTCACAAGAATAAAAAATAAAATAAAAAGTCCTGCTCCCCAGCTGCTGTAAAACGTGCTGCACAGCCTTAACCCCAAAGGAAAAGCAACCCTTCCCACCCACCCCTAAAAGCCTCTTCCTTGCACATGCCCCACCCCTCCCCTTAAAGTAGGCTAGAAGCAAACCCCCATGCACCCTGCCCCAGCACCAGAGAGATGGTCTCTCCCTCCAAAAGAGTTCAAAATGGTTCTGGGCCAGCTCCTCAAGTCTTCTCTCTTCAGAGTGGGGTGGGCCTCACCTGCCTCTGTGGCAGTATACCAGCCTCCTGGGGAATCTGAGCCTCTGCTCGGGTACAAACCCTACTAGGTTCCTTCAGGTCTTTTGTGGTCTTTCATTAGGGACCATTTGGCTTCCTTGAGGAATGGAAGGGGCAAAGGAAACTGCTGTCGTTTACTCTTCCTAACTCTCCAGGGCCCTGAGCAAAAGGGAACTAAAATGAATTAACCTGATCTCTGGACTTGATGTCAGTCATCTCCTGGGGAAAGAATACAGGGCACTGAGATGAGACAAACGTGTTGATAGAGCAGGACAGACAAGGCAAAGAGACCCCGGGAGTAAGTTAGCTTGGACATGCAAATTCCCAGGGGGTTAGGACAGGAGACCAGGGGTTAGGGGCAGTTGCCCTTCCTAGTCCTAGAAATGAGGTCCTGATATGCTAAACCACAATACAGAACAAACACGAGGTATCTTCTCCCATTCAGGCAGCATCAGATGAGTTAGGTGACTGTTCACCTACCTTGGCTCTCTAGGTTTATTCCCATGTTTCCTACATTAACAGACCCCAGGATCGCTTGCTGCCTCCTCCCCTGCAGTATGGGGGACACCTGCTCTCGTTACACTTCAGTGTATGGATGTGGTACAGGGTGGTATCTCAGGTGAATAGAATCACTCCAACACTGAGCCTCATAATTTCTGTGGTGAGGGAGTAGCTTAGGACCCCTGACATTATAGTAGGACACAAGGCCTTGGAACTGGAGCCATGGACAGGTAGGAGGAAGGAGAAAAACGAGGTGACAAGCTTGGGCATCTCCTATCAAAACTCTGCTTTATGCCAAGGGCCAGATTGCAGCTGCAGCACCCTCATAGCAATACCGCACTGACTCGCTGTTGCTCCCTGTCCCCATGGTCCACTCCAAATCAAAGGGAAAAGGAGGTGTTGGTGGGCAAGCTTATGTCCCACCACAGCCAGTCCTGTAAGGAACACTGGATTGAGGACTCCTGGGGATAGCTGACAAGCAGATGCAACCAGCATCCACCCTGGCCCTCAGCCACCAGCCCAGCCCAGCCAAGGCAGTGACAGCACCAGACTTCCCACTCCACTCTGCTCAACCCTGAGTCCCCAAGAAGTTATAAAAATGTAGAAAAGGCAAAGAGAAAAGTGTAAACAGCTCCAGAGAATTAGGGGAAGGTAGAGGGAGGCCCGGCCCCCATGATACTGCCACTGATGAGGACACTGCATCCTAGGTCAACAATTTGAGGTGCTTCCCCACCCCCACCCCCGCCATGCTCCCCATCAGGGCTGGGCGCCAGATGGAAGAAGGCAGAAAGGGAAGGCAGAACTGGAGGAGTGACCCCCACTGGGCTTTCTCCCAGATCCTTAAGGTTCTCCTTCCGGCCACAGGACATTCAAGTGGCCGTTGCTATTCTTTGTCTCATCGGTGACCCTCTTGTCTCTGAGTGGGCCTTGGGATAAAGAATGATACTGCGACCCCTATCAATCCCAACTGCCACATCCACCTCATCCTTGGCTCCTGATCCCAAAAGCCAAAGACTGCCTGAACAGGGCCCAGTGTCTATGCTGAGGACAGAAAGGCCCTTCAGGCCACTCTGCTGTACCCGCCAAGCCATGTCCAACAGCTCCCAAAGCCTGCTTCCCGCTATGGGGATGCACTGGTGCCATGGCCAGAGAAAACAGAATCAGGAAAGCAAGAGTGAAATGGAGAAAGGAGGCATTCAGACAGCACAGCCAAGGCTCCTGGAAGACGAAATCAGGGGTGTAAGAACTGAGATTCAGTGTTCAGCACGATGGACCAAGGCATGGACCCAAGAGCCATAGTCATGGCCTATCTCCTGCCACCATGCCACCTAATTGCCTGGGTCCAAGTTCCTGGAATGATGGTTTCTGAAGTGCAAGCCTAGATAAAAGCCCCTGCTGGTCCTTCCCTTTTCAGGGCTGCTAGCGGCCTGGTGAGGGCTGGAAGCTCCCGGTTCCGGTTCCCTGCTGTCTTCTGCCCAGGTTTCATCTGTGCTGCTGGAGCTTGGGAGGGTATGAGTTGCAGCCATGCCCCTCAGGTCAAGAGTGGGGTGGGAAGAAGCTAGTTGTTGGCATCCCCATCCTCTTCATCAAAGGACTGCACACCTGAGGATGTGACATCAGACACCTTCCGGCTGAGAGCAGTGGACATCTCTGGATCCTCTCGTGGGGAAAGTGACTCCAGATCCCTGCATCCAGCATCCTCTTCCTCCTCAGGGGCCAGCGGTCTCTTCTCTTCCTCTACAGGTCCCTTGGCCAGGTCCACCCCACCAACCTCTGGTGCCCAGTCAGTGTCCACCCCCAACAAAGGTGGAGGCTCCTGAGCAGAGTATCCTGAAGCAGGTTGGGAAGGCCCCATGTCGTGCAGGCTGGGCTGTGAGTCATCAAATGCAGGGCCAAGATAGGATCCTGTAGCTGGAGATGCAATGAGGGACTGATCACTTGCTTCCCAGGCATCCGATGACCCCAGACAGTACATGCCCTGTGACACATAGGAGTGAGGCCATCCATCCATGGGGGCTTGAGCTAGTGCATCTGTGAAGAGAATGGGGGAGAATGAGCAAGGTGGAAGGAGCCACCGAACATCATAAGCAGGAAGAGGAGCTCACAGGCTTCCTATCTCGTACAGTTATGACACAGGTGCAGGGGTCCTGGGGAAGTGGAGACAAAAGGGAAAGTCCTAAAAGAATAGAAAAGGGTATAGGGAAGGAATCGGAATAGCTGGGAAGCCTCTTGGGCTTCAGGGTTTGACTCTAGAACCATCTCTCACCCTGACTCTCCATCAGCTCCTGGTAGTTGTCACTGTAGTTGCAGTCCAGTGGCTCCTGGGTAGAATTGACACTCATGTCCTCACCATCCATGGAAGACCAAGCCATAAGTGTAGCCTCAGAAATAGCAAACTGTTCCATGACACCTAAGAGGAGAGATGATAGTATCCTACGAGTCCTCAAATAACCCCTCGACCAATGAAAGGTGTATGGAGGAAGCCATTGTGCAGCACAGTTCAATAGAAGTAAAACAGAAACCATATGTGAGATCATTTAAGAAAAGTCAGAAACAAGTAAAATTACTATTAATAATAACACTTAAGTATAACTTACAAGATTCTCTTTCAACATACAATCAATATAAACATTAATGAGGTATCTTAAGTTCTTTGTATGAAGTCTTTGAAATTTGGTTGGTACTTTACTTACAGCCCATCTTCACTGAGACAGGTCACCTTTCAAATTCTCAACATCCACAGGTAGCCACTGGCTACTACTCTGTTAGTCTGAAACAAGGCTAGGCCACGGGGGATTTTCTAAAAGGTCACTCTTAGGATTTGTAGGGTTGGTGGGGGTGGGGGGAGGGGAATAGAGCTCTTCTGGTGGATTAAAGTTAGATGTACCAGAAGCTTGCCTTTGGATCTTTTTAGAATTTGACCCTGGAGTTGCAGAGATGGCTTATCAGTTAAAGAGAGCTCACTGCTCAGGCAGAGGACCCGAATTTGGTTTTGAGCACCCATGCCAGACAACTCAAAATAGCCTGTAACTGCAGCCTCAGGAGATCCAACACCCCTGGCCTCCAAGGTCTCTTGTACACACGAGGAGCACATAAACTTCAAGCAAATACACATGAACACAAATAAAAGTATATCTTTCAAAGAATAGAAATTGGGCCTAGTTCCAGGTGGTCTAAGAGACAGGATCTAGACACTGGGTTTCAAGATCAACGAAGAATCCCCAAGGGAGCATCATGTGAACGTGGATCCCCAGTCACATACGGCACTCTATGAAAAGAGTAGAAGAAGGGAGGGCATGGCAGTGAGGATATGAAGATCTGGTGTTGCAGGCCCCATTCTAGTTAGAGCCAGGAATAAGCTGAAGCTCTCATTGCTATTACCTTGTCCTCCCTCTCAGCCCTCCACGTCGATCACCCAGTCTAACCCAGACTTCCTCCAAGCATCCACCACCCACACCAACAACACTAAAATCCTCCCTTCTCTTCAGACCTACCCCTCTTCTTGGGCATGGTCCTGACACCGGCCAGCACGATTAACTGACCTTTGTATGTACCCCGTACACTCATAGTTGCCACCGGACTTATACTGCTTTCCTGGACCCACACCACCATCTCCAGGGCACTCCCCTTCATCATCCACCAGCTGTCACAGTAACGAGCACAGTAAGTCGATTCATGAAATCAAACGTCTGCGAACACGGCTACAAGAAATTCCCTGGGCCTCTTTCATTTTTAGAAAACAAATATAGGCAAAGTCATTTGAAGCCCAAGGCCTCTGTGTTTTTCTCCTATGAGAGGCCGGGGAGAAAACAGTACCATACTAAAAGAAAGAAAACATCTGGGACACATGGACTTACACGTCTCATCCGAGTCCCATTGTCTATGGCTATAATAATAATAATGTTTAAAAAACCACATTGGAGAGCACTTGTTAGAATGAACCAATAAAAAAATACTTGAAATCAAGGTTGGTGGAAAATGTGGGCCAGTGGTCAACATGCAGGGAGACAATTTTGCCATAAGGGAACAGCCTGGAGGGGCAGCCTCTGACCATACAAACAAACAAACAAACATATGATTTGAAGGCTTTGGATACAAGTACCTGCTAGGAAACGTGCCTCCTTCTCGCCATCGCTGAGGTCTGAGTAAGCATCTGTATCCCTGCGCACAGCCTCATGGCTATGTTGTGGCTGAATTGTCGGGGCCTTCCCCCAGCCTTGCCATTCAATCATGTGGGCCACCCGGCCCTGCCCCATGGCTGTAGGCTTTGTCACATGGTCTTTCATGCTCCTCGAGATCCCTATGGAGTCAAACAATACCAGTACCCTTCAGAATATCACACAAAACATAGCAGATCCTCTGGTCCTCCCCGCCCAGGTCCCGTGTGATTGTGTGCACTGGGGAAAGTATCTCAAGGATCCTATGGGTGATACCCAGGACAAAAGAGTCTCAACAGAGAAGCAGATGTCTCAGGGTTGTGGGCCTGAACCCCATGAAGCGTGAGGAGCAGGGGCAGGAGGAGAAACTTGTCATAGTCCCATTTCCTGGTTCGGAGTCTCACCTGAGAATGATGACTTGGCCAGGGCCCCAATGCCATAGGCGTTAGAGTTTCGCTTAAGCTTCGGAAGGATGGAAGTGGTGTCCTCCATGGAGAGCTAAGACAGGGAAGGTTAAGAGAGTGGGCAGAGGAATAAGAAGGCCTGGGGTGACTTACATACAGAATAGCGTTTTTGGCTCCCAGGAAGACAGATACCCAAGGCAACAAGTCATTAAAGAAAACCAAGGAAGTGTATACCTGCTACACCCTTGAAAACTGGGAGACGGGGGCATTGTCAGCAGAACAGCCTGTCTACAGAGGGTCCCAAGGAACATAAGAAAAGAAAGGTCAGGGTAGATTACGGAGGGCTAGGGTTGGCTGCACTCACATTGATGCCGTCCCAGGAGAAATCTGTTCGTGTTTGCTGTAGGAGAGAGGAGAGGGAATGGTATCTGGGTACCTCTAGGAGTGCAAAATAATCCTGCCTTCCTCTGATGGACTTCCAGCTATGCATAGAGAGGCTGAGGAAGATGTCAGGGTGAAGCATTTGATGTGTGTTTTGGGGAAGCAGGGAGAAGTGGTCTGTTTCAGTCTAAAGGAGTGTTTGGGATGTTGCCATAGAATTTATGGGATGATGAAATGAGCCAAGCAACTAGGAACCTGGGGGGAGGTTGTTGTAGCTGGTGGGCTTCTAAAGCACCTAGCCTTACCTCCGTAGAAGGCCGATGGAGGCTGCTGCCATGCAGTGAGCTGGTGCTGTCCATGTTGATCTGGTCCACATCCTTGAGGCCTTTCCAGTCCACTGCAATCACCTCGTTCCCTGAAGCAGGCAGAAGGTTAGTTACTCACTCCCATTGTGCGCTCCCCCCCCCCCCCCCCCCCCCCGGGTCTCTGCTCCCTTCCCATAAGAGGCAACAGCCACAGCCTAGGGTCCAGCCTTTCCACCCCATCCTTCTGACTATTCATTTCCTTCTCTTTCTCTACTGTCTCCAAATTTCTGGAGAGAGAAATAAGTGAAGCAAAGCACTCATTGTCAGCTCAATGGGGGAATAGCACACTTAGGGGAAAAAAATGTTTCCTGGCCCTATCTGGTGCTTACACAGAAAGGGAGGAGGTCAGAGGTTGGGTTGAATCAGGAAAACCATTCTCTATTCTGTGCTGGGGAACCTTTGAGCTTGTCTTTACTGGATCCAGACTTCTCACCAACTACTGCCCTGAAAACAAGGACACAGCCTTCTGGGGGGAAGTTACTCCACTTTGCAGCTGCCTTTGATATTTGAGGGCTGAGAGGAATGTGGCTTCCCCCTTGGGCCTTCCTAATAGTCAGGGAACTTGGTTGACAGGAAAAGATACCATGGGGATAAAGGCAGGTAGTAGGTGAAAAATGTGAGACTGTTTCCCCTGGAGTCAGAAGACTCCCAAGAATTGGGCTTTGAGCCCAGTTCTCTCGGGGGACAGGAAATGGATTTAAAAAGAGAGATGGAGACAGGAACAGGAAACAAGAGGGGTTCATGATTTCAGAGCAAAAGGGACAGAAATTTAAGGTGAGAAGACAGAAAACAATGAGGGAGGTGGACAGGACACTTTGAGACCTGGTGCAAAAGTAAGGGACCAAGAGGGAGATCCCTGACCTGAGTGCAAGGTGGTATCTTCGGGAAGTCTTGGGGCACAATTACTTGAGTATTTACAAAGAGATTCAAGAATCAGGAGGCAGCCTGAGCCTTTTGCCTTAAAGCCATTGCATACTTGAATCGTTGCCTTTGGGGTTTAGCATCCTAGGTGCCTTCTCTGGAAGAAGTGCACTGGCCTGGTCTTGGGCATAAAGAGGCCTCCAGCATGCAGCACTAGAACTGGTGAAAAGGGGGGGGGGTGGTCCCAAGGATTGAGAGGTAGCTCTTTCCATACACCCCAAGTTGTTTTGCTCTCTCTTGGGATCTTGTGAAACGCGATGGGTGGGACCAGGACCTGTGGCTAGGTCAGAAAGGAATGACATCTAGACCTAGCAGTAATGGGACAGGCAGAGCAAGCTCTCTCAGAGAAGAGTGGGAGCGAGGGGAGCTGGGGGAGGTGGCCTTTGAGGAAGAGGGGGAGCTGAGTCAGAGCCTTAGGGGGCAGGGAGATGGAGGGAAGGAGAACAGGGAAAGAGGTATAAGCAGAGGAGGGTCGCCATGGAAATAAACTGGGTCTCAGAAACCAGGCTTCCTGAGAGTGAGTTTGTTTGTAATAATAATACGAATTATTCTCTCAGCCTGAGGTCACTAGGGCGTGTAGGCGGGAGAAATTGGGAGTTAGGAAGGGGAAAATTGGGGGGTTTGGAAAAGGACTGTACTAATGTTCAGCCCTAAAGTGGAATGGATGCGTGGGGTGGGAGTAGAGGGGGCGGTAGTAAGGCAGAGGCTTGAGGGAGAGGACCGTTAAGGAAGCGCCTTTCTTCCCTTCCCCTGTCAAAGGTAAATAAAGAGCCGGCCCAGCCCCGCCTGCCCCCGCTGACAGGTGCTGGCGGGTCCTGGGGTTCCTAGGTGGACCCCACCCTTCTGGGAAGCGGACTCCCGATCCCTCTTGGGGCGGTAAACCTCCATCTCCTCCCTGAGTCCACGGCTCCTCGGGAGCACTCCGGCCCAAGCCCATTCCCTCCGGGCGTGGAACCCGTTCTCTCCCGATGGCACAACGCTCTTCCCGCCCCCGCCCCAGAGGGAAAATGCACGTGAACAAAGCAAATCGGGGGAGGCAGGAGCGACGGAAAAAGGCTACCAAGAGGGAAATGGTTAGGGGCAAAACACACAAGCCATATGGAGTGGAAGGTGAAATGGGAGGGGGCTTGCGGAAGAAAGTCAGGGCTGAGGCTAGGGAGGAGGTTCTGAGAAGGGCTGCTTGAAAAAGAGGGGCTTGGGGAAGCGCTGGTCACAGCGGAGTAGACGCGGATGGCCTGGAGGTGGAGGGATGGGGCCACCGGGAGTAGGGAACAGCGACGGAGCAGCGAAGGAAGCTGGTGGAGAAGCTACCAGGGAAGGACCGCGCCTGCGGGAGGGCGATGGAGAGAAAGCTATGTAGGAGCCAAGAAGGATGGAAGCCCTGGAGGCGCGAGGGCAGAGGGATGGAGGGACCACAGCGGATGGAGGGAAAGTGTAGGCGCGAGGCAGGGCCGGGCAGGCACAGAGGGAGGTCCCCAGGGGCAAAGATGGGGATGGGGGAGGGGGCTGGAGGAGAGCCCCAGGAGAGCTAGCCCCTGACCCGTGCCCAGCCGCGGTACCCACCCACAGTCCGGGAGCCGATGCAGCCCATGGCTCCGGGGGCCGCCGGGGCCCGGCCCTCACCGACTCGGGGCGCGCGCCGGGGGGAGCACCGGGAGCCGCGCCGCCGCCCCAGCCGCTCTGCAGCGCCGCGGCTGTCTCCGCTCGGCTCCGCTCCCCCCTCCCCTCTCCATCCCTCCCCACGGCAGCCTCCGTCGCTGCCGCTGCTGCCGCCGCCGCCTGGCTCCCCCGCCCCGCTCGGCTTTCGGCGGCCTTGGAGGGGGCTGCTCCGGGATTGGCTGCGCGCGGCGCCTCCCCGCCCTGCCCCCGACCCGGCACCGCGCTCACCGCGCCCCTCGCCCCTCGCTGCGCAGCAGCCTTGTCCCTCGGCTTGTCCTTCGCAGCCTCCGCCCCTGGGCTCCTCTCTCATCCCCGTTGTGTGCTCCCGGGAGATGCTGGTGGAGAATGGATAACAGCCGGCTTGGGTCTCAAGAGCCGGGTCAAGAAACCAGAGCCCACCCTTAGGATCTGCTTGAGGGACTTTGAGGGCTGCGTTATGAGAAGGCCGTGAGAGAAAGTGGGGCGGAGTTGAGAGGACACCCTGCCGAATGGCCTTGGGTACTAAATTCCGCAAACATTTGTTTTCTTCCTGAGGCTGTATCTGGGACGCACGAATCGGGATTGGATGCTGTTCTGGCCCTGCCTTTCACGTGCATTGCTTTGCCCACCCAAACAGATCGTGAAGTCTTTGCCTGTGGATGTTGTGAGATGCTTCCCTGTCCTCTGGTTGTGCTGGGATGGGTGTAGGGCTGATGCAAGTAATCTAGCTCTAGGCCTGGGTGCGGATGGAGAGAGAATGGGAAGAATTCTATTGCAGCTATAGGGAAATTAAAATATCAGGACCCGAAACTGGCAACAAGACATGATTTTAAATCAGATTTAACTTTTCTCAGCCTTAGATGGATGTACGGAAGCAGCAAAGGGAGAATACTGCCCCCTGCTGAGAAGGAGCAGCACTACATCAAGAGCCCTATGGGAAAAGAGGGAGCGCTAAGTTGCAAGAGTCAAATGGGGCACTGTTAATCACAACTGGCAAGAAGAAACGAGAAGATCCACTAGAAAGGACAGGAATCCCTTTTGTATTAGCCGAACAAGTAGCAGCAAACTGTGAGCAAGCAGGTCGGAGTGGTACCATTGAAGAGAAGCAAACATTAATTCGGGTCAGCTTGCTCTCCAAAGGTTTTTTCTTTATCCTTCCTGGGGCTAGAGAAGGCGAGGACAGTGAATGGACCAGGGGCCTTTGTGGGAAGAACATGTCTTATAGATGTAAGCTTGCGAAATTTAGATTATGATTGAGGAGTTACATCCCATGAAATCCCGGATGAAGATGTGAAAGGAATACTTTTGCTCATTTTCTGGTGCCATAACAAAATGCCTGAGACCAGAACGTTTAAAAAGACCAGTAGTGTATTTGGAGCTGGGAAGGCCAAGAGCCTGGTGTTAGTAATTGCTGCAAGTATGGTAAGGGCCTTGATGCATTGTAACACATCCTATGGCGAGACAGGATAAATATGTTAGCTTCAGCGTCTTTCTCTCACAAAGCCATTAATGCAGACTCCTGTGACCGGCTCTAATCCTTATGATTGCTCTAAAACCCTGTCTCCAAATACCATTAACATATGAATTTGAGGATTAAGTCCAAGTCACGGATTTGAAGGGCCACTTGCAAACTCTATTGGGTATTGACACTAACTGTATGTAGGTCTGGGAGGTGGACTTAGAACAGAAGGTTAGGATTAGTTCTGGCCCGGTTGCTTTCTGGTCCCTGTAAAGACAGTTACTTCTTACCACTTAGGGAGATTCTCTCCCATCCTCTGATGCTTTTGAGCCAAAGCTAAAATGTTCCAGGTCTTAGAACCAAAACAAGCTTCCTGGAAGATAATTTGACAGTACTAATCATATATATATATATATATATATATATATGAATATATATATATATATTTTTAATTGCATCTGCTTTTGGAGTTGTATATACCTTAACACAAGCTGTTCAGGAGGCCTGGTGGAAAGAGTGAAAGTTCAGGCATGGCTGGGCTACAAGAGTGTTCAAGGCCAGCACTGCTAACTTTGTGAGACTTTTACGAAAGGTCTAAGTGAGCACTTGCCTAGAATATGCAAGGCCCTGGGATCAATTCCCAGGAACACAGCCATTCCTAGTTTGCTGTCTATTGCTGTGATGAGCACCATGGCTGTAAGCAACTGGGACAGAAAATAACTTCTTTCAGTTTACAGCTTGTAGTCCATCATCCAGGGAAGTCAGGGCAGGAGCTCCAGGCAAGGACACCCAGGCATGAGCAGAGGCAGAGGCCCAGGAAGAATGCTGCTCATTGGCTTGCTCTGTCCACTGTCCTAAACAACTCAGTATAGCCTATCTACCCAGAGATGGCACCTCTCACTGTGGGCGGGATGCCCAGAGACTTGCCTGTAGGCCAATCTGTGTGAAGAGGCATCCTCTCAGTTAAGGTTCCCTCTTTTCAGATGAGTCTAATTTGTGCCCAAGTTGACAAAAAACTAGCACGCACATAAACACACACACTCTCTCTCTCTCTCTTTCTCTCTCTCTTTCGCATGCACTCCTTAAATCCTTATCATGTGCATTGTTCTTGTAAATTATTTTACAATTATTCTTTTTACACAAATATTCTATGAAAATAAAACATACAATATAGACTAAAGTTTAGCTTGCATCACCTACAGCACAGTTTTCATTATACCTGAGATTAACTAGGTAAATCGTGCTCCATATCTGTAGTAAAATACTATGTGACTCTTAGTAATATTACATTAGCTGGCATGAAAAATCATTCATAACAGATCTTAATATCATTAAAAAACAGGTTTTAATGTAAAATTACTAGTTTTTAGTTTTTAATTAAAACAATGCATATCCTTCCTGCCTTCTATCAGTCTTTCTATCCAAGTAATTGATGGAGTTTCCTGAGAAATGTTCATGTTTTACACAACTCCAACTCAACCAGACCTTACAGTTTGACCCTCAACAAAGCTAACATCAGTTAGCTCATTTCCAAAGCCTTAAAATACAAGGTGCTGGCAGGGTGCACCCATGTGGTACCTCCTAAGTGGTTCCTTTTGGGACAGAATCCAAATGTGAAACCATGCCTCCCCCTTCCTTCTCTTGTTGTTAGTAAATGCCTGTGGCCCCTTGGGTGCCTCTTGGACAGAAGGACACATCAAGTTCGAGGACAGCACTGTATATTGTGCAGATTCTTGTCCTAGGATGCATGGACAGAACCAAAAATATCCATAACTTCGGTTTTAAAAAAAAAGTCTATAATCACTAGCAGGTAACTGAACTTCTTCACTTGCCTGAGCAAAAAGCCACTAGTGTTCCATAGAATGTGTCCTCATCACCAGTCAAAATCACAGATGCTTGCTTATATTACAAAACAAGCCCTTCACTTGCTTGGGTAGAGTTACTCCGAGATATTTCATACTGCTTGTGGCTATCATGAAGGGTGTAGCACAGTCATTGGAGACTTTTTCCCTAGGGTATTTTTTATATTCACCACACCACTTCTTTGAAATCAGTAAAAAAATTAAAAATATTTAAAACTCCATCTGCCTAAAGCCTTATATTTAATGATTTTATTGAGAAGCAATGAGGTTGGGGTATAACGCAGTGACAGAGCACTTGCCTGGCATGTATGAAGCCCTGGGTCCTAATTTGTTTTAGTTAAGCCAAAAATAATACTTATTTGTTTATTTTTGAGAGTTTTGTGTACATATACAGTGTACTGTAATTACATTTAGCTCTCATTACCCTCTATTACCCCTTTGAATCTCTTTTTCTCCCTAGAACCCCAGGGGCTATACCATTGAAGAAAATGACACTCTGCCTCCAATCTGGTAACAATTATCAGTCAACAGCTCCTCAGAAAAGACCCTGCAGGTACCTTCTCTATCTGTGATAGGATGCTGAAGGGCCAGTCTTTCTCTTTTTTCTTAATTAATTAATTAATTAATTAATTCACTTTACATCCCAATTGTAACCCTATCCCTCCTCCTCTTCTCCTCAGAGAACGAGATCTGCCCTACCAACCCACCGCAGCAAACAAGTCAGATGAGGACTGAGCGAATCCTCTCCCCCTGCGGCCTGGCAGGGCAGAGCCACCAGGGGGAAGTGACCAAAAAGCTGGCCCCAGAGTCCACATGTACCTTCCCTCCCCTCACCAGGGGTCCCACATGAAGCTGTAGCTGCCCATCAGCTACATCTCTGTAGAGGACCAGTCTTTTTCTAGTTATCCATAGCTGCTGTGCGTTCATAGTGCCAGCAACCATGGAAGGCAGCATTTCATAGAACATGTCTTCCTCCAGCTCTTGAATTCTTCATGGCCACTCTTTCGCAATATTTGGTGCTGGGTATGGTGGCAAAAGCCTGTAATCCCACTTCACTGGAAGAGGCTCAGGAATTCAAGGTTAGTGTTGGCTATATGGCATGTTCATGGTTATCTGGGCTATATGAAACCCTATCTAAAAATAAATAAATTAAAGAAACATCTATATTAGGGACCAAGGGCATTAAAAAAAATATGAAGCCTCCTGAACTCTAACTAATATACATAGTGAAGGATTCTCTTGTTCTTTGAGATTTTATCTGATTAAAAGCCACAAATGGAATGACCAGGTAATACACTGGGATTTTCTTGGATTGGTGGTGTGTACTGCCTTTCACTGGGAGTACTCTGAGAAGGCACTTCAGCTCAGAGGTTTAAAAGTTCCCACCATACACATGCCTTCCCTGCCCCTACCCCTGCCCCACCCCTGCCCCACTCCTGCCCCTGCCACACTACCCAAACCACTGCCGCTTAATGATATGTCTTTGTTTCAATGGGAGATATCCAGTTAAGTTAAAGGGCTAAGAAAATTCAAGCTGAGAAGGAGACATTCAAAGTCCAAGGATAGGCAAAAATTAGTTCCCTGCGCAGGTAAGGAGGCTCATGCAGAGGGAATCTTGACTGCTTTCCTTCATCCCAGTAGTGGGGAAAGCAAGCTAATGCTAGAAGGTCACATGGCTTTAGCTTTAGGAAGATGAGGGATACCATCAGGTGGCATCCCTTCCTGAGAAGCAGAAGACAAGCTCACTCATGAACTGAGCCAGGGCATGGGAGTGGTAGGGGTAGAAGATAATCTGCAAATATCACTGTGCACCTGGAAAAGATTTTTCTGTATATATTTGCAGAACCCTTAATAGAAAGACATGATAGCCTTATGCTTAAGACCCCTGCGTATGTGTATTCTTATTTGTGTGTGTCCGTGTGCATGTGTGCAGAGGACAGGAGTCAATATGGGGTGTCTACCGCTGTTGCTGTCCACCTTATCTTTTCTTTAATGTTTATTTTGCCTGTGTGCACTTTGCTTGGTTGGTATCTGCAAGGACCAAAATAGGGTGTCAGATCCCCTGGAACTGAAGTTATAGACAGTCACGAGCTACCATGTGGGTCTTGAGCCAAGGTCTTCTGGAAGAACAGCCGGTGCTCTTAACCACTGAGCTATCTCTCCTGCTCCTCAACCTTGTCTTTTGAGGGAGGTACTCATTGATTGCGTAGCCTGGCCAAAGAGTTCTGGAGAATTAACTGCTTCCATCCCCCCCCCACACACACACAATCCCACTAATGCCAGGCTTACACATGCACACCGTCACACACCCATCTTGTGTGGGAGCCAGGGGTCTGAACTGAGGTTCTCCAATTTGCACCGCAGGTACTTTACTCCTCAAGCTATCTTCCCAAACCCTTCAATTGACTTTCATGACTCCAAGATTATATAGCTAGAAGACAAGAAGAAGATTACACACTCCCTTTAGATGGGAAATGCATCTTAGTATTGAAGGAAAGAGATTTGATTATGTTTATTTGCTTTTAAACAATTAGTGTGAATGAATAAATGAACAGTATTACTCATAACACTATGGTGACTGAGCAGTTTATATTTAGGAATATATGTATGTACATGTAACAATAATTAATGAAAAAGGAGGTCATGGATTTGAAAGAAAGAATGGGTATATGGGAGGGCTTGGAGGGAGGAAAGGGAAAGGGGAATGATGTAATTATTTATAATACCAAAAATTAAAGAAAAAAGAATTTAAATAAAGAGAACATAACATTGACTGGGTAGGGAGGTGGGGAGGATCTAGGGAGAATTAGAAGAATGAAAACAATGGTAAAATATATTTTATGAAAGTTTTTTTCAATTAAAATAAATAAAAACAGTGTTACTCAGTTAAAGGGATTTTAGTTGATAAGCATTCTTTCACTCCTGACCTTCTTTAATTAGGGAGAACTCATAAGCTAAGAAGAGGTGCATCTACTTACATTCCAAGTTTCTGGAATAGAAAAGCAATCACTTTTCCTTAGGGAGGCTTGTAGCAAGAGGTCTCAGGTGCTGCCATATGGTACTCATGACTCATGTCCCACTTAAGATTTATGAAAAGAGTTTGTATCTTGGGGCATGAAGGAAGAGGCTCCAAAAACCCTCTTGCTGAACAGCTAGCTGTTCACAGGAGCTCTGCTTGCTTAAGGCACAGGGAATCGGAACAATGCCACGGGAAAACCTTGTCTGAGTGGAAGTCACAGAGACTAAGAACTGGCAATGACAGCATAGTTATTCAATCTATTTGAGTTTTTCCTCTTTTGGGAGGAGGGGGTGATCCATGGTCTCTCACTACAGCCCAGCATTGCCTGAAGTTTACCATGTAGCTCAGACTGGCTTTGGGGTTACGGTATTCCTCCTCCTTCATGGTGTCGTGTGGCGCTTTCTTCATGACACTCCCGCTCTCAGCTAGGTGCTCAGAACAATCACTAGATGAGGTTCCCTGCCCGTGGCTGGCACAGCGATCCTTCCCTGGGCAAGACAAGTCTGCCAAGGCAACAAGAGGCTCCAAGCAGCTAGCTCTGTAAAATGACATGAGCCACCACAGATGCTTTCTGCTTTCTATTGGCAATAAAGGCAGAAAGGCCTGAACTGACCAATCTCAGACGTGCCAGACAGGGAGGAAGATAGAACTCTGCAGGCCAACACTGATTGCTACTTTTCTGTACTCTGACACCTTTGCAAGGCTTGCAGCTCTAAGATAGACTCATTCCCATGTATATTCAAATAAGGAGGCTTACAGGCATGGTTCAAGGTGGTGAATGCTCTCTTGAGTGCTGTTCCCAGCCGCACATCTTCCTATGTGCAGAAGTCTCCCTCACGGGAGTGATGGTTTCTCTTTGTCATCAACTTGACTAGGTTTAGACTTAAATAGAAGACATATTTCTGGGTGTGGCCACGAGGGTGTTTCCAGAGATAATTAAATGAAAAGAGAAGATGCACCCAGGTTGTGAAAAAAACAGAAAACAAACTGATCACCAGCACCCATCATTGTCCACTCCCATATTTCCCTTACCAGCTACCTCATACTTCTGTAGTCGTGCCTTCCCTGCCACGACAAACTGTTCACACTCAAATTGTGAGCCTTCCTTTAGTTGTTTCTTCAGGTATTTTGTCTCAGCTGGAAGAAAGCTAACAGGTACCATGGTCAAGTCAGCATCCTCAATGTGCATAGCATGGGATCCTGTGAGCCTGTCCAGCACACACAGGTGCACAGACACATGCTTCCAGGAGTCGGTCACAGGAGCTGTGTCTCAGATCCTCCAGGGGATGGATTTACCTCTTCGCTGGTTTGTTTGTTTGTTTGTTTGTTTGTTTGTTCAATCAGCTCTGAGTGAAAGCTCAGCAGAGAATTACTTCTGATTCAAATATTCCATCTGTTCCAGTTTAGATAGTTTGACCCGTAGAGACTCTTGTGCTGGAAGTTTCTTTCCTCCAATAACAGTACTGAGAGATGGTGGATCCTTTAAAGGACAATGGGGGGGGGGGGGGGGGGCGGGGGGATTATGTCTTGGATGGAACTGTCCACAGAAGAGATGAGTGCCCTTCTGGTGGGAGAGCTAGGGTTCTCAGGTCTGGACTCAGTATTGGAAAAGTGGGTAGTAATAAAGCCTAGCACTCATTTTAGGCCTCTCCCTTCCCCCTTCACAGCTCACCCATGATTTTTTTTGCAATTTGATGTGGTGCATCAATCACACTGAGCATGAAGGGCCTACTCAAAATCTGTACTTACCTCCAAAGTCAGGAGCAAAATAAACCTATTTTCCTTGTACGGTACCCAGCATCAGGTGTATTGTGATGTAACAAAAAGTGAACTGGACACTCTCTAAACACCCTGACGAGCAGCCCAAGGGCTCTAGGAAGAATGGAACGCAATTTCTCTTTCCACGGGTCTGGTGTTCTCTTGCTGCTTCCTGCCAGATCTCAAACTTCACAGAGGGTGTGGAGATGCTGTCACTGTGCCCAGGTCACAAGCTATAGCTGACCAATTGGGAAGCTAGGAAGCAGGCCCTAGCAGCTAGGCAACCAGAAGTCAGAGAGAAGCAAGAGATTTATAAATCCCAGAGAACAAGGCTTGATGGGATTTTCTGAAGTCAAGGAATCCGTCAAGCCCAGGAGCTGCAGAGAAAGAGAAGGGTTTGGTCTACAGTGAAGAGACTTACATAGCTTCTTTCACTAGGCTCAGTGACACTCCTGACAGTTTCACACCCCATCTTTCAGGGGGGGCAAGCAGATCCTAGAGCTGGAAACCACATTTCTCACCAGGGCAGATTCAGTTCCTACACAGTTGGAGACTGGAGCAACAAACACCCTATTTTTCTCTTGCCACCTCTCCTGGGGCACCTGTGCACCCTCATCTTTATGTGGGTGCCTCTGTAGGAAAGCCCCCCCCCCAACTTGTGCTGATAAGCCTGCTGGATAGAATTCCTCACTACCTGTCTGTCTTCCCTCTCAGCAGGTAACCAATGGCAGCTTCCATTTTTTGAGATGTAATCTCAGTTCAAATCCCTCTGTAAATGCTTGTTTGGGCGAGGAGCTGCTGCAAAACCCACTTGCCTGATACTACTGCTTACATGAAGGATGCACGCAGCTCCTGCCCATCATGTCCTAAGCTGATCAAGCCTGCTGAGTCCAGGGAAGGGGGCAAGAGGGGTTTATTTTTTACAATTAAGAAACAGCTGGGGGCTGGAGAGATGGCTCAGCGGTTTAGAACGCTATCTGTCTGCACTTCCAGAGGTCCTGGGTTCAATTCCCAGCAACCACATGGCGGCTCACAACCATCTATAATGTGATCTAATGCCCTCTTCTGGCCTGCAGGTGTACATGCAGGCAGAGCACTGTATACATAATAAACAAATCTTAAAAAAGAAACAAAAACAACTGAAAGCTGAGTACGGTGGTACATGCCTGTAATCCTAGTATTTAGGATGCTGAGTCAGGAGGCTTGCTGTGAACTTGTGGCCAGCTTGGACTGTATGGTAAGTCCCAGGCCAGCCTGGGCTCGTCAGAAAGGTTTTGTTTTGAGAAAACCAACCAAACAAGAAGAGATGGTCCTTGTTATTCTTCCCAGAGGACCCAGGTTTGATTCCTAGCACCCACGTGATGGTTTACAACCATCTGTATCTCTAGTTACAAGGTATCTCTGGGCCATCCTGCGGCCTCCACAGGCACTGCATGGCAACAGCACACAGACATAGACGTAGGCAAAATACCTATACATATAGAAACCAAACAAAAGGAAGAGTGAAGGCTGGGTGTGACGGTGCACACCTGTAATCCCAGCCCTCAGAAAATGAGACTGGAGAATCATGCTTTCAACATTAGCCTGAGCTACATGGTCCACCTGAGGCTACCCTGGGCTACATAGTAATGATACCATGTTGCAGACAAACTAAAGCTCATGCAAATGGGAAAACAAGCCCACAAAAGCACAGCATGCAGGTCCTCTTGCTCTTAGGCTGCCATTCTTTCCCCTATCTTATGCCTCCCTAGTAGTTCTGTTAGATTATTTTCCCATGGTTCTTTTTTGTTTTGTTTTGTTTTTGTTTTTGTTTTGTTTTGAGACAGCATTTCTCTGTGTAGCCCTGGCTATCCTGGAACTATGTAGACCAAACTGGTGTTGAACTCAGAGATCCACCTGCCTCCTGAGTGCTGGAATGTAAGTCATGCACCACCACTCCTGGCTTATGATTTTTTTCTTAATTGTTACATTAAACCCTATTGAAATAAACCCAGGATTCATCTTCTTTTGTTCATGAGTTTAAAACCTGTTTTGAGGATACACATACACACACGCACACACACACACACACATATGACTTCCAGAGAACTAACTGCTCTTCTGTTCTGTGTCTTTAAGAATGGGGTGTAGGTTGAAGCCACTGCCCTACAGGCTTATGTATTATCTGACCACTTAATCCTTACATGGTGGTATGTTTGGGAGGATGTGGAACCTTTAGAAGGCGGAACCCTCCTAGAGGAAATGGGTCACCATAGAAGAGCTTTAAGGCTCTATCTCAACCTTCATCCACTGCAAGTTCCCTCTGCTTCCTGGCTAAACAGACAGCTGTTGAACAACACCTAGCTGTTCCAGACAACATCACTCTGCAATGATGAGCTTTAAGCCCTTTGACCATGGGTTAAAAATAAATTCTCCCTCCATTAAGTTGCTTCTGTCAGGTATTTGTTCATAGTAAAGAAAAAATAACTAAGGCAGACAAATAGGCACCAAGAATGGGCCCATCCCCAGGGGCGTCTGCCCAAACTACTGCACGAACCAAGGACAATACATGCAGTAAACATTGAACCCCTACTCAGATCGAGCCAATGGACATGACATTCTCCACTGTTGAGTGGAGGGTGGGAACTGACTCTGACGTGAACTCTGGTGCCCCTATTTGACCACTTCCCCTTGGTGAGGAGGCCTGATGGTATTCAGAGAAAGAATAAGCAGACTTGATAGCCTATGACCATATAGTGGGGGAGGAGGCCTTCCTGGGTCATAGACCTAGGGGAGGGGAATAGGGTGAAAGAGGGAGGGAGAAGGGATGAGAAGATACAAGTGAGGGGATAACAATTGAAATGTAATCTGAAAAAATTAATTAAATTAAAAAAAAAAAGAATGGGTCCATTGCTGGAATGAGCCTAACCACAAGGTTCATGCTAATTTGGAACTGGTTCATAGGGGTGGGATGGGAGGTGGGGAGAGTTTGGGATAACAAGTTACAGAAGCCCTAGGATGCTGTAAGCAAGGTTTAGTAGGCCATTCTGGTCGGATCCAGAATGCTGATAGAAATGTGGCCAGTAAGCACTATGCTTCTGAGGTTTCAGAGGGAAACAAGGGCCCTATCAGGAGACTGGCTAGAGGTCATTCTTGTTATATCCTGGAAAAGAATCTGGCTGGCTATGCGATGCATGTGGCCCCAAGATTTTAGCAAGGTTTAATTAAATGTACCGAACTAATTGATTCAGTGTAAGAAATTGTATACCATCCAGGCAATGATGTGGATGCTGCTCACTGCTCTTTCTTATGCATATTTTCAGTAGCAAGGACCAGAAAGTAGGAGCAGAAATATGAGAAAAGTTTGTGCTTTGGTATGTAAAGGAGCCTGATGAAGTTTCAAGTATCAGACAAGATTGGTGAGGGAAAGGCAGCTATAGTTGTTAAGTACAGAGATGTAGTGAAAGAGGAACCAGGCACTTTGCGATATGGAAGACCCACCCCAACCAAAAGAAGGCTCCAGGGTATTAAACTGAAAAGCTATTTGAAACACGAACTAAAGGAAAGGGGAGTACCTGAAGGCTGGAGAGATGGCTCAGAGGTTAGGAGCACTTATTGCTCTTCCAGAGGTCTTGAATTCAATTCCCATCAACCACATGGTGGCTCATAACCGTCTATAATGTGATCTGATGCCCTCTTCTGGGCTGCAGGGGTACATGTAGGCAGAGCACTGTATACATAACAGTAAAAAAAAAAAAAAAATCTAAAAAAGATAGAGCCTCTCCAGCGTAATTCGCCAGAAGGAGGCTATCTAGGAAAATGTCTTCAGAGAGGGTTAGCCACAAGCACTTGTAGCCATTGTCAGAAGAGGACATCTCCAGCTGACGGGAGGGCTTTGAACCATCGAATTGGTACTGGTTTTAAAGACATGCAGGATGCAAAAAATAACAGGAAGAAAGCTTGAATCGAGGTTTTTGAACCATGTAAAAAATTCAGTCAATGAAAGCTAGAGAGTATGCAACAGACTCAGGTTTCCTTCAGCAAGACCCCAAGAGGTTAATGTGTGAAACTTTGAGGGTGAAGCTTAAACTACAGTAGAGACCTTAAGATGTTGGAGATGAGAAAATGTGCTGAGGAAACCTACATGCACCAAATGTAGCCAGTCCACCAGAAAGGTCACATAATGCTGCAGATGAAAGGGCTGTGGCTTGGTGCTGCGCCCACCTATTAGAGCTCACACAATGGTACTACACACTCTGAATGCCTCATAGAGACACAGCGTTTGATGTTTGACCTATTGAATTTCAGTCTCGTGTTGGTCCAGCCCTTTCTTCCCATTTTCCCACTCCTTCCTCTTCTTTGGAATGGGGATGGTCACTATTTGTCACTGGACATTAAAAGTATCTACTTCTATTTTTTCAGCTTGTTTGATTGAGAGAGTCTCAAAAGTGCTTTGAACTTCCGGCTTTTCTTTTTGCTGCCCAAAGTACCTAATTGGGTATGAGTTTTGCAAGCATTAGGTGTATGAGACGCTAGACTGGATAGCACTGCCTTCTCTTGTCTGCACAGCGAACGCCACCAATAACGTGGTGAAGTTTGTGGCCCTAAGGTCAAGGCGTCTCCTAGTGCTTGTGGACCAGTTTGGTGATCCACTGGGTGTCAAGATTTCTTCTGATAGCTTTGGAGAGTGGAATCAATGAAGATAATCCCAAAGAATTTATGAGCTGTGATCTTAGGAACTGGGCATGTGAGCCACCACAAAGGATATGAATCCTATACATGACATAAGCTTGCTAGGCCTTGTATCCCAGCCTGCCTGCTTTATCTGGCTGTGTAGGGTGGCGAGCCCTGTGCAGCACAGAGAGATGCCATCTGCGGACCCTCAGAAAAGTATGCATCATATCTGACTGCTTCTTCCGCTATAGCTCTTGGATGCATTTTTGTCACTTTTTACTAATTTAATTTTTTATTTACTATAATTTATTCACATTGAATCCCGATTGTTATCCCCTCACTCTTATTTTCCCATTTCCACCCTCCCTCCCCCTTCTGCTCTATTCCCCTCTTTTAGACCTCAGACAGGGAGGGCCCTCCTTCCCCACCGTCTGACCTCAGCCTATCAGGTCTCTTCAGGATAGTGTGCATTGTCTTCCTCTGTGTGCCTACAAGGCCACCTTGCAAAGGGGCAGTGATCAAATCATGGGCACTCGAGATCTTGTCAGAGGCAGTGTCTGCTCTGCTCTCCTCCATTGGCTAAGTCTAAACAAGAGGGTCTAGGTTCCCTGCTTGCAATGTCCTTGGTTGGTCTATCATTTTGTGCAGGCCCTTCTGGGTCCAGATCCACTAGGCTTGATGGTCTCCTTGTAGAGCTCCTGACCCCTCCAGATGCTTCCCTCCCCCAACTCTTCCATGCAACACTCAGAACTTCACCCTGAGTCCGGCTTCAAGTCCAAGTATTAGTCCCAACCTTCCACTGGGTGGAGTCTCTCAGAGGACATCTATGTTGGGCTAATATGCACTTATAAGTGAGAATATACCATGCGTGTCTTTCTGGGTCTGGGTTACCTCACTCAGAAAATTTTCTTGGTTTTGATAGCTGAATAGTTTTCCATTGTTTAAATATACCACAATTTCAGCTGGGCAGTGGTGGCACACGCCTTTAATCCAGCACTTGGGAGGCAGAGGCAGGTGGATCGCTCTGAGTTCGAGGCCAGCCTGGTCTACAAAGCGAGTCCAGGATAGTCAAGGCTACACAGAGAAACCCTGTCTCAAAAAACCAAAAAAAAAAAAAAAAAAAAAAAAAAAGAAAAAAAAAGAAAAGAAAAGTACCACAATTTCTTTATCCAGTTGAGGGCTCATCTAGGTTGTTTCCAGGGTCTGGCTGTTATGAATAATGCTACAATGAACATAGCTGGGCAAATGTCCTTGTTGTATGGTAGAGCATCTTTTGGGTATATGCCCAGGAATGGTATAGCTGGGTCTTCAGGCAGCACTATTGCCAGTTTTCTGAAAAAGAGCCAGATTGACTTCTAAAGTGGTTGTACATGTTTTCACTCCCACCAGCAATAAAGGAGTGTTCCCATGTCTCCACATCTTGGATATATATCTTGGCTCACTTGATGGTTGCAACCAGATCTGGACTTTTAACTTTTGAATGATGCTGAAACTATTAATACATTGGGGCTTTTTTAAGTTTTGGGCTTTTGGTTTTTCGAGACAGGGTTTCTCTGTGTAATAGCCCTGTCTGTCCTTGAACTCTCTTTATAGAACAGACTGGCCTCAAGCTCACAGAGATCCACCTACCTCTGCCTCCCAAGTGCTGGGATTAAAAGCATGTGCTACCACGCCCAGCTACATTGGGGAACTTTAAAGTGGGATTGGACGTATTCTGCATTTTGAGATGGCCATGAACCTGTGGGGACAGGAATAAATGCTATGGCTTGAAAATAAAATGCTCCCACAGGCTCATATGTTTGAATATTTGGTCCCTAGTTAGAGGAAGTATTTGGAGTAGCTGGTTATTTTGAAGGCACCAGGGCCCACTTGGAGGACATGGGTTAGCAGGGGTGGGCTCTGAGCATTCTAGCCCAAGCCCCATTTCTGAATCTAGCCCTTTCTGCTTCCTGGTTGGTACCATAAAACAAGTAGCCATTAAGCATCCCTGCTGCTCCAGACTAAGCCCTTTGCATGCCTTCCTCACCAAGATGGGCTCTTACCAACTGAGTCAAAAATAAATCTTCCCTTTCCTTTCTTCTGTCAGGCAGTATGTCACAGCAATGTAAAAGGAATACAGCTGACGAATATCGTGCTTTTGTTTTGTTTTGTTTTGCTCTAGTTTGAATTGTTTTTGACGGGTGTATTTGCTAGGATGTTGCAGTAGAGCTATTTCCTGTGGGTGTGGCATTACTTATCAGCTAGCATGAAGTGTATGATAATAACCCACAGAATATCTTGACCACAAGATAAACACAATGACACAGTGACAGCTAGGTCTATGGTGATGGTTACATCTCCTCACAGGAGGAATGGAGTAAGAGCAGTCACAAAGGCCCTTCCTGAGATTCTGATTACCTCTCTCTCCTGTTCTCTAGAAGTGGTCTTGAAGGAGGAGTGCTAGAGTATATAGTTTGGAAGTTTGAACTCTGGGGACCAACTTTTTGCAAGATATCACCTATGCCAGGGTTGGGATTTTAGGTGATACAAGCTACCTTTGAGTTACCTATGTTCTGATAAGCAATACCTCCCTCATGTTCCTGTTAGTAACCCACTATAAATTCATTGGTTTACTAAGATGCACATAGATGGGTTATTTTTCCTTGTTAGTGCCTATCTAGGGTGATCTTTATGTGTACCTAGGAAAAATCCTATGATATAAGATTGCTGGCATGTTCTACCATGCATAGCTTTGTAGCAGAACATACTAGATAAAAGAAATATCAAGTTAAGGCTCCAAGGTAGGGGTGTATCTTGCATATGTTTTTTGGAATGGAATGAGTAGATGAGGTCAAGAAATATGTCCGGCAGACACATGGGGAGGGGTGGGGCTCGGGAAGACCTTTCAGTTAGTTTGATTTCCTCAGTGAAAACCAGAATCAAGGCTATCTGTTGTGTATGAGGCTTCTGAACAATAATTAAGTTAAAGATGCGGTCTAGAAGAAGTCTTCCTGGAGACTGGGAAAGTAAATGGACAAAGAAATTGGGAGGCTTATGAGGAAGCATAATTAATTGCCAAGGGATACTTGAAGTTCATTGTCCTGAATTTTCAAATGGGACTAGCCAGATGTTCTATATATTTTCTCCAACCCTGTTGAAATGCATGGGTTCAGGCATGGTGGTAGAGTGGGTGCAGGCATGGTGGTAGAGTGGGTGCAGGCATGGTGGTAGAGTGGGTGCAGGCATGGTGGTAGAGTGGGTGCAGGCATGGTGGTAGAGTGGGTGCAGGCATGGTGGTAGAGTGGGTGCAGGCATGGTAGTAGAGTGGGTGCAGGCATGGTGGTAGAGAGGAGTTTAATCTAGGATTGGGTTTAGCAAGTACCGAAGAGAAAGAGAGAGAGACATGAAGAGTCCTGGGAACAGATTCAAGAGTGACTTTACAGTTGAGGGAATTTAAACTGACACAGAAGCATGGCAACGGAAAACAGAATCATGGGTCTTGGAGTCCAAGAGTTGTCTGAGCTAAACTAAAAGATGAGGAGGGGCTAGAAGGTAAAAGAGACTGATTGGAGGGAGAGAAGTTTACAAATTCAGAGTGAAGCAGTGACACAAGGTTTATTTGGAACTGTTCTGTGGAATGGTGGCCACTCACAATGCATCAATAATGAACACCCACATAAAATGAGACTTGTCTCAATTGATGTGCTATAGAGGAGAGGATCACAAGACCCCTTTCCTAACTGAGGAGCTTTTGGCAGGTGATGGCTACAGAGAGGGAGCTGACTCAGTTCTCTTTAGCACTGTGGCGTATGGTGGGTTGCCCACAAGCCAGAGGATGGTGCTATACTCTTTCACATATAGGCAGTATTGACTGTACTCAGTGGGTTATAAAAGGGAGGAGGAAAAGGAAGAGAAAGAAGAGGAAGAGGAAAAAGTGGCACGTAGCTTGAGGTTGTGGGTGTGGGTGTCCAGGAAGAGTTCAAAAGGGGATGTGAAAATTGGGTATGATCTAAATATTCATATTCATAAATGTCATTATCAAAGAACATATAATATTTTTTAAAAGATGTACTATGGTGTAAAATACACAGAGCATTCTCATGAATTAGCATTAAGAAAAAATATTTCACTAAAAATTTTAAAATGTCAGCTGTACACTGAAGTGGTAGGAGTGTAACCATGCTGGTTTAAGAAAGTATATTATGGGGCTGGGAAGGTGACTCAGCTGCTAAGAGCACTGGCTGCTCTTCCAAAGGATCTGGGTTTGATTCATCATACACAAAAGCAGTTCATGACATCGGTAACTCAAGTTCCAGGGACTGTCACACCTTCTTCTGGCTTCCTCAGGCACCAGGCACATAAGTGGTACACAACGTATATGAAGGTGAGATGGCAAACACTACCGCCAAACTAAAAAAAAAAAATTTTTTTTAAGTCTTGAAAGTATATTGTTAAAAGTTTTTTAAAAAGTTTTTCAAAATCTATGGTTGTTGTTCACATTTTATTTCTATTATAATTTGTGAATGAAGTTGTACTTTTGGGTAAAGCTATAAAAGGAACAAAGCCAGTGAAGAGTCACCTACAAGGATATTAAAATGACTGAAAACTTCATGGTAGAGTCATTTTGTTTGTTTGTTGGTTTTTTTGTTTTTGTTTTGTTTTTGTAGAGTCGTTCTGGAATGACTGACAGTGAACTAGAACATAGCAGTCCTCTAGAAATGAGGGTGTGTGGTCCAGGATGATAAAGGATTGTACAAGTACATGCAGTAAGTAGTTCACAGTTTGATGACATGATGTTCAAATCTGGGAGACATTAGGGAGGAACAAAGGGGAACTGTCTAGACATGGCAGTGAGGATGCAAAGAGACATTTGTTCCATGGCACAAAGTGCTCATAGCACAAAGGCTGTGTTGGAAAGACATTGCTGCTACTTGACAGGGCTACTGAGGATGTTTGTCCCCGGCAGACACAGCTTAGAGCAGGAACTTTTTTGCTGAGAATGGCCTGTGAGTTCCAGATCCATCTGGAAGATTCAGTTGAGCCAGAAAGTAAGATGTAAGGTGAGTTGAGGATCTAAGGCTTCTCAGTGGACTGATATACATGGTATTAGAGAGCTTAATAAGATGCACTGTGGTGTTTTCCAGGCAGAGAACAGAGGGAAGGTTGTGAGTGCAGGAACGTAGAGAGGAGAGAGCATCCTTTATTCTCTTCTGCTGGAGGACATGGGAAATGGGGGTCATACTTGAGTCTGAGAGAGGGGCTCTCTGCTCTTCTATTTAGTGAACAAAGGATGGTGTCCCTCCAGGCCCACTATCCTAAGCGCTCTCAACTTCTCATGCAATGTTTGCAGTATTGCTTAAATGGTATAAACAAGTGTCAATGCTTTCAATGCTATATGCTAAAGGCTAGGCTGCCAGCTGGTTGTGCTATCCTGAGATGGTGAGACCTTTAGGAGGTATGGTCTGGTGAATGAAAACTAGTTATAGAGATCTGTCCTCAAAGTGAGTACTGGCTCCTCCTTTCTTCTAAGCTGGTAAGAGGTAAGCCTTTCTGCCAATATCCCCTCACAGGCACAGGGTTACCGGGCCTGGTGACCATAAGTTGGAACCATTTAAGTATATGTGACTGGCAGGTCATCTCCTTAGCCAAGAATATCTTCAAATCACTATGCAGAGGCAGATAACTTATAAATTTGAAACTTGAATATAGTTCTATGTTCTGGATGAGGGTAGAGCACTATCCTCTGTGCACTGGCTTAGTCTGAGCAGGCCCAGAATGAAACAGCTCATATTTACAGAGCCATGACCCTGAAGGGAAAACCATAGCATGTAAAAGCCATGAAGCCAGAAGTTGAGCCAGGCCCATAATGTCTTCCTCACCCCTTCCCCACACTCAATCCAACTCTAGTTTCTGCCAGAACTTAAGGTCCCTAAACTCTAAACCATCTCTTTGGTTCATCTGCACATCTCTCTTTTGGCCCCTCCTGTTCCACCACAGCCTTTTGATGATACACACTGTCTTCGTTAGGGTTTTATTTCTGTGAAGAGACATGTTGACCATACAACTTATAAAGAAAAACATTCAATTGTGGTTGGCTTACAGTTTCAGAGGATTAATCCATTATCATCATGGTGGGAAGCACGGCATGGTGCAGGCAAGGAGCTGAGAGTTCTATATCTTGATCCGCAGACAGCAGGAACTCTTCAGTTTCAGAGACCTCAAAGCCCACCTCCACAGGGACACGCTTCCTCCAGCAAGGCCACACCTACTTCTACAAGGCCACACCTCTTAACCATGCCACTCCTATGAGCCAAACCTTCAAATGTAGGAGTCTGTGGGGCCATACCACCACACACATGTTCTTGCTGTTATTACCACACTGTCCTACAGTGGCATTTATGACATTGTGAACTCTTGTCATGCCATTCCATGGAATCTAAAACGGTGCCATTGCTCCACGTTGTTCTTAAGATAAAGGCACAGGTCTTCTTCAAGCTCTGTAGTCCTCCCATCCCATGCAGCCCTCCTTCAGCCTGCACTGCCTCTCCTTCTCTCCTTGTCAGATGTCCTATGTGGCTTGCCTGTCTGGGGTCCTAACACGGACCCTAGCTGTCACAGATTTGCGGTAGTTGCTCCTCCCAGTTAACATGCCTATCTTCTGATTTCGTATTGGGCATCCTTTTCTTGGGGCCCAGGTAATAGTGCCCCAATTCTATGGTCTTTTAAGTCTCTGGAACAGCTGCATTTTGCTTTTTATTTGATGAATATTCTCCCTGGTACATCTCCTAAGGGTACAAATTGTCTTTGAGGGTTGGGAGCACATCTGCTTTCACTGAATATTATACTAGGCCTGATGTTAAACAAAAGGGCTGAGAGGCAACTTTGTTCATATTATATGCCACCACAGAATGTCCTGCATGGACAAAATTGTTGAATCAACAAATGAATAAGTCAAGATGTCATGAAGATCTTGAAGCTTTTACTAACTAGTGGATTGACTGTTTACTATGGCATCTAGTGGTTCTGAAACTCCGTGTCAGTCCACAGTAAATGCATATAAGGCCCTAGATTTGTGTCAGGCTCTGTGTTGGGCTTCTACTGTGCCACCTCCAGCAACTCAGCTGGAACTAGAAGGTTCTGCGGGCAGCATAAGAGTCATAGCTCATATGTAAAAGACCTGCAGCCTGAGAGAGTTGAAGATCTCAGCATCTCCTCTTCTGGGTAAATTCCTTTTCCCTTTCTGACACAGCAGCCATTTGCCATGTAGCTCTCACCGCGGGGTGTTGAGGTAAATAGCAACCAACCAGGGGGCATAAGCAAGCTCTGCTGGTTAATTCATGAGCAGCCACTTCCTGTGTCACATCTGCCTCTTGGGTGGGCTTCTGATGTTCAGCCCACATTACTGAAAGGAAGTGTTAGTGGGAAGCCATTCCATGGATGCACTTGTCATCTCCATAAAATTGTCTGTCCATAGTCAACCTCGACTCCCTTAAATGTTTACTCCCTGTAATGGATTCGCTATTTTCAGTGACAAATGCTGCAGCTTCTAGGCCAGGCTCTCTGGTTCTGGCTTCCTCTGGGTGCGGAAGACGGAAACAGCAGATGCCCCACTACCGGTAGCCTCTGTGCCAGCAATCTGCCTGAGATGCTGTGGGTGCCCTGGGCCTCTTTCCTGTCTGCCCTTCACAGTTCCTGTGATTGCTGACTCTTTGCCATTTGACCATCTGCCTTGCCTGGCCCCCACATTTGTGCACTGATGCTTGCAGTGCTTTTGGGTGCCCATCTGGTCCAGCACTAAGGGTGGTGGTCTCCTGCCTGCCACTGCTCCTCTGCCCTCTGTAGACTTGGCTCTGTTGATCCTTTCCCTGATACTTCAGACCTGATGGGATCACAATAGATCACAGCTGAGAAGGCCACCCGGCTATTTTTTTTTTAATGTCTCCTCACTAAGAAAACACTATCGAATGAGTAGATGATTTTAAAAACCAAAAAACAACCTAACTTTATCTTTCCCCAGGAGAGCAAGAACTAGGGTGCCTAAAATATGGAAGTTCTTTGAAAATGTGAGTTGACCTGACGTTGGGGAAGGGGAAGAGAAAGTGCATATAAGAGGAGGCTATGACATTGGCCATCTGGGCTGGCCAGGAAGAACAGAAGCCCAGTGCCATTGTCACTGTCTGCTCTGCTCTTCTATTGGTGGTGTTGCCGCTGGGCATAGTAGGAAGCTGCTTGGCTGGGGCCTTGCCCACAAAGCTCCACCTCCATCTCATCGCCACTGCCATTACCATTCTCAAGTCCAAGAGTCATTTGTAGTGACAAAAAAACAAAAAACAAAACAAAAAACAAAAAACAGTGCCAGTGGAACCAGGGGAACAACACGTTTGGCTGCAAGTGGGAAACGGTAAATCACATGCATGCAGCACTCAGTGCCAGGAGAACACTCCGCAAGAGCGATGGGTTTCCCGCCTCTCCTCTCTTTTATTTCTTGGATTGTAAAAGCAATCCCTATACATGGGAAAACACAGCTGGAGAAAAGCCTCTTGCTGTCCCTGTTTCTTTCTGGTTTTGTTTTTGTTTATGGAGACAGGGTTTCTCTGGGTAACCTTAGTTATCCTTGGATTTATTCTATAGACCAGGCTGGCCTTGAACTCACAGAGATCCACCTGCCTCTGCCTCCCAGAGTGCTGGGTTTATAGGTGTGCGCCACCACACCTGGTGATAAACACGCTCTTTACTAGTTTATATGTTCCTATTTATTTACCACCTCCAGTCGAACCACCTCCAATCTTACTTACATCCTCATATTTCATATCTCCTCTTATACTCCAGCCTGACCCTTCACAGACTTTTCAATTTTGCCTCCATGGGACCTCACTATTCTTTTTTTTCCATCCTAGTACACCAGCAGATTCTGTCTGTCCATCTGTGCACATGTGCATCAGTAAGTCATTTACAATTCCATTGTATGTCTGTCTGTCCATCTGTGCACATGTGCATCAGTAAGTCATTTACAATTCCATTGTATGTCTGTCTGTCCATCTGTGCACATGTGCATCAGTCATTTACAATTCCACTGTATGGCATCACTTGGAATTGTTAGCATCAGTTAGCTTTTGGGACAAAAATCAGAGAAACCCTGTCTCAAAAAAAACAAAAAACAAACAAACAAAAAACAAGAAAAGAAAGAAAGAAAAAGAAAAAGAGCTCATATATCTTTTGCTTTCTATTGCTGTGATAAAGACCATGACCAAAAGCAACTTGGTGGAGGGAAGGGAGGGTTTATTTGGATTTTACATCCCAGATCAAGTCCATCATTGTTGTTGTTGTTGTTGCTGTTGTTTATTACACATGTATAAGACAAACTACATACAGCAGGGAGAACCATGTGACAATCATGAGAATGAGTTCTATATATGTTACATTCATAGTGACTTGGCCATCTGCACTCGTCTCGTTTGAAGCAAGTGTTTTTCCTGTTTTGTTGGGTCTAAATTTCCGAATGAGATTCAAAATCTATCCTATCTCAACTCTAATAGCTTAACTTCTCTATCTGGATCTAACATGATCTTGTCCCCTAACCAGCTAACCTTGGTTATAAAACTATACTATCTTGTCTTCAATGCCCCTCAGAGACTTGAGAAGGAATAAAACTTAAATTACTGAGTGAACCAGCAGTGTGGGTTAGCAGCTTCCAAAATGCATAAATTCACTTAAGACAGTTTACTGCCTGACCAGTCACCCAAAACACTTTTTGGCATTGGAGCCTCATCTTCAGCTTTTGGGCCCAATATCTCTGCCAGTGGGGCTTTTTGTTTGTTTGTTTATTTGTTTTTTGTTTTGTTTTGTTTTGTTTTGTTTTAGACAAGGCTTCTCTGCATAGCCTTGCTGGTTCTTGACTCTTTGTAGACTAGTCTGGCTTCGAACTCACAGCAACCCATCTGCTCCTGCCTCTCTAGTGAGTGCTGAAATTAAAGGCATGGTGTTGCACCACCACACTGGGCTTCAAAGTCCATCATTGAAAGAAGCCAGGCCATTCAAGAAATGGAGGAAGGAACTGAGGCAAAGATCATAGAAGAACACTGCTTATTGGCTTGCTCCTCATGGCTATCTTGGCCTTCTTTCACACACACCCCAGCACCACCTGTCCAAGAATGACACTGCCCCTAGTGATCTGGGCCCTCCCACAGCAATTGTAAATCAAGACAATGCCTCACAAATTCGCCTAGAGACAATCTAATGGAGGCATTTTTCTCATTTGATGTTTCCTTTTCCAAGTTGACTTTAGCTGTCAAAGCTAGCCAAAGCTGTAAAAAACAAAAAACACTAGCCAATATACTATGTTACAAAAAAAAGTAGGTAGCTTAGGAGGTAAGAATCCAGTACCTAGTTAGCTTTAGTTTCTCAACTGCCAAATAATATATTTATATGTACCCTTATAGATTTAGTGTGAATATTAAGTGGGAGTAATATACTCCCTCAGCTTAGAATTCTATAAAACCAACACTGTATTCTCTCACCCTGGGTGTGTGTGTGTGTGTGTGTGCCTTTGCGCTTGCATGCTCTTACATGTGCACATGCTCCATTGTGAGCCTGTGCATGGATGTTCACATGTATGCATCCATGCATGCATGTGCAGCTAGGTATGCTGCTGGAGATGAAGCTCAAGGTATGCTGCGTGCTAGGCAGGAACTGTACCATTGAGCTGCACCTGTCCTGAATGTGAGCAATTATTGAAGTCATTGTTGATGTGTGCTGTGCTGGTGCTTAAGGTGGTGCATCATATCATTACTCCTTTGTCTGCCTGCAGCCAGCATATAGAAGAAATCTGATAGGATCTTTGCTTTGGAATTCTTTCTTGGATAACTATGTTGTTTCTTCCATGAATTCTTTGAATGCCATACTTCGTACTGTATACCTTTGGGGAAAAATACTTTCTCATACTTGGTGAATATAAAGCTTTGGAGGTGTGTATGGATATTGTAGTAGCCAAGGTCAGTGGCCATTTTATTGCTTCCTCTCCCTGGTCTGGTGTATGCTTGAAGTAGAGACTACATTGACTGATTTTCTACACATCATTCATACCAACTAAGAACTTCAAACAGAATTTATTGCTTAGAAAAAAACACCAAGAATTATTAGGATCATTTCTGCTTGCTGTCTGCATTTTAATAGCATTGACTGTAACCTCCACCTTAGACATCCTGGGCCAATCATTCAGACACATTGGGAAATTCTGTTTTGCTTCTAATTTGTCTTTAGAATAGCTGGCTTACTAGCATAACTGCCTTCTGAGAGGCTTCATCCAGCAGCTGATGGAAACGGATGCAGAGACTCACAGCTAAACAATGGGCTCAGCTCTGGGAGTTTTGTGGAAGAGTGGTGGGAAGGATAGAGGGAGCCAGAAGAGTCAAAGACACCAAGAAGACCTACAAAGTAAACTAACTTGGGCTCATGGGCATTCATAGAAACTGAACCACCAACCAAAAAGCTTGCATGAGCCAAATCTAGAAACACATATGTAGCAGATGTGCAGCATGGTCACCATGTGGGTCCCCCTGACAACAGGAGTAGGGGCTGTCTCTGACTCTGTTGCCTGTCTTTAGATCTCTTTCCCCTAGCTGGGTTACCTTGACTGGCCTAGGTGGAAGAAAGTGTTCAGTCCAGCTGTGACCTGAAGTGCTAGGGTGGGTTGGTACCCCTTAGGGTACCCCTTCTCTGAGAAGAAGGAGAAGGGGGAAAAAGGAGGGTGTAAATTCAGGACTGAGAGGAAAGGAGGGTGGTGGCTGGGATGAGGCTATAAACTGATTAAATAAGTAAAATTAAAAAGAAGGAGGAGGAGGAAGGTTGGTTTTAAACTCTTAATTTAAAACAGGCATGGTGGCACATGCCTGTAATCCCAGCAGGATTACAGGAGGCAGAGGCTGTGGGTTTGAGGCCAGCCTGGTCTACAAAGCCAGTCCCAAACAGCCAAGGCTAGAAAGAAAAACCCTGTGGAGGGGTGTGGGGTGGGGTGGGGTGGGAATCTTAGCTCTAATATTCTGCATCCTGAATGCTCTTAGTTGTCTGTGAAACTGAATCTGCCTACACACTCCTATTCTTGATTTATAAATAGGTTCTGCTGCCAACAATTACACATACTCTATTTTTCGATATTCCCTAAGGAGGCTTTCAGAGGGTAGGTGGCTTTTACTCTTACAAAGGTATTGGAAACTCTCCATTTCCCCACATGGGCATATTTGGAAGGAAGGTGATGACTCTTGGTCTGAAAAGCTCAAGAAAACAGTCTCCAACACGCAGAGTAAATCCAGTATCAAATTTCTAACAGATCTTCATAGGGGCAGGCCTAGGACTAGCTTGAGCATGTTAAAGTGTGTGCACCTGCGCACTTGGTGTCATACATGGCCACACATGCAATGCGAAACAGTGGTGGTGGGAGCATTAAGATGACAGACGAAAGAGAGACTAGCAGGGCATGGGAAGATGACGAATATATAGTCATAGATATGGTTAAAGACTCGGGGTTGAAAGATGGAAAGGGCGCTGAATGTACCGAGACACAGTAGACCTGCCTGGCAAACTAGAAGGGAGCGTGTGAGGGAACGCTGCCTAGGGTAACTGGCTGGGAATTTCCGTCTTCGCCTGCCTGGAACTTGTATGGGGGGTAATACTGAGAACGATACAGAATTTTCCAGAATGGCATGTTATTTATTTCTTCAAATAAAGCAGCAGATATTTATTAAACACCATCCCTTTTACAGATGGAGGCAATGAAATCGAAAGAAAGAAGAAATTCGTCCGTTGGGTTTGAAACTGGGCCCCTTGACCACACTCTGTACTCCATCTTTGCCAAGGGGGCTAATTAACTCTGACCTGAATGCATCCTTGAGGGCATCTCTTCAGGTTAACGCCCCCATTTTCTCATCCTAAATTCATGGGATTAGTGCTCATGCTGCCAAAGCATCGCTCAGAGTTCCTGGACCTTAGGCGCCGAGAGCTGGAAACTCAGAAGGCACTGAGGGTTAGGAGTGCCTCAATCAGGGATTACAAGGTAAACCATAGAAAGCGCCTGAGGGAGGATATTGGACTAGAGACCTAAACGCATAACTCTTATAATTTTGACGGAGTGAATGTGCCAGAAGTTTCTGTGTGTAATTTTACAAAAAAGAGCGAAGGGAAGGGAAGGAAGGAGAGTAAGAAAGTCAGACACTAGCTCCTCAGATCTTTCTTGTAGCCCCAGGCACCGTCTCAGGCCGAGGAATCCGGTTGGACCAGTGGGGGACTCCACTGAGCTTTGTCCCAGGAGCCGCTGACACCCCCAAGGTTCCTGAGGGACCAGGGAAGGTTTCCTTAAGAACCCTCAAGGACTAGTCCCCACAGGCTATTTCGGTCTTTCTAGGTTGTTAGTCCCAGAGTGGCCTCACCCAAACTCCGTTCCTGGGCTCAAAGCACTGGACTCTGCCCCTGGGGCAATAGATTTGCAGGCGGGTCTAGGGCTAGGCGAATTCCTAGAAGCCCTAAGAAGCTGCCTAGCTCGGGAAGTTAGCATTCCCCCCTCGCCCCCCGCCCAAGAGCGCTTAGGCTTTTGCTCACACACCAGTGGGCTACACAAGGCCCGGCTGAGAGCCCGAGGCCAGCAGGCTAAAGGTCCCCTCACCATCCCCACCCAGCCAGGAGCAGGCTCCCATCCCAGTCCTGCGTTCCCACACTGACCACAGGACACGCGGGACTTGAAGCTGGAGCTGCTGGGGGTGGCGGAGGTCAGTCAATAGCACGCAGGACCCGGGAGTGGGACAGAGCTGCTTCGAGACCTCTGGGATACTCGCTGGCCAGCTCAGCTAGGAGTGGGGACGGTGAGTCAGACCTCCAGCACCCGCGGGTCGGGAGGGAGGTGGGGGTAGGTGGCAGGTCAGGAAATGACATCAGAGGCCTGTGATGGGGAAAGGGTGGTCTGTGCCTGGCGGGGGCGGTGGTGAGTAGGGAGGCCGCGGGCGGACCTTAACGGAGTCTGGAGCGGGGGGCAAGACCCGGGCCCCTTCCTGGGGGAGTTTCCTGCCCCGTCCGCCCTCCCTGGCCTCTCCCCGCCCCCTCTCCGGGCCGCTCCTTGTATGGTCTAGGCGCCGCTCTTTCCCCGCCCCCTCCCTCCCTTCCCTTGCGCGTTGTCCCTCCCCGCTTGGCTAGAAGCTGCTCCGGACTGGGACGCAGAGTCCGAGGACTCGGCGCCTAAGCGGTCGTTGGAGACGCGGTGCTTACGCTCCTGGCCCGGTGAGGCGCGGGGAGCAGCTCCGCCGCCCGGGAAGGGGACACGGGGAGGAGCGGGTGGGGTCACCAAGAGGAGCTTGGACCAAGGGGTGTCAGCTTGGCACCGCGCTGCGTAACCTGACGACCCACCCCCAGCAGCCCGGCCTGGCCATGGCGGCCCCCCGCCCGCCTCCCGCGATCTCCGTCTCCGTCTCGGCCCCTGCATTTTACGCTCCGCAGAAGAAGTTCGCCCCGGTTGTGGCCCCGAAGCCCAAAGTGAATCCTTTCCGGCCTGGGGACAGCGAGCCTCTTCTGGCAGCCGGGGCCCAACGAGCACAAATGGGCCGGGTGGGCGAGATCCCCCCGCCGCCCCCGGAAGGTATGCAGCTGGGCTTAGGGGCTCCCCATCCTTCTCGGGAGCCAGGTGGGGGGTCGGTGGTTTGGGGAAATTTGGGGGTTTCTGGAAAAGCTGTTGCGGAGGGGGCTGGGCGCTGGTGGCTCTCCTGTCCTGAGCAGATGTTCTTACCTCATCTTGGAGCTCCTGGCCTGGAGCCAGGACCCTTGGGACTATTCCAAGTCTCCCGCCTTGGGGGTGGGAGGCGGGAATGTGGGCCAGGAATCTTCCCCTCTGGATCCGTTCTCTGAAGTGTAACGGGAGCTGCATGGTTCCTCAGCCTAGCCCCGGCCTCTCACGACCTGCTTCTCCCAGGGCGTTCTGAGCCCCTCGTGATAGTTCGCACACACTCTTGGGGGTGCAGAAAAGAGTTCTTGGACTAGAGGGTTAGAATTGTTCGCTGGGGAGAGGAGGAAAGAAGGTCGGTACTGACAGTTCTCTCTACTTCCTACCCAGATTTTCCTTTGCCCCCTCCTCCCCTTATTGGGGAGGGGGACGACTCGGAAGGTGCCCTGGGAGGTGCCTTCCCACCTCCACCTCCCCCGATGATCGAGGAGCCATTCCCCCCTGCTCCTCTGGAGGAGGACATCTTTCCCTCACCTCCACCCCCCCTGGAGGAGGAGGGAGGGCCTGAGGCCTCCACCCATCTCCCACCACAGGTAGGGAGGGAGGCCTTGGAGGGGAGCTTTGGGGGAGGTGGGATGGGGGATACCACCATGGACCTGTGAGGAGTCTTTTAATCTGCCCCCACCCCCCATGGGATTGGGATGACAAGGGAAGACTGGGATGGGTGCTCTGACCCCTGACCCTCCAGCCTAGGGAGAAAGTGAGCAGTATTGACCTGGAGATCGACTCTCTGTCCTCACTGCTGGATGATATGACCAAGAACGATCCGTTCAAAGCCCGGGTAAGGAAGGGTCAGGACAGTAGGAAATGCTGAGGAGGGGATACAAGGAAGGAGTGACAGCCTCCTCTAAGTGCATCCCCCCCCTCTGCTTCACCTTGCAGGTGTCGTCTGGATATGTACCCCCACCAGTTGCCACTCCATTTGTTCCCAAGCCTAGTACCAAGCCTGTCCCTGGGGGCACAGCACCCTTACCTCCTTGGAAGGCTCCTTCTAGCTCCCAGCCGCCACCTCAGCCACAGGCCAAGCCTCAGGTCCATCCCTTTGTCCAGCCTCAGGCCAAGCCCCAGGTCCAGCCTGTTGTCCAGCCTCAGGCCAAGCCCCTGGTCCAGCCACAGCCTGTGTCTTTTGCTAATACACAGCCCCGAGGTCCTCTTTCTCAGGCCTCAACTCCAGCACCTAAGTTTGCTCCAGTGGCTCCTAAATTTACTCCTGTGGCTTCCAAGTTCAGCCCTGGGGCTCCCAGTGGACCTGGGTCACAGCCCACTCAAAAATCTGTGCCTCTGGAAGCTTCTTCTTCTGTGGGCATGGGGTCCCCTCAACCTCCTAGCTTCACCTATGCTCAGCAGAAGGAAAAGCCCCTAATTCAAGAGAAGCAGCACCCAGTGCCTCCACCAGCTCAAAACCAAAACCAGGTGAGGAAGCCACAGGGGGAGGCCAGGGACTGGATGGGGTAGGACCGAAGAATAAAGGGCAAGTGGGGTGAGGGTAGGGTGGAGAACTAGAGGAGCCAGAGTGGGTGTGGCAGTGGGGGAAGTTGGGGGCGGTTATCTTGCAGAGCAGAGAGAAAGTTCTCCTGGAGGAAGTTTGGTACTACTAGCTGGGGCCTGGGTCAGCTGGGAAAACAGCTGGGCCTTACAGTGACAAGGATACAGCTTTCCTTGTGCCTCTGCCCCAGAAAGTTAAAGGGAAGAATGAGGTCACTAGCCTAACATTACCTTTCCCCTCCTCACCCCCCGACTCTTGTCTTTGACTTAATGCCTAGGCTTCCCCTGCCTTTTCTGAGCACTCTCAGGGCCCGAGGGCCCATCTAGAGATACAAATATAGTCCTTACCAGTAAACACACGCTGGGCCAGCATCAGCTGAGTGCCAGGCACTGTGCACTGTGATCTGGAGGCTGGGACACAGACCAGAGAGATCACCCAAACAGGTTCAGCCTTCTGAAGTCATGGGTCTGGAGAGAATTTCGGGCCTGTCTGTCTTACAAGCTACTAGTCAAGTTGGGTGAACTTTGAACCTTTTTTTCTTCTTCTTCTTCTTCTTCTTCTTCTTCTTCTTCTTCTTCTTCTCCTCCTCCTCCTCCTCCTCCTCCTCCTCCTCCTCCTCCTCCTCTTCCTCCTCCTTCTCCTTCTCCTTCTCCTTCTCCTTCTTCTGTCGTTGAAATAACTACCCACCCCAACACAGTGGTAAAGAGCAAGTGAGCTTTTCTTCTTCGTCTAGCACCTAAATGCTCAAAATAGAAATAGAGAGTGGAGCTGTTGCCTGTTAGTTCGGAGGAAGAGATCTTCTGAGTTGAAGGGACCTGGTGGTCATCCAACTGATAACTGTAAATGCCTGTATATACTCAAACACAGTGTAGGAAGAAGGGTCGCCAAGTGCCTGTAGGTCAGAATCTGTGAGTTACAAGGATGTCAAACTAGGAGCCAAGATGGGAACTGTTGGGTGAGCTTGCTCTGCCTTCAAGTATGTAAGGACTTGAGAATCCATGGGGATAGCATTTGGGTAGGAAGAGCGTGCACAAAAGAGTCAAGGGTCCAAACACAGGAGGGCTGCTTGGAGGACAGAAAGCACAGGTTCCTATGGGATGAACTTTGAGCTGTACTTGAGATTGACATTGACGGGGACAGATGTACTAGGGAAAGAAACCTCCAAGAGGGAGCATGTGCATAGTGGAGGATCACTGATGGTTTCTCAAGAGTGTGTGGTTTGGCCAGGACGACTGGTGAAAGTAAAACTTTTTGGAAGCTTTCTACAAAGTTTTTCCAGCCGAGATCCATATTGGAGGTAGAGAGATCTGTGACACTGGTGAGTTCACTCCTGGGCCACAGTCGTATTAGTTGCTGTGAGAAATAAGACCCATGGATGAGAGCGCTTCCAAAAGAACAGCCCATGGGAGGAGGCAACTGAGAAGCAGCTGGGATCGGAGCACACAGATGCCCAGGAAGGCTCAGTGGCTGGGAGTGCAGGGGAGTAACAGTATTACAGACAAAATAGAGAAGTGCAGAAGGGGAAATGGTTTGAACAGGAAGAGGAGGGGTCCAGATGTCAGCCTGTTGAGCAACAGGCTTCAGGGACACTCACTTTCAGCTGGACTGTAGTTCAGGGGCAGGCCTCAAGCCAGAGGTGTGCACACAGCCGTGCATACCACAAGGTAGCTGACAAATCTTCCAAGAACTCCATAGCCGGAAGTTACGAGCCTCAGAACCTTGAGTCACGCAAAGAGGATGGAGGAAGGTCCTAGAATGGGATTCGTAGATCTGGATGGAATGACCTTGGGGTTCTTCATTGTAGGCTTAGGGAGTAGGGGGTCAGATAAGCCGAGATTTGACTCTGGGACTTCGTAGATGGCCTTGAGAGTTCATGCCCTGTGGTGGTGGCAAAGTTGAGTGAACAGTTGGCAAAAACATGGAAATGAGTAGGGTAGCCTAAGCTCAGAGTTTGGCAGTGAGGCTGAGGCTGGTATGTAGGTCACAGCACATGGGAAGTTGAGGCAGGAGGATTGTTAAGAGTTCAAATCAGACTACAGTCAGTCTCTCTCTCTCTCTCTCTCTCTCTCTCTCTCTCTCTCTCTTCTCTGTGTGTGTGTGTATGTGTGTGTGCATGTGCATGCTTGCCTGTGTACGTGTGTGGGTGTGTTAGGAGTTTAAAGTTAGGGGAGGAGAGTCCAGGTACAAATTTCAACCAGGAGGCAGAAGCCTTTGAGGAAGAGACTAGACATCCCTGAGAGCGGTAGCTGACTATTAATGTTATTTTTATGAAGCTGTGTTTGTTTCTTAGCTTCTCTCTTACCCTACTACCCAGAGGCACTGGAGGGAGCAAGGACAGGGTGACACACACTGATTGGAGAGAAAGAACGATGAGGGAACTTAGACTGGCTTGCTGCCAGGCATTTAAGGGGTGAGGTCATCAGTGAGTGTGAGGGAGGGGGCAAAGCTGCTGGGGGCTCAGAGAGATGGAAAAGGTTTGAAACAGCTGCTGTGGGGAAGGGCAACTGGAATTCTGGCAGAGCCAAATACCAGACAGAGACGATGGGGCTGGAGGGTGTGGCAGGTGCTGCAGTGTTTTGGGAGCTCTGCAGTGTTCAGCCGTCTCTCCGCCTACTTTCTGCAGTGTGGAGGCAGAAACAGGAAACAGGCGGTGTGGTGTGGCCCAGGGTTAAAGATTGGGCCGGATAGCCTAGGGTGGTAGAAGAGGCCTTTGTTGAAAGAGCTAGTGACGTAGCCAGTCTAGGGACTTGGTTGACAAGGCACAAGGGCTGGTCCTAGGGTGCTGGAAAGGAGAGGTGGGGATAGTTGGGAAGGATCCTGGGACCAAAGAGCTGATAAACCATAGGCCCAGGATGTCCTGAGGTGGTAAATAGGGAGGAAGAATATCTTGAAGCCGTGGGCGTTGACCACTGATATTGCTGCTGGCTGGCCGAGAAGGCATCCGCCGATAATGTCCTGCAGGAAGGACATGGGCACCCACAGGGCAGTGTGCGGTTGAATAGTTTATCCTTCCAGAGATGGGAACAGCCATTTATAGTAGCATTTACTAGAGAGCAAGGATGAACTGAGTCTGTTTCCCTGTCCTCAGAGGACAGAGCAGGGAACTTGGAAGAGGGCTAAGGTGAAGCTTGCACTCACTAGTTAAGAATAGGAGAGTGGGGCTGGAGAGATGGCTCAGAGGTTACGCGCACCTTCCAAAGGTCCCGAGTTCAAGTCCCAGCAACCACATGGGTGGCTTGTGATCATCTGTAACGAGATCTGGCGGGCAGGCGCACATGCGGGCAGGATACTGTATAAATAATAAATAAACCTTATTTATATATTTAAAAAAAGAATAGGAGACTGCAGGAGTCAGTCTTAGGGAAAGTGGCTCTGGTCTGGGGGAAATGAGACTTTTATGCCTTCCTTGGGAAGGCACAGCATGGCAGGTAGAGCTCTGAGTACAGTTCTGGGGCTGGAGGTTAAGAGGAGAGTGGTGGAGGAGGACATAGTGAAGTGCTCCAGGGGATGGAGGGATGGAGGCATCAGCAGGTGATGGGGGGCGGGGCGTGTCTCAGTAACCTGAGTGCACTTAACCCTCCCCTCCCCCAATAGACTAGACTCACCAGACACACTGGTGCAGGTCAGATAACCCCTCTGCAAGTTCTCTTTTCTGAAGTGCTTTGTCCCTACCCAAGGGCATCCTCTCCTCCCTATGATCTTTAGCCCTCAAGGTCCGCTGCATAGGAAGAATGTACTGACATAGGGCCTGGCCTATGGATCTCCCCTGGAGACTTATGAGGAAGGACTGGGATGAGGTAGACTACAACACCTTCATTCAGCCCCTCACTTAGGACAGGACCCAGCTGTCTGTCTGGAGAGCGGAGGGCTCCCTCCCAAAGCTTTTGAGTGTTTAACCTATGCTTCTTCCTGCCTGTGTTGCAACTTCATGCTGACAGGGGCTACTCAGGAGCAGGCAGGACTGGTAGGTGTGTGTGTGTGTGTGAGTGTGCGCACACAGTGTGGCACTTGTGGGGGGTGGGGTGGGGGTCCGTCTGAGCATGCTCTGTGAAGCCGGTGTGTGGCCTGGTGTGCCTGGTGCTTCCATGCTCTGAGCTGCCGTGTTCGTAGTTTCCATTGCTTAGTTGTTCTGGCTGACTGAGTGCCTGGAGGTGGAAGGGTTTGAACTATATGGGTGAAGATGTCCCACTGTACAAGATGTAGACTGAAGTCAGTCATGCCCTTCTATCGATATGTTTGGTGCTAGGGGTCAGGGAAGGGAGGGTCGAGAGGAGGTTGAAGAGTGCAACCATCAAAGGGCAGGAGGTGTAAGCTTATGGCACATTGGGGTTTTAGGTGCGTTCTCCTGGAGGCCCAGGACCTTTGACCTTGAAGGAGGTGGAGGAGTTGGAGCAGCTGACCCAGCAGCTGATGCAGGACATGGAGAACCCTCAGAGGCAGAGCGTGGCTGTGAATGGTGAGTCCACCACCCTCCTTTCCGGAACACCTCCCCTCTTGGCGTGTTGGCTGGGTGTGGACTTGAAAGAGCTCTTGGTGAGCTTCTGTCCTCGTTGAGGTGACATGGTTTGATCTTCCCAGAGGCCTGCGGCCAATGCAAGCAGCCGCTGGCCCGTGCACAGCCTGCAGTCCGGGCGCTGGGACAGCTGTTCCATGTCACCTGCTTCACTTGCCACCAGTGTCAGCAGCAGCTCCAGGGACAACAGTTCTACAGCCTGGAGGGGGCACCGTATTGTGAGGGCTGCTACACCGTAAGTCGGTGTTGGGGGCCCCTGGCTGGGGTGGGGCTGCATGGGTTTTGGAGGATACTTGGGGGTACTCTGGTTTCCCCTCACGACCTGCTCTGATGGTCTGCCAGGACACTCTGGAGAAGTGCTACACCTGTGGGCAGCCCATCACTGACCGCATGCTGAGGGCCACCGGCAAGGCCTTTCATCCCCAGTGCTTCACGTGTGTGGTCTGCGCCTGCCCCCTGGAGGGCACCTCGTTCATTGTGGACCAGGCCAATCGGCCCCACTGCGTCCCTGACTATCACAAGTGAGGACCCTGTCATGCCTCTTTGTTCTGTCCATGTTTTACCTGGTAACCAGGCTGCCACCTGCCTCTCCAGGTCAGCCACAGGCTGTAGATCTTGCTTGCTGGCCACAGTTGTGGCCTCAGGCTGTTCCCACCTCTTAGCCTTGGCTTCCTTGGGCTTCCTGGGGTGTGTGTGCCTTGTGTTCAGCAGTTGGTTCTAGAGTGGCTGTGTTCTCATTGCAGGCTGGGCTCTCTAAATTTCTTTGGAGCTCAGCCGTTTGGAGTACCAGCTTCTTTCTGGAACTATAATAGTCCTAGGCTGGCTGGCAGCACACCAACCTGGAACTACAGGATGGAGAAATTGAACTTTGTTGCACCTTGGACAGTATGGATCGGGGATATATGTATATATCCCCTGCTTTCTATGGGGTCAGGCTGGGGTTGTGCACATGCAGCGGGAGGTGTCTGGGGTCCCTCTTTGGGGTTCCTGGCAAACTGCAGTATGGGTGGGGCAAGGGTGTGAGAGCCAACACCTGTGATAGGTGTGGGAGATGGAGCATTGTGTGAGTGGAGAGGCAGGAAATTCTTCTTGATAAGGGCTTGCTGTGTGTGTGCTCGCACGCCACTTGGCCCCTTGACCTTTCTCATGAACTTGCTCCACCCAGTTCTGTGGAATAAGGTGTTCCCTGTGGCCACCCAACCTGTTCCTCTTTACCCTGTGCCCTCCTAGGGGGCTAAGAGCCTGAGGTGTCTAGATCCGCTGAGCCCTCTGGACTTGCTTTCTGACCCTTTAGGCAATACGCTCCGAGGTGCTCTGTCTGCTCAGAGCCCATCTTGCCAGAGCCTGGCCGGGATGAGACAGTGCGAGTAGTCGCCCTGGATAAGAACTTTCATATGAAGTGTTACAAGTGTGAGGTCAGTTGGCCCGTCTTATCTTGCAGAGGTCACTTTGAGCCCTGGAGAAATAGATGGACTTCCCAATGGGAGGGAAGAGTCATGGGTTTGCTTGTTTGTGTGCATGCGTGTGCGCATGTGCAGTCATGTGCACTGCCATGGGCGTGTCCGGGGTTATAGTAGTGAGAAACAGTCAGAATAAAGTTGGAATAGGATGGGATAGGCCCCAGATCTGTAGTGGGGTGGAAGCAGGGAGGTCCTTGGAGAATGTCTATTCCCACCTCTCCTGCAGGAGAGACCTGGTAAGGAGCAGGGAGGGTACTATGGTCGGGAAGACATGCAAGGCCAGGACATCAGCCCCAAGCCCATGAAACGCTTGTTTCCTACTTGAGGTGCAGCTGTAGTGCAGTCAGGCGAAGCAGGAACCTTCCTGGGCAGCGGCTTTCATACCCTTCCTCCTTTCCAGGACTGTGGGAAGACCCTGTCTATTGAGGCAGATGACAACGGCTGTTTCCCCCTGGATGGCCATGTCCTTTGCCGGAAGTGCCACACCGCTAGAGCCCAGACCTGAGTTGAGGATGGGCCTCCTTCCAGACCACAGGTGTCCATCCCCCACCGTGGACCACCCACACTGAGACCAATCCTTGCCTCCACCCTCCTGCATTCCAAACCCCTCCCCAATGTCTCAAGTGCCCTGACCCAGGGCCTCAGCATAGCCTAGAAGTGCTGAGGCCCCGTCCTGGTGCTGAGGCCCAGCCCTGGGCTCCAACCTTTGCCTCTCCTGCAGGGATTTCCCATCATCCTGAGGTCCCCAACCCAAGGGTCACATTTAGTGCTGCTGCTTTCACTGCTGCACCAATGCCCTTGGCTGGCCTGAGCCACCTATGCAATGTGCTTGCTGAGGGTAGAAGCTCTCACCCTCCAGGAGCCTGGCTCCAGCAGCGTGGACACCCACCTTGCCCTGTGCTGCTAGGTTGTGGCCACAGCTAAGATGATAAAACCTCATTTTTCCAGAATTCCTGGCAGTACTTGATTTCTTTGAATAATAGCTCCTGGGGTGGAAATAGAGGGACTAGGCAGGGGGAAAAAAAAGGCCAAGGATAGGAATGAAAACTCAACTCCTGTTTATTTACAAAAATAGATAATACATATGTAAGTATATATATTAAACCCTCCCCCAGCACCCACCCACCCACAATCCCCTTCACTTGTACCCTCCCCCCTCTTATAAACAAAGGCTCCTAGGTCCAAAGGTGGAGTCCTGATGGAATGGGCAGGAGCAGCACCAATAGCCTACATCTCGTAGGCTGAGGGAAGGTCCAGGAAGTGACCCTGCCCTTGCTCATGGAGGTGGGCAGAGGGGCTGAAGCATCTTTTCAGTGGCCACTCAGTCCTTAAATCCTTGAATACTGCAGAGAATGCGTTTCTGGTGCCCCGGCAATGTGATTCCCATCTGCGTCAGGTCCCTATGGAAGAAGGAAGGGAGGCCTTAAGTCCAGAGGCTCAGGCCTCAGCCACCCTCCCATATCTGGGGTGCTTGGCCCCAGAGTCCTCACTCAGCTGTCAGCTCCAGCACACACTCCATGGTGTCTAGCCCAGCCGAGCGGAAGTGCAGGATGTAGCGCTTCATGCGTATGGATTCAAGCCACTCGGAGACACTTCGGTAAGGGATCCCATCAGAGCCACTCAGGCTGGGCAGGCGTAGCGTCACTCTGTGGGAATATGATGCCATGTTTGTCCCCCTGAAGTACAGGAAGTATGGGAGCTGGTTGGCCTGGGCCACCACACTGCAGCCAACACTTACTCAGATACTTGTGTATAGCTCCTCTAGGCTCCGCACATAAATCGGCTGTTATCTGAGTCTACTTCCTGGCCTGTTTCCTGGTTTGCTGTGCTCCAAGGAGCAGGTTGAGCAGCTGACTGACCTGTTCCATGGGCAGATCTAGGGAGTGGGGCTGGAGTGGGCATGCCTAGTGAAGTGAATTCCCAGCCTTTTAGACATGAATGCAGCCTGACTGAGATAAATCGGAAGGCAGGAGACGGGGCCTGCAGCAAGGTGCTGTCTCGCTTTCTCCTAAGATAGCCACCTAGGAGCTGCCCTCACTTGTCACATTCAACCCCTACCCCAATAGCCACAATACAATGAGTGTTCCTGTAGGAAAGCCAGCCAGAGCCAAAAACCATTAGCAAAGTAAATCTGCTGGGGGAAAAATATCCAACATTCCAGAAAGATTAGCACACACAGTCTCCAGCGTCCGAGGGAGTTGTGCTCCAAAAGATAGTCTCAAAACAACAACTTCTCCCAGAAACAAGGTTATATATGGAGGGTTTGATAGAGGCCAGTACACCAGGCTGCCTTTCCCGATAGAGTACTTGAAGTCCAGCCTTGCCTGGCTCCCCACCTTGACCCCCTCCTTCCACTTGATTCTCTACATTCTGGCCATGTTTTTGACGAAGTACAATTTTGGTAAAGCTGGTCAGCGTCCCTTGTTCTCACAGAATCCTACCTTCTCAGCAGGACTGGTCCCTCCCCAGTCTCAGGGCAAAGGTCTCTGAACCAGATGTCGCCATACTCTCTGTGACTGGTCATTCCTCGGCTCCTGACAGACTTGCCATGGAGTCAGAGGCCTCCTCAGACCCGCTCCTGTCTCTACCGCAGTCTAGCTGCCTAAGCTCTCAGGACCAGGTTCCAGGCTATAGCAAAGAGCTTGGACCAGCATGTCCTTCAAGATTTGTCAAGCCTCCACATGTAAGAATATATGTGTGGGGGAAAAGAAAGTACTCCAAGTTTCAGATGGCCACACGAACACCAGAAGTGGGGTCCCAGTGACAAAGCACCTTAGTGGGAGTGACAAGCAAGTGTGTGACTCTAAAGGTTCCTGGGAAATAATGTGAGGGGGAGGGGTAATCTAACTCCTTAAATCAAACCTTTAAAAGCTCTATGTGTTCAGCCCAGCTAGCGTGTTCTCTGCTTACCTTCCATCAAGTTACCACCATGATAGATGGACCCTGCCTCCGTTTGCCTGAGCTTTCCCCACGTGCATGGACTATGTGCTGTCTCTTATCCCAGGGCCTAGCACCCAGGACAGGATGGAATGGCCATTTTGTTTTTTCCAGATTTGACCTCCAAACTCCCATCCTTTTTGAACGTAGTAGTTACCTGGGGTCAAAGTTGGCAATGGTCCTTAGGGAATGGGGGTCAGTAAGTAACTGTTCCAGATGTGCTTGTAGCTGGAGGAAGTGGGGCCGACGGGCACGGTCATACGCCCAGCAATTCTTCATGAGTTCATACAGAGGGGCAGGGCAGTCCACAGGAGGGGGCAACCGGTACCCGTCTTCGATGCTTTTCATTACCTGTATAGCAGGAGACAGGGAGAGCGATGCCTAGGCAGGAAGTAGATCTACCAGAAAACCACTTACACAAGATGAGTGAGATGTCACCTCTGAGCAACCCTGACCAGGATAGCAAAGAAGTTACAGCGACAGGAACAGAGAAAATTGTGCCAAAAATTGGAGCGGAAAGAAATACTCATAGGAAGAGACCATGGGGGGCAGGAGGGTGGATTTAGAGGAGACAGGAGGTGTATCAGGGATGACAAGGGGAAACAGTCCAGGCTTACCTCTTGATTGCTCATCTCCCCATAAGGCTTGTCACCAAAGCTCAGCACCTCCCACATTACAATCCCAAAGCTCCAGACATCACTGGCTGTGGTGAAGATCCGATGGGCAATAGCTTCTGGGGCAGTCCAACGGATGGGGATCTTTCCTCCCTAAGAAGGTGTTACATAAAGGAGTGATGTTTCAGGGCGCAGATGAGTACATAACAACGTGGAAAGGAATCAGAGGTTTCATGCTTGTGCACGGGTCATCAGATGACTTGCATGTGTGAGCGTGGACGGGGCTCTAACCTGGGTTTCGTAGGTGCCATCAAAGTCATCCAGGAGGCGAGTTAGGCCAAAGTCAGAAACCTTGCAACACAAGTTCTGATTCACCAAGATGTTCCTGGCAGCCAGGTCTCTATGGACATAATTGTGGCCGCTGAGGTAGTTCATGCCGGACGCTATGCCCAGCAGCATAGCCACTAGCTGACCAGGAGCTAGCTGGTCCTCCCGTTCCTGTCGTAGGGTGAATGAACACATGAGAAGATGAACAGTCCCCCACCAGGGAGACCCCTCCCGAGCTGGGCCCTCTGCCTGTCTCACCTTCAGAAAGGCGTCCAGGGCTCCATTTTCCATAAACTCTGTGATGATCATGATAGGCTTCCCTGAGACACACAGCACACGCATTACAGCCAGACCTGGGTCCCCTCCTCCATGGCTCCCACCTCTCTTCCACCTTCCACTCTAGTTCTTGGGGACACCACTGCACATACTTTTTGTAATGACACCTTCTAGACGTAGAATGTGCGGGTGGTTGAACTGGCCCATGATAGTTGCTTCTCGAAGGAAATTCCACCAGTGGCCTTCTGGGGACGCGTCTTTCAAGGTCTTAATGGCCACGGTCTTGCAATCTTGGCTGGGGAGTCTCAGGGCTCCCCGATACACTTCCCCAAATTCTCCTAGATGGGAAGAAAATAAGGTTGTGGCTTGATGCAGTTGGACTATCCCGTGATCAGGCAATGACATCTTCAGTTTTCCAGATTCTCCACACTAGGAATCTGAGGGAGGAGAGAGCTTAGGTTGCCCTTCTGTGGAAGCGACAGTCTGGAACCTAACCAGCAGTGTCTTTCAAGCCTAGCATGCTCCTTGGCTTGTGTTAAGTACTCACTAAATGCACAGGGGCTGAGGCTGTGTTTATGAAGGACAAGCTAAGGCCAGGGCAAGTGCCCAAATAACAGGAGACCTGCCCGTCTCCTGTCTGTGAGCTCCCTGGTCACGGCTCTCGCTGGCTGAGCTGCACCATTGACAAGGACACTATCAAGCTTTGTTCTCTATTGAGATCTATTTTCCCTGGTGACCCAAGGGATTGGGGCAGCACAAGGACACTGGGCCCCTGATGGGGTGGAAAGCTCCAAATCTCTCCTGTTTTGGGAACCATCTGAGAACAACCTGCCCTTTGGCATGGTGGCACCTCTATGGGTAGAGATGATGTGTTTAACATTCTTTATCAGAAAGCCCATAACCACAAAGCTAAATGTGTAGGAGGCAGAGGCTGCTCTAGGGCATAGTAGTTCAAGGATACAGGATAGAGCAGGCATCAGCAACTCAGGCTCTAAGAAAGCAACCTGCTTTCAGCCATGTGCTACCATACAGAAGGGACCAGCTCGGGTCACAGCAGGGCTTACCTTCTCCTATGACAGTGTCCACAATCAGCCAGGCTGGGTCCAGTTCCTGGGCAAAGTCTAAGGCTCCCTGTGCGGGGTCCTCATAGGCCTGGAGGTCCACGTAAGGTTTTAGCCACAGCTTGTCCTCTGGAGAGGACAAGAGGGCTCAGCCAGTGTGGCACATACTTCAGGGATCAGAGCATGAGGGGAGGGGGGAGGCTAGGAAGAAAGGTAGACAGCTGAGCCGGTTCTCAATACTTCTCTGCTCTCCGGGAGAGCCTGGCTTTAGCTCAAGCAGAGAAAAAGCTCTATTCTTAGCAATGAAGCCTCCATGTGGATTCCAGCCTTTTCCTTGTCTATGCTCCAAGCTTTTCTGCCCTACTGCTCAGGGTCCACAGTGGTGGCCAGAGCTCAGACACTGGGGTAAATTCCCTGCCCTGATTACCCAATCTTCCTAGGACTTGTGGCCCAGCTTTTGTCCCCGTGCTGCCCAAGTCACTTAGAGTTCATTCACTCCCAGATGAAGCCTCCCTTCAATGCCAGCTACTCAAATAGACAGCAGATGTTCCCTCTGGCAGAGACACCTAATGAGGTGACAAGCAGCAAGCCCACATGCCTCAGAGGACTTCAACCTCTTCCTGGCTGGTCTTAGCCCACAGACCTGGCCACCGGGATGGAGAACACTGCCCATCCAGAGCCCAGGATGGCTGTGCATTCGTACTAAGAGCGAGTAGATAATTGCATCAGAGTGACTGACAGCTATCAGGGCAGACTTAATTAACCGAAATTAATTAGGTGGCAAAACACAAGATCCCTAGGGACAATACGCCACACCCACATTCCAAGAGTTGACCTGGGCATCTCTCTCTCTCTCTCTCTCTCTCTCTCTCAAACACACACACACACACACACACACACACACACACACACACACCCCTCTTGCCTCACCTCGATCGACACTGGTGGCATGTTCACGCTGTCTCTGCTGTCTCTGTCGATGGCCTCTCCTGTGGAGACAGGGCAACAACTTCTTCAGTGACTCAGGGAGACCTCAGTGGCCCCATGAGCTGTGGCTGAATTTGCCACAGACATGAGAGCTAGGTGTGGGGTATATCTGAACTTAGGTTTTTAAGGGGACAGGAAGATTATCAAGGGTACAGGCTTCTAACAAGGCAAAGGAATCTCAGACGAATGGGTGGGTGGTGAGGGCAGAACCAGCACCTTGAACGAAAGACATAAATCCCGATCATCAGAGCTATTCCAAGCAGCAACCCAAAGATGATGGCCACAATCTCTCCTCCGGTCAGGCTCCTGGAAACTGGACAGAAGAGTCAGAAGTCTGGGGGCTCAAAGCCCTTGGGTGTGACAGAGACTAAAAGGTAGGGTCCTGAATATACTCAGGGTCAGTTTTTAAGTGGACATTGGGTCTGTGGCTCCCTGAGTAGAGGCAGTATACTGAGTGGCCACATGTATGTGCATATATGCAGAGAAGAGCAAGGGTCATTATAAAGTAGGAGCTAAAGCACCTCCGTGAGATGGCAATTGTGTATGTTTGGGGGGCTGGAGGCTGAGGGGGTGGGGGGGAAGAGCTAGGTAATCTACCTGGTGGGCTCGTGCGAAACTCATGGTCAGCAGAGAAAGGCCCAGGGCCCAGTGGGGTCAATGTTCTCACTCTCACAATGTATGTGGTATCTGGCTGTAGTTTTGTCAACAAGACTCTGGGTTCCAGAACCATTTGGTGCCATTCTTCATCCTGTGGGTGGGACTTAGATTAATGAGGCTGCTGAGCTGAGCCAGCCTTGGTAGAGAAGCTGCAGGGAAGGGCCTGGACAGAGTGGGCTGTCACAGTAGGGTCCAGGACCTTTGCAAACATTTATCCTGTGAAAGCCAGTTTGTTTTGGATGTTGCACCCCATGCTATACCTCAAGTTAGGAAGGTGAGGGGAAAAACGAAATACTGCATGGTACCTCCAAGTAGCTTTCTGACCTGGTTCAGCACATGCAGCTCATAGCTCAGATTCGCTCCAGGATTTCGGGGTCGGGACCCTGCCCACGTCAGCTCCAGCTGCCTCGGTTCTTTCTTCACCAGCCTCAGTGATAGGCCGGAGAGTGACTCTGGATACCCAGAATGACAGGGTTGAATTTGGAAGGAAAGTAGGAATAACTTTACGTTGCATCTTCATTGTTTCCTGCCCAGCACTCATCCCTGTGGTCTCAGGCTTGTTCCAGGTGCCTCACCTGCATGCCCCATGTTGATGCTGAGGGAAGCGCTGCTAGGGCTGGCACTGTCCAGACCTGACACTCTGTTTTGGGACTTGACGGCAAATGTGTAGTTGGCATACGGCTCAAGGCCTTCAACTTGCACAGTGGATGCGGTGAGCCCTGAAGGCCCTGGTGAGAAGCGCACGCCTTTTCCACAGGGTTGGCAGGGACCCCCATCCTGTGCAATTCCCCGACACTGCAAGCACTCCACACTGTATCTGATATCGTGCCGTCCCCCTGTATCTCTGGGGGGCTCCCAACGCAGGGAGAGCTGAGTCCCTGAGGCAGAGAAGATCAGATTTTGGGGAGCCGATGGGGGACCTGTGGGAGAAGAGGAGCCATCAAATCGGTGCCCATGTCGCTCTCTCACCTGAGCTACTGACCCCTCTTTCTGTCCACCATCCCAATTAGTGATGTTCTCCAAAGCCCGCCTGAGAGGAAGCGGTGTGTAACCACATCTCTGCATTCTGAAGAGAACAGAGGGCGGGGAGGGGCTCTCCTCAGTGCCTGACTCCCGGGGTCTCCACTACTTGGTAAGCTCTGGGAAGCCCTAGCCCTCAGGAGGACCTAGCACCTGTTGCCCGATTGCCAGGCCCTGGCTGCAAGACTTACGTGTGCACGCTACCTGGGGGCCCTCCCCAGGGGCTCGGTAATGTCCAGTCTCACAGGTACAGATGGTGGCCCCCTCAGACTTTGCTGTGCTATGTGGGGGACACTTGAGACAGTGGAGTGTCCCCATGTCTATTCTGTAGGTGCCAATAGCGCAGGCTGAAGAGAAAAGGCAGAAGCTCGGTTTTCGTTGTTTTGTCTCTACTCAAAGAACTAACTCTACACACTTTTTACCCCACTCCCTGGAATTGGACCATCCTTGCAGACATGTCACCCCCAGGTTATAAAATCACAGAAATTAAGCCCTGTTTATGAAAGGCCCAGCCAGATGGTCTCCCGGGGTTGCCCACCACCCCATTTCTTACCAGTGCATCCCACACTGCCACTGCTTTCCTCATAGCCAGGCTCACACTGGCACTGGCCCACAGGCACCAGCCACTCGCCATCAGGGCTGCAGTGCATGCGTGGTGTACCTGAGGAGCCCGGGCTGATCTGGGCATGGGAGAGGCAGGTTCCAGCTACTTCTACCAACCCTCCAGGTCCAGGGAGAGTGCTGGGGAAGTGGGCCAAGCCATGCACAGTCTCTGCACAGCGCTGGTAGAATACTCTGACAGACACTAGTGCCACACAGGAACCTGGGTTGTGGAAAGCAAGGTAGAGGCCGCGGCGGGTGAGGTGGCCCAAGGAGCAGCGCTCTGCGTTCAGCTTCACAGAGCCAGATGCCAGGTCTCTGATGGTGAAGCTCTGGTCGGCCGCCACGGTTGTAACCTAGGCGGGAAGAAGGAATGAGGGCAAGGCTTCATCTCTGTGTTACACGCAACGCCTGGTTTAATATAGGCTGACTACTGCTAACCCGAAAATCGAAAGCATCTCGAAGAGTTCCCAAACCTGACAGTGCCTCTAACATGCCACAAGTGGGAATTTCCACATATGATCTCATGTGATGAATCACAGCAAAAATACAATCATACTTTAAAAAAAAAATTGTATACAATTCCTTCAAGCTACATGTGTAAGGGTATATGAAACATAAATGAATTTCATGATTAGAATTGGGTCCCATTCCCCAATTCCCCAATTCCCCAAGATATATAAATATGTATAAATATTCCAAAGTTTGAAATCTGAAACACTTCGGACCCCAGGCATTGTAGATAAGGAACGCCCAATTTATATAGCCTTGACGAAAAAGCTTCTGATGTTTAAGGTCCCAGGGCAAGCATTTCCTTGGAAAGAAATGAGAGCATATCCAATTAATAATAAGCTCCAGACTGTTTTGTTTTCTAGTATGTTTCCATGCTAGGAAAGGACAGCACGGTACTAGTGATTGGCAGCCAGGAACTGCCCTACTATATAGTTATAGCAATACTCTTGGAGGCACTGTAGGTAAGGAACACCCAATTTATATAGCGATGATGAAAAAGCCTCTGATGTATAAGGTGGCAGGGTAAGCGTTTTGTAGACATGTTGTGTAGCTCATGCAATAACCCTATGAGACAAGACGTCTTACCTTGCAGGAAAGGAAATTAAGGTTACAAAGAAATCAGTCCTTCTAACAGATAGCATAGCTCCGACATGATGGAGTTAGGGTTGGACCTAGATGGTGGAATGGTACAGACCATAAAATTTCCACTACTGGGAGGTGTTCCCAGGCCTGGTGCCAGTGAGGTGATCAGTTACAGAGTGTGTCATAACTAATTTATTGCCAATAACAAACTTTACAACATTTGCTCCTTGGAAAGAAATGAGAGCACATCTAATTAATAATAAGCTCCAGACTGTTTTATATTCAGGTATGTTTCCATGCTAGGAAAGGACAGCATGGTACTAGTGATTGGCAGCCAGGAACTGTCCTATGTAGTTATAACAATACTCTTGGGGGCATGCCACATATGAAAATTATAGTCACCAAGGTAAAATGTTTGAAAACCTCCACATTACACCTCCCCTTTCAACCATAGCACTAAGCTATATCAATGGGTGTAAGTAATAAGGTTATTCTATGACGAGGTAACGGATGCTCAGCGAGGTCAAATGATGCCAGGGCACGACCAGTGGTCCTTCGCGCAACCTCCCTGGTGTCCTGGCCTGCATTCTTGCTCCTGTACTACATTCCCACTTGTTTTCCAGTTTCTGCCCTGTTTCTCCTTGGCTGAGCTGGGCCACGGTGAGGATCAGAGTAAGAATCTATATTAGGGATGGATCGGCATTAAGGGGCGGTATCACCTTTTGGAACAGAGGCCGTCGGAGCTGAATGCCCACATCCTGGTCACTCTCCATGTAGAAAAGGTTGAAGGTCTCCTTGCATCCCAGAGGCCCAGCTCCCCCTGGGAAACTCTTACAGTCCCGCACAGTGAACTGCAGCTCGACGTGGACACGCGAAGCTTCCTCCCCTCGGTAGATCCAATTGGAGCGAAGCCAATGGTCAGTGTCTCCACTCTCCTGGAGCGGGCAGTCCTGGTACATGTACAGGGGTGTCTCGTTCAGCATTTGTTGCACCTCACTCCACTGCAAGAAGAGAATCAGACTCAGTGGCCAGGGCTGATGAAGAGGGAGCTAGAGTCAGCGCTGCCAGGTTAAGGAATCCCACCTCACTGGACCTTCCAGCCCCAGGACAGTGGGTTAAATGTTTCAAGGTGGGGAGGGGGCGGCGTTATTTGGACTTGGGACAGACAAGACAGCAATGCCTTACTATCCTAGCCAGCCCTGGTTGGTCCCTTAATTTCATCTGCTTCAAATACGGGCAGGAGTGTTGACCTATTTAATCAGCAGAACGGTCAGGTATCCACAAAGGCAAAGCTCATTCAAAATTCATCTTCCTGCTTGTTCAGAGCCTGATTTTTCAAACAGTAAGGACTCTTGGCCCTGGGAGGACAGGGACAAACAAAGAACTGTCTTCAAGGGCATCCCACTCTCTCCAAAATTCCTTACAATTACAGCCATCATGAAAACCTCATCAGTTAGCCGGACTACCAGGCATCTTCTAGTCGCCGACTTTTTTTTTTTTAATCTTGTAATTGTAATGACTGACACTACTTACCACAGGCCACTGATACTAGAGCCAGTGTGGAGTGGCCTGCCCAGTATCTGAGGGACTTAGGTATTAAGAGGCAGAGTTGGCATATGAAGTCAGGTATTTCAGGTACCGAATTTATGCTCTTCCTCGTCACATCTAGCAGGTTTAGGGACTGACTTGCAAAGGTTAGGCCTCCCCATTCTCCCGCCTTTATTCTGAGAGGCAGCCATTCTCAATCATTTAAAATAAAGCTGTCAAGACTGTTTCCAAAAACCTCCTGAAAAATAGTCTAAATGGTTCTGTGTTGTTAGCATAAATGTCATACAAGGGTTATTCTGTAACCTCCTTTGTTGTAAAAATAATGCCCTGGAACTATGCCTATAGAACATACATAGACCTGTCTCTTGTTGTGATACAAAAACAGCGTCCCCTCATATGGATGCACCACAGTTGTTTAACCATTCATCTATTGTTGGGTAATTATTAAGGTTCTAGCTTTTTTTTTTTTTTTAAATTTTAGGAAAGCAGACTAATGAATGTGAGAGTTCTATAGAGTTGCTGAATCAATAGGTAGATCACAAATTTTATAAAATGTTGCTAAATTGGCCTCCAAAGGCTTGATCAGTTGACAGTTCCACAAAAAGTAGGAGAGAGTTCTTTTTCTATTGCACATCATTCCTTTCTTCTACTGATCTGGAAAGATTTAGTTCTGAGCCCACACGGCAGGGTCAAGCAGCTAGGACATGATTCAGTGAAAGACAAAACCTTGGACATGAGCAAGGGGCCCTTCACCTCTACAGCACAAGGCAATGGCATCCTAACAGGGCAAGAAGCATCCTGTCCCTCGAGGACAAGTTTAGAGAGTTCATTTTCTAAGAAGCTCATCAGAAGTGATACTAGGGCTAGAGAGATGGCTCAGAGGTTAAGAGCACTGGCTGCTCTTCCAAAGGTCCTGAGTTCAATTCCCAGCAACCACATGGTGCCTCACTACAGTCTATAATGAGGTCTGGTGCCCTCTTCTGGCATGCAGGCTCACATGCTGTATAAATAATAAGTAAATTTTTTAAAAAGCAATACTAACGTTTTTTGTTACACACACACACACACACACACACACACACACACACACACACACACACTATATAACCAAAGCAGCTTCTTAGCTCTTCGAGTCACATTCCTTTGAAGGAGAGAGATTGTGTGTCTCTCCTTTGCTCAATACTTTTATTGAATTCTGTTATTCACTCGGGCAAGCTTTAAAAAAAAATACATTACAGAGCCGGGCGTGGTGGCGCACGCCTTTAATCCCAGCACTGGGGAGGCAGAGGCAGGCGGATCGCTGTGAGTTCGAGGCCAGCCTGGTCTACAATGTGAGTCCAGGATGGCCAAGGCTACACAGAGAAACCCTGTCTCGAAAAACCAAAAAAAAAAAAAACAAAAACAAAAACAAAAACAAAAACAAAAACAAACCCCATTATAGATACTAATTATTTGCTTGTTATGTATGTTTCAAATATTCTCAGCCATGCCACATTTTTTGCTAATGGCACCTTTATGTGAAAACACATTTCCATTTTTTGCATAAAACATCATGAGTTTTGGGGCTGTGTGTTTTGGCTGAGATCATAAATTTCTTCTTTTTTTTTTTTTTTGGCTTGAAATTTTTGTAGGTTTTTGCTTGTTTCTTTGTTCTGGTTTAAACTTTATTCTAACCAGAATTCATTTTTTTGGTCTGTGCTCACAGAACATGGAGAGGTGTCTTTTCGTTCATTATGTCATAAAAATTACAGACATCCAGTTGGCAGCATGGTGACTAATTAATGCTTTTGGGTATCAGTGAACACCCCAAAATATATTTATTTGGTATTGCTTGTGGTGGTTACTTGGAAAAAACTGTAGATACACTATTAGCTCATACAAGCTACCCTTTGGTGAATGAAACTTAAGTCTCTGGAGGACTTAAATTAGTGACCAATAAGTACCAGGAAGAAGGCTGCCTAGAGAAAACTTCTTTTACTGCAGAGACTTTTAAATGGGCACAGTGGGACAGCCTTTCTTCCTTTCACACTTAGGCCTGTCGTCACGTCCCCACCCCCACTCTTTTCCAAAGCTCAGGGCAATGCACAAGCTCAGAACCTTCCAGGAACTTCATCCTGTGTGAAGGCAGGTAATTAAAACAGTGCTGTCACTTTCCCAGGCTCCCTCAGGGAGCAGGTAGGAGGTAGCTCTGTCCCTAGCAATGTATTCCACATTGACTTGAATTTCCAAGCTATCCACATGAAAATACCGTACATGTGGGTTTGTGTTTGGATTTTCTATTCTGTTCCATCGCCTGGTGTTCTTGTCATCACTCCAGGCTTTAAGTACTGCTGGGGTTCTGATTATCTGTTGGGGGACAGATATGGTACTTCATCAGGAACATTCCTTCTCTAAGCATTTTCTCCGCCAGATAGAGTGAAGAAAGCACAGATTTCACAAAATATTTTGCTGCTATTTTGGATGCCATCCCATAACTTGACGGAGAAGAGGCTGAGGCCCCAAGAAAGTTCACCCTGAGATTTTATTCCACTCCAGTGAGTGGGCCCTCATGACTTAAAAAAAAAAAAGTATCACTAATTAAGAATTGGTGGGGTGGGGCCATTTAGAAGCATATAATTCGGCATTATGTCACATAGTTCAAAGATCAAGAGGGGTGTCCAAAGGTCACAAAGCTGGGATGAAAGGGCACCTGGAGCCTGTTGTGGGGAAGCGCTGCTGACGAGCCTAAGAGGAAGGCATAGGGCCCAGGCAGGTGGACAGGGTGGTAATGTGGGGAGGTCAGCAGCCAGACTGCTAAGGCTACAGCTGGAGCCTAGGGAAACAGCTGTTCCCAGCTGTAACTGCCTCTTCTAGTTCCAGCGGTGACAGATGGGGTACAAAGATGGGGCCAGGAACAGCAGTAAGGATCCTTTCCTATGGTACTCAGGAGCTGTGGGGGGTAGGGTGGGGGTATCACAGGAGTGTATTCTGGGAGGGGCCAAGGAAGAGAGTGGGAGTACTGTTGCTGGCTGTGCACTGCCCTTCTAGCACCGGACATAGAGGGGCCTTCCTTCCACTGGGACTCAGTTAGACAAGAGTTACTTGGGTGGGGCTGGTTGGAGCTTAAGGAAGAGCCAGTGGCAGGCAGCAGATGGTCCTGCTGCCTTGCTGGTAGGTGATTAGCTGGTTTATGAGATGAGGCACCTATTAGAGCTGGCCTAATCTGGGATTTTCCAAACGGCCCCTCCTGGAGGATATATTATGGTTTATTCTATTAACTCTAATTATAGGCCACTCTGTGGAAGAGCTCGAAGGGGTGCCTCGACCCACCAATCCAAGAGAGAAAGAAAACAATAACCCCAATGTCCCAGAACCAGCAGCAGCACATCCCTTAGGTACTGCAGTAAGGAAGGAAGCCCAGACGCTAGGTCCAGGAGCAGGAAGTCTCCAACCCCAGAGGTTTTGTTCTGTGGTTCTAAGGTGAGCTTTCCTGGGTTGCAGCAAGGGCGCCTCTGGACTTTGGGTCTGAATGCATTCTCTGTGACACACTAACAATCCACCTCTCCTCACCGGATCTCAGGGACACCTAAGGCAGGGAGAAGGACTCAGAGCTGCCTTTTCCCTTCTCAAACAGCTGGAATACATGGTGTCTGTGGAGCCTTCCTGGGAGGGACAGAGAATAAGCAAATGCTCTGGGGACTTGGGGTGGTGGGCAGCTTTTAAGTTTGAAGGAGTCAAAATACCTTTGAAGACTTTGATGAAAGTTTTGGCTCTCCTCTTCAGAAAAAAAAAAAAAAAAACACAACAATCCATACATCATAATTTACACTTTTATGGAGCTCTCTAATGTTCTGAAACCCATCCACACAACTCCACTGCAAGGAATAGAGCTGAGACTGGGCGATGCTTTCCAGGTGCCTCTCTGCTTTCATGTAGCCTTCCTTAGCTTAGGCAAGCTGTCCCTCCGGTTTGTGAGCTTACTTCCCCCCTCTCCTCGCCCCCCATGGTGGTAGGAGATAGCTCCTGCTGAGTGAAGTTTGACACCCCCCCCCACTCTCCACAATTACCATTCGGGAGGCTCTGACTCAGCTTCCCCTCCCCCTCTTAAGGAGACACTTCCAGTTTTTCCTGCTCATTTCTGTTCCTCCACCCACCTCTCCACCCCATTTCCCACTGGCCTTCAGACCTGAACTTTCCCAGGTCCTTCAGACACTCACTTACCCCATCTTCCGGGGGATCCAGAAGCCAGCCCAACTCTCCCTGTGCCTTGCTTGTGTCCATCAGAGTGACTGAATGGGGAAAAAAGGAGACTGTCACCTCTTGGGGAAAAGGTGCTCAACTCCCTACATTGGGTATTCTAGGACTCCCCAGCCCAAGGCTGCCACAACCTCTCTTCCAATGGTGTGATACCCTGAGGCAGAGGAGCAAAAGGGTTTAGGAACGAAGAATGGATAGCTGCAGGAATTACACGTATTCCTTTAGGATTTGAAGGGAGCAAGGCAGAGTGGGGCAAAGGCTAGGGGCTGATGCTTCAACAAGCGTTGCAAGAACAACCCCAAACATTGCCACAACTGGGCCCGGGAGGAAATAGAGTACCCATCTGCTACAGGGGTGCCCAATGACGTCAGAGAAGTTAAGCCTTTGTGGTCCTGAATGGGACCCCGGCAGCGAGTTTGACTCCCTCCCGCTGTCAGTGGCTCTAGGAGGTGAGGGTATAGGAAGGAGGTGGGGCGCTAGGCGCAGCTCTGATTTTGGGAAGTGGGAGGGGCACAGTCAGAGGGTGTGCAAAACTTTAGGTGTAAAGTTGGCTCCTACACCCGGGAATCCCCGAGGCCCCTAACCCTTCCACCAGTGGTGGCCTGGTTAAACCGGCAGGAGGCTTTCCACCTCAGACTTCTGAGTGCTGCAAACCCAGGGGTAGGCACATGGAGGGTCCCATGAGGCTGCAGTGGGAGTGCAGCTTCCTGTGGTTAGGAACTCCCTCTCGACCCGCAGCAAATAGTGCTGGCCAACAGAGGGTAGGGGTGACTGATCCCGTGGGCAGGAGTCTGGGGTTAAAGACCAAAGATTGGCCAGGCCAATCGATCTCCCTGCTACTAGGGCAAAGCCAGGAAGGAGTGGGGCGCGGGGAGGAGGGCCTCCTCAGGAATGCCTGCTCTTGCAGGCTGCTGCCCGCCAGCCGGGAAAGGGAGAGGGTGGGGGTCTGTACCTTCCTCGGCGCGCGCCCCCGGGGGTAGCTGGGCCCAGAGCAGAAGCAGCAGCGCGAGCCCCAGGGGCCAGCGCCGCTCCATGGCGCCGGCCGGGACCTGGGACCTGGGCCCCGACGCCTGGGCCAGATCGCAGGGGACTGGGCCAGCTTGGCCAGCCTGGCGGGGGCGGGGGGCGGGGCCGTGTAGGGGGCGGGGCCTCTGCCTCACCTGGTTCACCTTCTTAAAGGGATAGTAGGGCAGAAAGAAAACTTGTTAGACAGGTAATAAACTTTAAAACCGGAGGCATCCTGGTGGGAATGAGACTGCGGGCGCCGCCTAGTGGGTGTTGCTAGAAACTGGTTAAACATTCCTTTTTTTTTTCTTTTTTGACTAAACATTCTTAAGTGTAACCTAAACCTAACACAGTCTTGATCCAGCTTTCAACCTGATTCCGCTTGACTTGAAAGAGATCTCCGTATTTATTCCTTTTCTTTTTCTCAGACTCTAGACTTGTCATAGTCACTAGGGAGTCTAGGACTGGGAGACAGCCTTTTCTGCTTCAAGGACGAACATACAAATCGGTACAATCTTTAGCAAGTCCTTGAGGAGTCTAAAGAGGGAAGGTGGCGTGACTAGGCTGTTCAGCAGCAGAGATTGAGAAAGGCCTACAGGCAGGGAGCCTCAAGGTGCACTCAGGGAGTGGCAAATGGACCAGTTTGACTGCTGGGGTACAGCATTTGTCTTGGGAGCCAGGGCAGAAAGACAGCTGCAGACCAGAATCAGGAAGGTCTTGGTAAACACGCAGAGGAGTTTGAACCCTGCCATGCATCCACAGAGTTCCCAGTATAGTTTTAGACATGAAAGGAGCTAGCTTGCCCTTAGTCTTAGTGGTGGCAGCTCTGGGTTCTCCTGTTCTTTTGGGATTGCTTCCCATCCTACTTAATTGATGTCTGTTTAGCCTTCACTATCTATGTGCTTTAAGCCCAGAGACACTAACACAGTTCTTATGCTAAACAAACTACTTGTCTGAAGAAGGCTAGGGGTAGGGGAAACTGAAGCTAGCATGCAGATGACTAATCAGAAAGCAGAACTAAGCCCTGTAGAGGTGAGAACAGGCTGATAGTGTGAGCTAGCAGCCACTGATGGCTCCACTTCCCGGCCCCTCTTTTTCATCCCTGTCTGCCTTCATCCCATTAATGTGACTCATACATGAGTTTCCTATCATTTAAATTGTTGCGTATTTTGGTCATTGTACTGGAGAAGAAGTGGTAGATTGTACTTGCTTAATTTTTAGAATTAATGCTTCCAATTATTTCCCATCTAAAAAAATACAAGTATTGCTAGATAAATACGGCCCCTAATTTCTTGGCTTACCCCGTTCTTATTGACATAAATAAATAAATGTAATACATACATTCATACATACATACATACATATGTACACACACACAAACACACATATATTAGAAAAATCATGTTCTAGCCAGGCATGGTGGCACATGCCTTTAGTCACAGCACTCAGGGAAACAGAGGCAGGTGAATCACTGTGAGTTTGAGGCCCAATTGGTTTGCAAAGCGAGTCCAGGACAGCCAAAAGAAGAAAAAGAAAAGAAAAAATCATGTTCTACAGGGGGAAAAAAAAAAACCCTAAATGTGGAATACAGCTCATTCTCCTTCCCCTACTTTTTAAGTACTCCAAGTTAATCACCATCTACCACTTTTTGTAGTTCCTCTAGAAATCCCCTCCTCTCCCCATACCATTTTATACTTCCTCTGTGTCCCTGTTTCCACTCCACTCCACAGACATGCATTGAAATTGTGGGCAGATGGTAATGGACAGAGGACACAGGAGGATCTCTTTCCTTCAGCATCTGGGAAGAAGGAGGAGGCTCTGCCTGCTCTCTCTCTAGGCCGAGCTTTGTGATTTCAGCAGGGAGGAATGGATAAAGAGTGCACAGCCAGAAGAAGGGGGGGATGGAGCAGCACTGGACGATCGCTGCTAGGAAGTAAGCCAGACTCTGGTGAGGTAATGCCTGGGCTGCTCTGTGGGGTTTGTTAAAGTTAGAAGACCCTTGGGATGCCAGGGGATGAGGGAACTAAGGCGTGCAATGGAAGATAGAGTGTTGAGATCTGGAAAGGAGCCCTGCCTTTGTTGTAGGATAAATTTTCTATCCTGGTGTACTCTTGTTTGTTTTTTTGTTTTGTTTTGTCAACTTGACTCAAGCTGTAGTTATCTGGGAACGGGCAAACTCAGTGGAAGAACTGCCTCCATCAGACTGGCCTATGGGCAAGTCTGTGGAAGAGCTGTCGTAATTAATGATGTGTGTGGAAGGGCCCAGTCCACTGTGGGTGGTGCCGTCCCTAGGCAGGTGGTCCTAGGGACTATAAGGAAGCAAGCAGAGCGAACTTTGGGATGCAAGCCAGTAAGCAGTATTTCTCTATAATCTCTGTTTCAGTCCTTGCCCCAGGTTCCTGCCTGATGACGTCCCTTCAGGATGCACTACGAACTGCAAGATGAGATGAGCCCCTCCCTCCCTGAGCTGCATGCATATGGGACCCGAGTCCTTTGCCTTCATTCAATGTGATCTCAATGTGACATTTCTTTCTAATGCTTGGACTCTGTCTTTAGCCGGCAGTGTGACCGGCTTTGTATCTGAGGCCATTTCCAGGGCCTTTCCTGGCTGATGGGAAGCCATCAGGACGCTGGGTGAGAAAAGGGAGGCCAGTTCCTTAGTTTTTCTGTTCTTTGGTTCCCTTGCCTATAAATGGGATTTATCAGGCCCATCTCACAGATTGGCAATGACAACCAGAAGGGAGAAAGTCCTTCCTAATCTGCTACATCCTGAGCAAATGCTAATTTGCTAGAAGAACAGTGGTTATGTGGCCCTTGGAACCTTCTCCCATAGGCCTCTCGCCTTCCTCCTGAGCTCAACAACCTCTGTGACTCAGATATTCTTTTTTTTTTTTTTTCCTTTTAAAATTAACTTTATTGAGGCATCACAGGAGTGAAATAAACTGTACCCGTTATGACTGTAGGGTTCAATGGGCTCCCGACAAATGCATGTGCCCTCATTAAGGCCGCTGCAACCCAGGCACAAACTTCTCCCAGTACTTAGGAATATTTCCTTGTGCCCCTTTGAACAGCCCGCTTGTGGCCCCAAGCATCTGTCGGTGTAGATAAGCATGTCCTTTTCCAGAATTGCATTAGTCTCTGGGGTCTGGCGTTTGCTGTTTAGCAGGACGTTGCCAGGATCCCTCCCCACTGCGCATGTGTCAACTGTTGGCACTTGTTTCTCAGCATCCGACTTCGTGTGGATGGTCTAAGACACGGCTTAACAAATCAAAGTGAAAACCGACAACTCTTCCTCCACGCCGATTCCCCAGTGGCTTAGGCCTCTGGTCCTAGGACCTCCCACATGGGCTGTGCTCCTCCCTTGATGAAATTTGTCTGGCTTCATCCTTACCCCGCCGTCAGGAAGGATGACTGTGGTCTTCGTAGCTGGGCCTTCCCATGACCTCTTCTTGCTTGTTCCTGTAGCCTTGAACTGCACACAGTGTGTTGGTTATTTCACCCCATACTTCTTTCCCTGACTGGTTCCTTTCTGACCCAGCTTTGGTCAAGGCCTTGTACTTCCATTAAGCTCTGGTTAAAATGCAACTTAGATCCCTAGAAGCCATTAGGCTCCTAGTGACCACCCTGAGAGCATTCGTACAAATTAATTTATCAGATCATTGTCAGGGTCCGTGTAGATGGAACCAGAACAACTTTGCTAGTTACACGGGGCCGGCCCACACTTGCAGAAGCAAGATTTAGGAGATTGTGTGGGCCGTGGGAGGGAAACCTAGCTCAAAGCTGTGCAGCGTTGGAATGGATTCTGCACAGCTTTGATCATAGCCTGGTCTGGTCCTTCCCTTCCCTTCTCAGCCATGTGCTTACCTATCTCCCCTCTGATCCTGGTTTACTATCAGGCACAGGGGCGGGGATAATAATAGCTACCATTTATTACAGCACCTACGCATGCTGCTGGGCACTTTACATATATTATGTCTCTTCTCACACCAAGCCTTTGAGCAGCATATTATTAGTCCATTTTATAGATGTAAAAAATCCAAGGCACAGACAGTGGAAGTCACTTGTTAAAGTCACTCAGCTGTTGTAGAACCAGGATTAAACTCAGTTCCATAGACCCTTTGGCGAGTGCCCCTAACTCACGGTTTTCCAAAGCAAAATTCCTGGAGTCATTTTAATTTGGTCTTACTCCTCCCACTCCAATGCGCTCAAAATTAACAAGTATCATAATGTGAAGTACTATCAAATACATTTTTCTATTTTTGAACTTCATAAAGTGTAGTCCCCTGGAATGTATTCTTTGTCATTTGAGACCTTTGGTTTACATTCTAGGTGTGAGATTTATTCACATGGCTTCATGTTGATCTGTTCTCAAAGCATATGATTCACTCTCACTCATTGTATGAGGACCATCTTGATTTTAAGGGCCTCTTGCTGTACGGTTAAATGGTCTGCACTTGAATTGGTTGCTACACTGGGTGACTCCCATTGTGCGTTGTGCTTGTCTGTGAGGCTTTCAAGCAAGTTTAATCCCACCAAAAGGTACTTCCATCTTAATGGAAGGTTGTGCTAACCTTACAGTCATTGGCTAAAATATACTGGGGCAGCTGGTGGCCATACTCTTCACCCCAAATGTTTTTCTCTTGATCCACACCACTTTGCTAGGAGGGAGACACTCAAATTGTTGAGGCCTCTAAGTCTTTGTATCAGAAACAGGTCTATTCTAAGACAGTGATAGTTTGAGGTTTCTCTGGAATCTCTTGGGAGGTTTTAATAGTCTTTCTTAACAGCTGTTTGATATTATACAAACTACATGTTTCTGTAGCATCAACTTTCTTCTGTATAAAAAGAGGGGGATGGAGATGCTACAGTTTGAATGTGCTCCCTGTCCAACTTTATGTATTAGGGATTTAATCCCCCAGTTTATGTGCCATGGTACTTAGGGGTGAGGCCTTTGGGATTAGATGCCATGAGGAGGGTAGGTCTGATGAAGGCTTGGCTGGCTTTCCACAAGACGGAAGAAGCTCAAGTTTTCACCCTGGCTCTGTCTTGTCATGTTGTGATGCAATCAAATGGCTCTTAGCTCAAAAAGGGCCTTTTGCTAAGATGCTCACTCCGTACTTTCATCTTCTCCAACTCCAGAACCTAAACCAACTTCTCTTCTTCATAAACCACTCAATCTTGGATATTTTGATAGAGCAACAGAAAAAAAAAAAAACTAAACTAAAAAGGGTAGCAATGATACTGGTCATAGGTAAGACAACGAAAATAGGATGAAATATGAGAATGGGAGTTCCTGTAATCAGTATGTGACTTAAAGACACAAACATTTCATGCCTATGTCCAGGTATATTTATGAAGTAGGTTTGAGAGAGCCAATGAAGAAGTCTGCTGAAAGAAAAGAAGACACCGATTAAAAGTAGTCTTTAGGTTAAAGAGGATGTTTGGCTGAAGCTCAGCTCCAGACCAGACAAGAGAAAATAAGAGGAATCACTCAATCCACCTACTTTTAGAAGCATCAGGCAACCAAGTACCTATCAAGATGACACTTACAGGATGTGCTGTATTCTCTCTGTGTTTATTTACTGTGTAAACTCCCTATATATCTCTGAAGTATTACAGTTCTCTAAAGCATTCTCTTTTTCCTGAGGCGAAACAAAGAGTGGAGAAGCTGTGAGCCCATGCTGCTTGCTTAGCCTGGTTTACATGAAAGAGGAACCTCAGGTTGAAAAATGGTGAGAAGAAGCCACAAAAGGGAGGATGAGCTGATTCTGGGGTTGATGGAAGAGGAAAAAGGAAGCGGGGTGGTGTGGGAATTAGCTTGGAGTTATGCCTCACATCTAAGTATGTATTTAGAGAGGAGCCTTTACCTAAATACCTTCTTACCTCCATTCTTATCAGATCTCACGGCAAAGTAAAAAAAAAAAAAAAAAAAAAAAAAAAAAAAAAAAAAAAGAAAGAAAAGAAAAGAAAAAAGAAAACAAAACAAAATATCACTTTAATATTTCAAATCACTTCTGTGTCAGTGTAGTGTAAGAGTGGATAATATTTGATAATATTTGTGTGTGTCTTGTGAGAAACTGTGCCTTCCTACCCTGACTTGTTTGCATGACTGCCTGAGAAGGCAGCAGTGCCAACCCTGAGAATTAGAGTGTGGTTTTGCTAACACCCAGGCAGGCAGATGGGCGGGAGGGAAAGGAAGAGAGCACATGTCTTAGTGAACCGAGGCATGTCAAAAATTTAATAAGGGCAGGCTGAGGCAAGTGCCAAATACCGTCCCCCAGGAACATGGTGAGATCTTGGTCATTGTCAAAAGTTTCCTGGTTAGATCCTGGGAGGGGAAAAGAAAACAGTGAACTGATCATGCTTTAAAGTTGATTGTTAGTTTAGCAAGCATGGGAGGGGAGAGGGCTAGAGCAAACTGCCAACTATGTTTTCTAGGCTGGTATGATTTACTTGCAGAATGTAGTGCCAGTCTAGGCTAGAATCTCTAGGGAGTTCACTTCTACAGATAGCCAGGAAGAAAACTGGCATAAGCCATGCTTGTTTTTAAAGTTAAAAATCCCTTGGTTTTACAATTTTACTGTTTTGTCTTGTGAGTTCAAGTCCTGCCTGGTCTACATAGTGAGTTCCAGGACAGGCAGGGATACACAGGGAAACCTTGTCTCCAAAAAACCAAACCAAACCAACCAAATGATTTACCTTAGCAGTATATGACCTCTCATCTGAGCATAGATTGGGATTCTTTCAAATTCTGGTCTGAAAAAGTTTTTATCAAAGAATTCTAATAGACAACTTGAAATTTCGTCTTGGTTACATTTCTATTGTTGAGACATGAGTAAGGCCATGTATAGAGGAAAGGGTGTATTTGGGGTTTATAGTTCCAGAGGGTAGAAGTCTATGATGGCCGACCAATGGCAGCAGGGAATAGGCAGCTGGGACAGCAGCTGAAATCTCACGTCTTGGACACCAAACAGGAAGCAGAGAGCAAACTCAGAATGGTTTGAGTCCTTTGAAACATCAAGTCTGCTCTAGTGACTTCCTTCCTCCAGCTGCACTGCCTAATCCCTGTCCCAAACAGCCACCTACAGACGGCTACGTATTCAAATGCCTGAGACTTAGAGCTGCCTCATTCAAACCACAACTTTCTTAGGAAATTATCACTATTATAAGCTATGGTTATATATACTGTCTATCATATATACATCTTATATACTGTTACATATGCATTATATATATTCCAAATATTATTATAAAGTTACTACTGCACATAGTATAATTAATATATTCTATACACTTTTTAAAGTTACTATCTCATCACACACCGATGCATACACATTTGCACAGAAAAACTATAACAACTGCTGGCAAGAAACTAATGTACACCTTTGTAAATCTACCCCTGAATTTGAGTTCCCCCTCCCCAAGCCCCAAACCAGGCCATACACTCTGATAGCTGCCTAGTGATCAATGGTGCTAACTGCATCTTTCACATTCCAAGTATTCCAGCCAGTGAAATTTGTTCACGAAAACATAGAATACTCCCAAAGACCATCGAGGCTGCCAGACCTGGACCTAGGAGGTCCTGCACAAACTGCTGTACCAACCAAGGACAATGCATGCAGTAAACCTAGACCCAGATCTAGCCAATGGACAGCTCATTCTCCACGATTGTGGGGAGTGTGGGGACTGCCTCTGACATGAACTCTGGTGCCCCCAATTTGACCACTTCCTCTTGTTGGGGAGGCCTGGTGGCATTCAGAGGAAGAGGAAGAAGGCTATCCGGATGAGATGTGATAGACTGTGATCATATGGTGAGGGAGGAGGTCTCCTTCTGTCAGAGGTCAAGGGGAGGGGAATAGGGTGAAAGAGGGAGGGGTGGACAGGAAGATACAAGTGAGGGGACAGCAATTGGGATGTACTCTGAATAAATTATTTAAAAGAAGAAAAACAAGAAAAAACATGGACTACCAGGTGAATACTTCTCAATGTGATGTGTCACTTTCACATATTATCATGATTATAAAGATGGGTAGGCCGCGAGGCAGAAAGTTTTCTTGATTGCTTCATCTCGGTAAGAATGGCCTTCCAACCAGGCCAGGAAAGAAAGGAGTTTGCTCTGAAATGGTTAACTCTTGAACCCTCACTGCTTCAGATGAAACAAAAAGCAGAGAACAGGTGGTCTAGGAAGTGCCTGCTGAGAGAAAAGAGTAGTCACCGTTGGCTTTGTGAGCTGTTCTGAGAGGGTTTTGCACACTTTGAGTATTCTTATGTTAACCTCGCTGCAGGATGCCAAGGAGCAGAAAGTGTGGTGGTCTTTCTTCTTTTTCCTATATCCCCTCCCCCACTACTCCTTCTTTTTCTTACTCATTTCCTTCCCTTCTTCCTCCTTTCTCTTTCTCTTTTTCATTCTCTTCTCTCCCTCCTTGTTTAGAATTCCTATATATTAGAAACCCACTACTATAGGCCCGACACCCACTGTACTAGGTATTTAATGTACTCTGTTTTTTTTTTTTTTTTTTTTTTTTTTTTTTTTTTTTTTTGAGAGATAGTGGGATTAGTGGAAAGGGTGTAAGACCCTGAACTAACCTCCCTGAGTCTGACAGCCTTTCCAGGTGGATTTCATAGATTTCTGTGATCTGCTACCTCTATGGCTAATGGCTGCATTCATATGAAAAACACTTGTTAGAGGCAGAAACAGAAGATGAAATAAGCCCAGGAAGCCGACTGTGGGTATATATGTGGAAAAACTGATATTTATGTTCACACTGGCAGTGTGACTTCAATGCTGCAGTTTTTGCTCATCCATTCAACAGAAATTTACTGACGTCTTCCGGCAGACTGGACTCTGTTATCAGCATTGCAGACACAGCGGCAAAGAAGAAAATAGAAAGCCTTACACATGTAGTCTCACTGCTTACCTGTGAGGAGGAGGCAGAGACAGGCAGCACCTTAATAAGTAGCAGGATATGTTTTCCAGTTGGTAAGAAAAACTAGGAGAGAATTAGAACAGCTGCGTGGGAAATTGGACTGTTAGAGGAGGTATCTGTGATATAGAGAGAGCGAAGCAGAGTTAAAAGTGGGAGCAAGCTGTATCTGCTATCAGAGGAAGAGCCATTACTGAGGGCCAGCCAGGAAGCTGGGACACATGAGGAGCCTGGGGTAGCCTAAGCCCAACAGGAGAGGGAAAGCCTCGAAGCAGGTAGTCAGCGGAGCATGCTGGGACTGGAGACAAGCCGTTTGTATACAGATGTTGTTTCAGACCTGGGCAGGCGAAGCTTGTACACACTGGAAGAGCGGCGTCTGCCCAGCAACTGGTGTGCATTGTGGTGCGGTGGGCTCGGCCAGCAAGGCGAAACAGGGAGGAGCTCAACACGGTGGGCTGGAGCTGGCCTTGGGGACCGGCCTGTGGAGGCTGAACATCCATCCTACTCTGTGAATCAGAGCCAAGAGTGATTCAGCACACAAATGGAAGCCATTTGTTTATACGTGTGTTTCTTAGCCTTAGTGGCTGAGTCAAGGAAGAGGAGGTGGAGAGCAGAGTCAACAGTCCAGGGAAGAGATAGCAAGGGCTCACATTTGGCTTGTTTGCAGAAGGATGGATGGATGGGGAAAATGTGACATTCACGTACAGAATCATAGGGCATGTTGGCTGGTCAGATGTGGAGGTGAGGGATATTAACAATTTCCTGGGATCATACCTGACAGTTGTGGCGTTTATTTAAAACCATGCATCTGAATATGAAAGTAGGACAGCTGGAATGACTCCCCCCCTGCCCCCCTGCCCCCCTGCCTCCCAGGAAAATGCTTTAAAGACAAGAGTGAGGGAAGACGGAAGAGGATTTCTGTTCTTGCAGGGACCTGAGTTTCACTTCTACAACTCAGGAGGCAGCTCATGAGCATCTGTCACTGCAATTCAAGGGTATTTTACACTTCTTCTGATCTCTGTGGGTTCTGCACACACACCGCATGGACACACACACACACACACACACACACACACACACACACATACACACAAATAAACAACAACAACAACAACAAAAAGATGATGATGAGTGTTGTTTGTCCAAGCAGGGTTTGATATTTAGGGTAGAGTTTTGAGAAACAGGGTTGGTTGACTGGGGGAGAATCAGGGGAAGTGAGCCTTCTAAAAAGGCCTGGAAGGGGCAGTTGAGAGCAGAACATTGTTTAAGACCAGAAGAGATTCTTAACGGACCTTTGTGAAGGTTTGCAGGGTGGCATGAATTGAGAGGGAACTTTCTGCTCCCCACAGAGTTCTTATTCAACTGTGCAGTTAGTGTTTGTGGAAGGACGGGGTGGAAAGACCAGTGTGACACACAGCAAGGGGAGGCTTTGCTCTCCGCTGCTGCTTGTTACCTGGTAGGAGGATGGAGCAAGTAGACATTGCAGCCAAATTCTGACGTTTTCTCCCTCTCCTTTTCTCCTTTTGATGTGTCACATTCCAGCTGGCTGCTCTTCTAGCCTTGCATTTTGCTCCGAGCTTCTGCTCTGTGATTTGAGTCCTGTTTGGATCCTGTAGCACGGCAGGAATTGATGTAAAGGGTACTGTCTGCGAGCTTCCCTGCATCCTTCCGGTTCTTTTCTTTCAGTGCCAGCCTCGCCACTGACCCCCCTCTGCCAAATGGTGATATTTGTACAGATGGGGCTCTTAAGTCTACCCATTTCTTTTCTTGTTTTTTATCTCCTTAGGAGAATTGATTTTCACCTTCTTTTATTATCTTTCCGGCTTGAAATACATCCCACACTGTCTTTGCGCAACTTTGAGAACTGAAAATAAATCAAAACATTGACAAATCCCTTACTGGAAAAATAGCACACCTTGTCATTATCATAACTATTTTAACCTTTGTCACAGCTCCTTACAAAGCACCCAGTTGCTGCTGGCTGAGAAGGAGAGCAAGACCCAAGCATAGGTCTCATATGAGGAGGGAGGGAGCTTGGTCCTTGAAGAGCTGAGAGTATAACACCAAGATCCATGGACTCTCATACACAACCAAAGCAACCATATGTCTCAGATGCCAATCCTACTATCTTTAGCCTTTGGTCTTCATCTATTGCTAGCTATGGGCAAATGTTTTGAGTTCTCTTATCTTTGCGTAGAAGATCTTACCTGAACGCTGGGGCGGGACTCCGAGGTCTGCTCTAAAGGCCCTTTAACTTTAAGATTACTAATTAGAGAATACTGTCCAGGTAGCTGTCAGAAACAATTTCAGAATAATCTCCCTTTCCTATGGAAGATTTCTGGGTCAAGGCAATATGAAAGAAATGAGGTGCTGAGCCAGCCTCTGACATACCTGTGCATGGTGCTGTGTGGGGATGTTTGAAAAAGGAGGACGTCCTGACCTAGAGCAGATAACTCTTTAGCCAGACTCATCTGAGCCATAAATGTCCTGAACGCTCTCCATTCCCTGCAGTTTGATCTTACAAGAATTCAGGATTCCTTTGCTCATCTCATGGGTAATAAAATGTAATTCAGCAAAGCCCAAGAACCTGGCTCAAGGTTCTGTCTGCATCTGCTCAAAACAAAGAGGACCTGCAAACACATGGTCTGAAACCAGAACTGAGAAAAGCAGTTGCTTTGTTTGGCTCTTGTTTGTCTGTGTGGACAACAGGGATCTAATTTACGTGAGTATCTTGGTAGGAGTGTCCAGATTCTCTGAGACCCATAGATTGAGAATATTCACAAAGTAAGGAAATAGAAAAGAACATTGGATGTCAGGGAATGAGCATCCAGGTCTGGAGAGAAAGAAGCTAGCTGAGTCACATGGGCTGCTGGTCTTTGGATAAAAGCTTTGGTGGGTGTGACGCCCATCTAAGGTGTGTCTCCTGGGGCTGGAGAGGTGGCTCAGTGGTTGAGAGTACTTGCTGATGCCGGGCATGGTGGCGCATGCCTTTAACCTCAGCAGAGGCAGGAGGATGACTGTGAGTTCCAGGCCAGCCTGGTCTACAAAGTGAGTTGAGGACAGCCAAGGGTACACAGAGAGACTCTGTGTCGAAAAACAAAACAAAACAAAGTGAGTCCAGGACAGCCAAGGCTACACAGAGAAACCCTATCTCGAAAAACCAAAAAAAAAAAAAAAAGTACTTCCTGATATTGCAGAACTATTCTCAGGACCCACATGGTGGCTCATAACCATCCACAACTCCAGTTCCAGGACTCAGATGAGCTCAGAAAGAGAATTATCCATGGTTATCTCAGAGCCCATCAAGCAGTTATAGGACATTGTTATTAGAGAATTCTCTGCCACTGGTAAAGAGGTAGCTAAGCCTACCTAATATACTAATATGCTTGTTTGTTAATGCAGAAAATCTATGCACACAAATGTAGGTGTATGAATCATAGGAGGTGATGGAGCAACCAAAAGCATCCCTTTCAGAAAGCTCAAGGGGACGTTGTCAATGTTAAGGACACCAGAAAACTAAAGTCTCACCCTGGGACAAGGCAGCTTATGCAAATACAGAACACTTACATCGCTCAGTTTGATGAAAGATGTTTTACACTTAAAAGATCAATTTATATGCAGCCTGGGGCGCTGATGACACATAACAATGGCACTAGACTTTGTGCACCCCACCAACTTGTTGTGTGGGTCTCCAACGCAGGGGTCCTCCCTTTGTGGGCTTGCCCGCCCCCACACAGCTGCTCAAGCTACTTCTCCCACAGCTGTTGTGCTCCTGCTGTTGCTGTCCGTCTCAGCTGCTGCTTCCTGCCCTTGACCTCACCTCACCACCAGCTTCCTGCAGCTCTCACAAAGAAGGCTTATCTACCAGGAAGATGTTCTTCTCATCAATTTTGGAGAGATGGTTCTTTAAACGATCACCGAGACCTGTTTTTCCAACAGAAGACATACTTTGATTTCTCTGGAAGTGTTTCCATTTAGTTCTCTGCATGCTTGTATGTCTGTGCCTGTGTGAGGTTTCTATGCATGCAGTGCCTGCAGAGGACAAGGAGCATAGATCCCCTGGAACTGAAGTGTCAGGTGCCACAAGTACTTTTTTTTTTTTTTTTTTGCCACAAGGACTCTTAACCTCTGAGTCACCGTTACTTCCCCAGGAGATGCAGTTTTTTTTTGTGTGTGTGTGTGTCTGTTCTTTTATTATTTTTTTCATATGTATCTATTTTATTTTATGTTTATGAGTGTTTGGCCTACATGTATGTTTGTGTGCCGGATGTATATAGTGCCGAAGAAGTTCAGAAGAGGGCATCAGATCCTCTGGAACTGGAGCTATGGACGGTTGTGGGCTGCCATGTGGGTGCTGAGAGTCAAACCTGGATCCTCTGTAAGAGCATCCAGTGCTCTTAGTCACTGATCTTCTGCTCATTTGATGGAAGAGGACGTTGAAACCAAAGTAACTACTTCCATCCCCTCTCTGGAGCAGACCCTCTGCTCTGGTATGAACATGGGCCTCCCAAGGCCCACGTGTTAAGCACTTGGTCCCCAGGGTGGAGCCTACTGAAAGGATTGGACACTTTGGGAGCTGGACACTGGCAGAAGGTTTTAAAGCCATTGCAGTTATGTCATGAAGAGATTACAGGACCCAGTGTCTGTCGTCCTCTCGTTGTTGAGCATTTCTCCTAGAGGCTGTCCTGTTATTTGTGGCACCATCTGCTACCCTCAGGAGGTCCGACTACTCATGAAGTAGGATTTTGGAATTCCAAGGCTGGGAGCTAAATTAAGCTTTTTTTTTTTCTTTTTCTCTTTCTTTTTAAATCACATATATTACTATACTTGTCACATAACCTTTCCCCAAGGAAAATCTTAGGGAATGACCACCATACAAAATCGAAATTAAATTAATAGATAGTTCAGTTTGTCTTAAGTATGATTAAAACCCCAAAAAGTATTAGTTATGACATAAATATATAAAGAAACATCTTTTTATAGTAAATACATACTCATTTTGATCATTTGGCATAGCCACGTACAGCAGATGACATAATGGGACAGACAGTTGCTTGTCCCTGTATGTAGTGTTCTGATACAAATATAGGCAGGTTAACGTTGTATATTGTTAATTTAAACACTGTGATGAGTTGTCACCAATTCTTGCCTTTTCTCACATGATCAAGAACTCATGGGAGAGGTTCAAAACAAACAAGAATTCAAAATTCCTGAATTTATTTGGTTGTTCTATTTCTGGAAAAAAATCATTACATCTTAGAGCAGTGCAAAAATTACTTTGTGTTTATATTTAGTGTAGTTAAATTCTTAGCACTGATATTTTTCACCCACACAGATGTCTGGTTGGAAACTCAATGTCACTTCTGGAGGTGGGGGGGCATTTTTTTTTTTTATTGTGTGGGACAGACACGTCTTGGTTCTAACCAATGAGTGAACAAGTGTCAGTAGCAACCCACTCCCCCAATGGATGACAACCAGAAACAACACCTAGATGAATTTCCTGAGAATCTCTGAGGGGATGGTGCTGTCTTCGTTTAGCAGAAATTCATTACTCATGACATTTATTGTTTTCCATGTCCTTAAACTTTTGTTTGAAAGAGAGTGTCAAGTAGCGTCCTTATACAACAGAAAAATCTTGGGGAAAGATGTGGCTGATGCCATTTTGACCAAGAGACCTTATGTTAGAGCATGAGATGTGATTTCTACAGAGTTTTCCTCTCTTGCACTTTCCCTTTCTCCTCTCTGTCTCACTTGGAAAATCCAGAACCCTGACAGCCTTCCCTTCTCTTGGACTCTAGCATTTTGAGTATACTTTTCTCTGCATGGGGGCACATTCATAATTCCGTATGCTACTCTGCCCAGAATGGTCCCCTCAGGTGTTCCGACTCATCTATAATTCAATGCATGAATTCTACAGAGAGGTTTAATCCTCGTGGGACACTCCTTTAGTGGGCACGTGATGACTTGGATAAAAGTCAGGTTCAGCATAGGAGCAAAAACAGGTGGAAGCTAATGTTTTTAGGCTGCCTTTGATGAGCAAGGTAACTTGATTGTGCATATTGAAGATTGCAGATACCTGGAGGCATTTCTTGGAGAGACAATACTATGGTTTGGACATGTGCCCAAAGTCTATGTGTGGGAGCCTCACTCTCCAGTGCATTAGCAATAAAAGATAGGACTTTTGAAATGTGATTAGGTCATGACGGCTCAGCCTTTATGAACAGATTTTTGACATTTTTGTAATAGTGCACATGATGTAATGGTGGGCTCTGTTCCCCCTCTGTGCTCTCTTGCCCATCCACCTCCTGCTATGGGGTGATACAGTAAGGAAACCCCCTTCAGGTGCCGGGGCCATTTTCCTGCATTTCCTAATACCCAGAAGTGTTAGACAAAAATTTCAGTCATTCTCAGAAATTCTGCTTTGGCAGAGCAATGGGACTGTGACAGGTGGTAAAGTTGGGCTTTTTTCTTTCCCAGAGAGACTGATGAAAAGGAAAGAGATTAAGGTTCCTAGACAGTAACAAGAAAAGAGAGAACAGCCAGAATCCTGGAGCTGCAGCTGGCAGGATGCTTTGAGGATTTGTCTTGGGCTTTGAATGCGATGCCATGAAGAGAGAACCTTTTAGGATATCACAGACGAAGAATGGAGCTACTGAGTGTACTGAAAGGAAGAAGCAGGACTCCAGATTGTTGAAAAGATATGCCTGAAAGACTGGAGATTCATTTATTTATTAAAACATATAATTCTTTTTTGTTTAACCTAAAGAAAGTATATTGGTGAGATAGCTCACTGGATAAAAGGTGCTTACTGCCACGCCTGATGACCCAAGTTCAATCTTTGGGAGCCACGCGGTGGAAGGAAAGAACTGACTTCCACAAGTTGTTTTTGACTTCCATCCATGGGCCGTGGTATCCCTCCATCCCATACATATACAGACAAAAATACAAATTTAAAAATTAACAAAAATGTTTTAAAAGTACATTGGTATATGAATGTGGTGAGAGCATTTCCCTTCAGAGAAGGGAAAAACCACAGAAAGCATTCTAGGCTTGCATTCTGATTCTTGTGTTTTGTATCCACAACCTTTTTGTTGTGTGGTGCCTGTCTTGCCGGTGACTCCAAAGTGCTTAGTGATGCACAAACCTTTCTCTATCTACTTATAATACTTAAGACAGGGCCTCACCTACTTTTTATAAAGCTGAGGATGACCTTGAGCTTCTCATTTTCTTGTTTCTACTCCCCAGGTGCTTGGATCTAGGTGTGCACTGCCATCCAGATTATTCAGTGATGGTGATGGAGCCTAGAGCTTCATGCATGCCAGGCAAGCATGCTACTAAAGGGGTTGTAGCTGGATTCCACCACTAGTATGTCGATTGCTTGGTCATGACCTTTTCTAGTGTTATTATTACAGTGACTTGAGGAAAAGACATCTTAGATTCAAATGAGAAAGCAACAGATACCAAGTTGGACGCAGGTCAGAATTTGAACGCCATGCTCCTTCACCACAAACCAGCTCTAGGTTAATTTTATTCAGAGACTGTCAAGATGAGCATTGCTGTTTTGCAGCTTTCTTTGGAATGGCATGCTATTTTCTTAGACTGCTTCTAATGTTTGTCTGCTTGGGCGTATTTATTCATTGCCACCTGGTGGTAAATAAGAAATATTATGAGGAACAAGAGAAGCAAGAAGGTGAGAAAACAGTTGTTAGTGACTCAAAAATGGCAGTTTTGTTCAGAAATGTGAAATGTAGTCACTGAAAAATGGCAACAAGACGAAACCTGTTTGTTCTGGCTGGAACAGGCAGTAGGGAATACAGGGAAGCCCTGTGGTTTTAGAATGCTCAATTCAGGGCAAAAGCTGAGTTGCAGAACCTTCCCTATATTTTTCTAAGAACAAGGTGGAGCCACAGACTATGTATCTAATAATAAAGAGCAAGAGTGGGCCACATGTGGCATTTAAAAATAAGATTACAGAAGGAGAAGATGGTCACAAATGAGCTTAATACCATGCCAGCCATACAGGCTTTCCAATCAGGTGAGTCAATTTGAGATCAAGTCTCTTTCCTAGGCCCATTTAATACCTTGTGATTAAAATTATTTTTTTGTCGTTGCTGCTGTTCTACCTTTAGTTTTGTTTCCATGGCATGATAGGAGGAACTGAGGTCATCCACCAGCTCACCTAACTGAGAACACAAAGCATATCTACTGTTAGTTCATAGTGAATGTACCTGGTGTGTGTGCAGCTACTGGCAGTCTCCCTCTAAAATGCCTGGTTTAGCCACACTGGAATCTCCCTTTTTATCTCATGCAGATAAACACAGAGACTGGGTTTTTGTTTTTTTGTTTTTTGTTTTTTTTTTGGGTAAGGACTGTCAGAAAAAGCTGTACTATGGGAATCTTTCTTCCTTCATTTTTCACTTTTTAAAAAAGAAAACATTTTTTCTCTACTCATTTCAAGGGAAATTGTGGGAGTTTCCACATTGTTTTGAGGAAATAGTGAGCCCCTCTGCTTCATCCTCCGGTTCCCAGCAGTACGTCAGACTGGTATGTAGGTCATCATGTTTTGGTCTTACCCCAAGAAGACATTTCATCACCTGCTACCACCAACACTCCCCTCAGACAGACCTGTACCAGCAGGAAGGAATGCATGTGGTGAGGGGCTGTTTAGAATTGGAGGAGGGGCAAGGAAAAGAGCAGAAAAAAAAATCAGGAGAAAATTATAATTTGGGGAATGGAAATTTTGGATTATGTTTTTTTCTCTGTAAGCAAGAAGATTAAGCCATTTCAGCAAATGTGACTCACATTGCTTTCTGCCCCCTTTCTTTCTCCAATGCTTATGAAAAACATATACTTGGAAGATTTTAATGAAATTATGAGTATTAGATGATTATGCTTCTTATTCATGGAGGACAAAGTCCAGAGTTTAATTGAAAGAAGAAAATGAATCATTACACTCAGGAGCCATCACCGTTGGTAAACACAGAAGGAAACATAGCTTAGCTAGTTTTTGTGTAGCCCTCACTCCATTTGCTGCTTTTTCCCATTTTCCTCCTGAGATTTTTGTCAAAATTACAAAATTACAGCTGTTCCAAGGAGTCAGATGTTTGTGTCAAATTTATTTTGAAAGAAACAAAACAAAAGAAAAAAAACCCCCAAACTTCCGAGAACATTGATTTTTAGTCTCATATTCTTCACCTTTTGTTGCTTTAGAAGAAATTGTTTTGGCCACTTTTAGCATGTGTGTGTGTGTGTGTGTGTGTGTGTGTGTGTGTGTGTGTGTGTATGCACATGTGCATGTTTGTGCCCATGCATGTGTGTGTGCCTGTGCATACATGCATGTGTATGTTCATGCATCATGAACGTGTGCACGTGTATGTGTGTATGCACTCGCACTACTTCTGGGTTTTCAGTTACGAGCATGCCTCCCACTGTGAACAATGAAACTTGAGTTCTTCCTCACCCCCATCCTGGTGTACCCTTCCTATAGCCCACTCTTCACTCTAGTTCTACTGGTTTTAAAATATATATGCAAAAAAAATATAAAATAAGATAAATATGCAATATTTAGCTCTAACAGTAGAAATGCTCTTTATATTGAAAACATGTCCTAAAATAGGCTACTTCTCCCTTTATGTACATGATTTGTTCTCTGTCAGCTGAACAGTTGCTTGTTCTGTGTTTCACTCTTAAGCCCGTGTCTTTCCCAACAATTTTGTATGTGCGAGTGTTGTGGTTAGTTTTTATTGTCAGCTTGACACAATAAGAGACACTGGGAAGAGAGTCTCAACTGAGCCATTCTTCAGATCAGATTGGCCTGTGGCCATGTCTGCAGGGAATTGCCTTGGCTGTTGAGTGATGTGGGAGGTGCTATCCCACTGTGGGCACTGCCACCTGTAGGATGGTGGTCCTGGGTAATATAAAGAGAGGGGCCAAGCGTGAGCCAGGGGAGAACAAGCCAGTGGGAGTGTTTATCCATGGTCTCAGTGTGCGTTCTGGCTCTGACTTCCCTTGGCAATGAACTTAAAATAGGCACGGGGAAAAAAAAAAAAAAAACCCTTTCCACAGTGTTTCATCACAGCAACAGAGAGAAAAGTAGAATAAGCAAGAACAACAGAATTTCATTTGCCTTGGGTCATCCTCCCCTAATCTCTCACTCTGTTCCTGCTTGGACTTGTCATGCTGGACGCCCCCCTCCCCCAACCCCTCAGCACTAATCTTTCCCTCTATCTCCTCCCTGTGCTGCCCCCTGTTTCTCCCACGTCTTAGAGCATGTATCCCTGTATCCATGTTTTCCGCAGCCTCAGCACATCCTCTAACGTTGGAAACCATGTTCTCCAGGGGCTCCCAGGAAAAGTGGATATAAGATAAACTTTTTCCTTATTTTTAATTTTTACAACATCATAAAATGTAATGGATTTTGTCAGAGTATATAATATACTTTTTGTTGTTAATCTTCCTTTTGTTCTGTCCTCCCCGCCCCCCCCCCTCCATCCACTCCTTTCTCCCTCAAGGTCTTTTCAATCTCTTTCCACAGTTTTCCTTCTATTTTCATCTGGATGCACATGTACACACACACACACACACACACACACACACACACACACACACACACACACACACATGCCTCGAACTTTTGTATAAGAGAAAGCATGCGATATTTGTCTTTCTGAGGCTATTTCACTTCGTGATCTTCGGTTGCGTCCATTTTCCAACAGCTATCCTGATTTCATTCATCACCACAGAGGAGTGATTGCATTGTGTTTATTTATCTTGTAGAAAATGACTATCTTTCATTGAGAATTCGTCTTTAAAGCCTGTAGAGCTGCTCCTTGACCTACATGTGACCACATGCCAGGAAAGACATTGTCAGTGGAAGATAGTGTTAGTCAAAAGTGAAGTTAAAACATCTAACTCCCAGAGTAGCAAAGCTTGACAGCCCAGCAAGCTGCAGAGGGTTGGATGCCCCCCTCCTCTTGTGACTGCGTCCTTGTCTAGGAGCTGCCCAGCTCCTTAAGTGTGTATCGCTGGCCTGAGAAAAGCCAAAACCCATAGTGTGATTTTGACCAAATTCGCACAGCTTCCCCTCAGGTGTGATGTCAGAAAAACAGTGGTTTCAGCTTGTAAGTGAGGAGTAATTTCCCCTTGCACCTGAGCATCCAGGTAGCGAGTTCCAGGTTAGCGCCAACTTTCTTTCAACGAGGGAAACAGATTTGTTTGTCTAATTGCCATGTTTCCAGTATGTCCTCCTGTTTTTACTATGGCAGTGCCACCCAGAGAGCTTTCTTACCCTTTGTCAAGACAACACCTCACTCTTTTCCTAGGATGAGGGACAGGTGGAGGCCCCAGTTATGCACCGTGGGGGAGATGACCCTGGAACTGGAGTCTTTCCTCTTCACTCCCTCCAGTCTTTTCTCTTTTTCCTGCTGTGATAGACCATCAGCCTTGGTCCTTCAGCGTGCCAGGCAAAGGCTTTACTACGAAACTGCACTCTTGGAGTCGCCATTTCTAAATTGACTCTTCACTTTACTCCAGGGTAGCTGGTACCATTCTCCCGGAGTACAGGTCAGGTACATCCTTGACTCTCCTTTCTGCTCATGAGGCATTCAGTTCTCTCAGAGGCCTTTGGCCTCTGATCCATCGACTTTTTAGCTTTCCAAACAAGTTTTGTTTTCCATTCTTTTTGTTATTATGGGTTGATGCCCTAAAATAATTTAAAAAAAAAAAAACCCCTTTGTGGTATTTTTTAAAAAGTTTTGAGAAATGAATGAAACAACAAAAACCTGGATCCCACCTGCCCTTGTCCATTTGGTTGAGTTTTAGACAAAGACAAGAGTTTTAGATTTATGTTTTGCAGTAAACTGCTGATTTTGACATCTCTTGTGGAAATCCAGTATATAAAATATAAAATTTAATAATTGTCAGTAGATCAGCTCTCTTGAATGAGAGCTCCAAGCTTTTCTCTCTCTGTTTCTTTTCACTTGTAGCCCATGAGAACATCCTGGGAACAGAGTCTATAAACCACTGAGCCAGAGACTCTGAGTATTATCATCTCTCCCATAGACGTAATGCACTAATGAATGTTATGACCTTAAAGAGGGGCATTGAGTTATTCGTTTAAAGATCTCTGGTATTTTTTCCTGGTTATTCAAATGGCGTAAGAAAGTGAGAAAGAGGGCTCAGGAGAGATGGCTCTGTGCTGGTTAAGATCTTGTACTGTCCTTGCAGAGGACCTGAGTTTGCGTCCCAGCACCTGTGTTAGGCAGCTTATAGGTATAACTTATAGCTATAACTTCCCTTCCATGGGATTGGACTTCTTTGACCTCCTGAGGCATTGTTCTCATGTGCGTGTACCCATCTCCAATGTACACATAATTAAAAATGCTTAAACATTTAAAAAGAAAGCAAAAAAGGTATCACTTTAATGACTAAAATAAAAGTGTATTAAGAATCCCCCTACAGGATAATCTTATAATTATAAAAATAACCTGAAAGTTCTGTTTTTCAGTGGAAAGGAAAAATGTAGAAATTTATTTGAATATTAACAGTACTAACCATCTGTAGATAGGCTTTTTGTACTAAGTTATGACTTTTGATATTTTATTTTACTTGGCTTTTTAATTTTTAAATTTATTTTAAAATATTTATGTACCTTACATTCCAATGTTAGGCCCCTCCCTCGTTTCCTCAGGTTCCACCCTCCCTCTTTCCCCCTCCCTATTCCCCTCCCCTAGTCCTTAGAGAGGGGGAGCCCTTCTTCCCTACCAACTGACTCCAGCCTATCAAGTCTCATCGGGACTGCTGCCTTCCTCCTCTCTTTTGCTTTTTTTTTCTTAAATTTTGTTTTTTATTAATTTATTCTTGTTACATCTCAATGTTTATCCCATCCCTTGTATCCTCCCATTCTCCCCCCCCCCCTATTTCCCTTTATTCCCCTCCCCTATGACTGTTCCTGAGGGGGATTACCTCCCCCTGTATATGCTCATAGGGTATCAAGTCTCTTCTTGGCTACCTGCTGTCCTTCCTCCAGGGGACATGGTCAAATGTGAGGCACCAGAGTATGTGAGAAAGTCATACCCCACTCTTCACTCAACTGTGGAGAATGTTCTGTCCATTGGCTAGATCTGGGTAGGGGTTTAAAGTTTACCGCCTGTATTGTCCTTGGCTGGTGCCTTAGTTTGAGCAGGACCCCTGGGCCCAAATCTGCCTGTCATAATGTTCTACTTGTAGGTTTCTAGGACCCTCTGGATCCTTCTACTTTCCTATTCTCCCATGCTTCTCTCATATAGAGTCCCAATAGGATGTCCTCCCTTCTGTCCCAGTTTCCTGGTAAGTGAAGGCTTTCATGGGACATGCCCCTTGGCCTAGTATGCAGATATAAGTGAGTATATACCATTTGAGTCTTTCTGCTTCTGGGTTAACTCACTCATTATGATCATTTCTAGCTCAATCCATTTATCCACAAATTTCGGGAATTCCTTGTTTTTAATAGCTGAGTAGTATTCCATAGTGTATATGTACCACAGTTTCTTTATCCATTCTTCTACTGAGGGACACTTAGGCTGTTTCCATGTTCTGGTGATTATGAATAAGGCTGCTATGAACATGGATGAGCATATGTCCTTGTTGTGTGGTAGGGCATTTTCTGGGTATATTCCAAGGAGTGGGATAGCTGGGTCTTGAGAAAGCCCTATTCCCATTTTTCTGAGATAGCACCAGATAGATTTCCAAAGTGGCTGTACTAGTTTGCATTCCCACCAGCAATGAAGGAGTGTTCCTCTCTCTCCACATCCTCGCCAGCATGTGGTGTCGCTTGAATTTTTGATCTTAGCCATTTTGATGGGTGTAAGATGGAATCTCAGAGTTGTTTTGATTTGCATTTCCCTGATGACTAAGGAGGTTGAGCATTTCTTTAAGTGTTTCTCAGCCATTTGATATTCCTCTGTTGAGAATTCTCTGTTTAGTTCTAAGCCCCATTTCTCAATTGGGTTATATGGTTTGGTGGTGTTTAATTTCTTGAGTTCTTTATATATTTTGGATATTAGACCTTTGTCAGATATACGGTTGGTGAAGATCTTTTCCCAGTCTGTAGGCTGTCGCTTTGCTCTCTTGACAGTGTCTCCTGCCTTACAGAAGCTTCTCAACCTCATGAGGTCCCGTTTATTAATGATTGACATTAAGGCCTGGGCCGTTGATGTTCTGTTCAGGAAGTTGTCTCCTGTGCCAAAATGTTCCAGGTTCTTCCCCACTTTTTCTTCTAAGTGACTTAGTGTCTCTGGTTTTATGTTGAGGGTTTAATCCACTTGGATTTGAGTTTTGTGCAAGGTGACAAATATGGGTCCAGTTGCATTTTTTTACACATAGACCTCCAGTTAGACCAGCACCATTTGTTGAAGATGCTATCCTTTTTCCATTGAATGGATTTGGCTTCTTTGTCAAAAATCAAGTGACCATATGTGTGTGGATTCAGTCTCTTTTGCTTTTTAAAAAAGATTTATTTTTTAAAAAATTTTACATATGTGTCCTTGTATGTTGATGTCAACGTAAGTGCTAGTGCCCATAGAGGCCAGTGGAGAGTGTCAGATCTCATGGATTTCTAGGCAGTTGTGAGCTACCCAACATGCAGGGGATTAAACTTGGTCATCTGCAAGAGCAGTACCCACTTTAACCTCTGAGTGATTTCTCTGGCTTCATCCTGCTTTTGAGTCAGGAGCATGCTGTTTAAACAGTATAAGCTGGTTTAGCACTTGAAATCCTCCTTCCTGTTGAGTGCTGGGATGGAAGACCAGTAGTTCCACCCTCAGTTATGTATTTTGATGAATGAGGTTATTGACATTTTCCAAGTTTGTTTTCAGGAAGCTAAAATTCTCTTTTATAGTGACATTTTATCAAAATCAGTGTTACAGTCTTAAATTATTTACCTAAAGAGAGTGAGGAGAAGTTTTCAGGGCCAAAGATATTTAGGACATTTTTAAGAAAACAATTCTTAACTCTATGCATGGTGTGGCCTAACACTTAAGTGCTGCTTAGACATTAAACATTATTTCCTCCCCCACCCACCTTTCCCTAACACGGCTACATGCACACACCATGTAAGAATATGGAAGTACTGATGCACTCACCACAGGGCCCACAAAAGTCAACTGGAAAATGAGCTGAAGGAGTAAAGATATTTGTCAAATGCAGCAGATTTTATATGTCTCAAAAGATGAAACAACGCTTTGCAATGTAATAAGGAAAAGGCAAAACAAAATGAAAAATTAATGAACAGAAATGAACAAACAAAAACATCTATTAGTGTAGAGAATTAAAAGGAAGGAAATATGCACAGCTCTTTGCAGAGTTTTCCATCTGGAACCCAACATCCTGCTGTGACTTATTTGACACTAGTCCTCTCATAGAGGATGCAGGCAGCATCCTAAGAAATAATATTGCAATTTTGTCACAGAAGAGAATCTTAATTAGCTTCATTCGTAGGCACCAGACACCTTTAGGAAAGAGAAATGTGACCTAAAGTTTTAGGACAAGATTTGATGTTTGATTACTGTTTTGTATTTGAAGGACAGTTGAAAACAACAAAAGCGGTGCATCTGCTTATACTGCCTTTTGGCTTTTGGTGGTAGGCTGTGAGTGGGTTGGCGGAGATAGAACAGGTGTTTTTGGGAATCCTTCTACTCTTCTTTCTTCTCTTCTTCCTCTTTGTTTTTCTGATACCAACTGTGTAGCCCAGGCTGCCTTTAAATTCACTACATATAATGATCCTCTTGCCTCTACTTCCCGAGTGTTGGGATTACAGGCATGTACCATCATGAGTAGGTGCTGAGTACTGGACTCTGGCAAGGCAAGGATTTTTACCAACTGAGCTACATCCCAGGCCTGAACTCAGCTTTCTCCTGGATGGGAATTTAGACATGAGACTGTGGGACTGTCAACTGCAGAGAGGGCACACAGTCTTAGGGAAGAAGAGACTGGTTCTGGCCAGGGATATGCTTTGGTGGTAGAGCAAGTAGCATGGAGCTGCCTGTGAACACACAATGTATACTTGGTTACACATGGCTACAATAGGGCGTGTGTGTCATGGCCTCAACTTGTTTGATGATGACATCAGGAAGTTGGCGTTTGGCCCAAGAATTTTGAGAAGAGCCAAAACATTGTGAAACGCTTTTATCTCCAAGGAGAACCAGAGGAAAGCCTGCAAAGCACTAGGGCTAGACCCTGGAGCTGCCTACTGAGTCAATCCATTTGGCTGTTGTTTCTTCAATAACCTTTTAAAATTTTATTAAAAATCAAAGCAATTCTCCAGTCAGATGCTGTTCTCCAGTCGGCTGTATATCTTTTCCTCTGTTGTTTCCACTTTACATGTGTTTTCATTTCTCTTTGATATTTCATAATAGACCTCTCACTTGTGGCATCTTGAGTGGGGAGGTCATATGAAGTCAGCAGCGAGGCCACCTTCTGTGAGTCATCCTAGGAGACCCTGACTATAGCATTACTGACATTTCAAGAGGGAATTCCTGCCTTGACTTTGAGCCAGCATCTCCACTTTAGCTTGTATCATCAATCGTCACTTCCTCTTCACTCTTCCTTGGTGTTTCTCCCATTATTCATGGGCATAAGCTTTTTCCTTTTTAACTTTGTTAAGTCTCTGCCCTACTCCACGAGCTGGCTTGGCTGATCTGGAGCAGCTTACTTTGTGTGCTTGGTGGTAAAGGCAAGACGTAACCTGTATGACACAGATCACTTGGTGAGTGGCTAGCCTTCTGGCAGGATGGTTATTATGATCTTAGGTGTTGTTGTAGAAAAGAGTTCACTCTACATAAGGCAGGCTCATCTTTACTCCCAGATTTGTCCTGAGTTCTTCTTGATGTAGTTTTGCTTCTCAGCTCCTACCGTGATGTAGTTTCTGGGCCACTTCTCCTTCTCTGTCTCTTACCTACTCTATCATCTCCTCAGAGCCATTTTAGGAACAAATAGATTTTATTTGCCAAACACATCAAAGCTAAATTATTAATGGATAGTGTATCTGAAAGAAAGACATCAGAGAAGTTCATATTTTAGCTAGAAACTCTACTATGGATTCTGGTAGGCATCATGAAAGGTCACTGGCTAGGGAGATTTTCTAAGCCTTGCACATAGAGTGTGTCGCCTTCTGCCATGGACATAGGGGGTAAGCCTTAAAACACTGTCCAAATGACACTTAATGAAACATTTACTCAGGGCATGAAGGTCTCCAGGTAGGTTCTGTTTTAGAGAAGGACATATGAGTAACAGTATCTTTTAAGAAGCACTTTAGAAGGATACTTAAGTAACAATGTGCTTGTCAGTCAAGATGTGCCCATTAGTGCAGTAGTGGTCTGGTTCTTATCCAGGTAACCAATTGTTTTCTGAATGGATTTGAGGCTTGCTATACAGTCGGGATTTCTTGCCTACTTCTGTAAACCTGGCCAAAAGCCCATGGCTGGGGAGCTCATAAACTCAGGGACTATCAAACTGCATTCTAAATATTTGTTTTTTATACCCCTACATTTGTGCTGCTATCAACATTGGTCAAAGACGTTTCTTTTTGCATTGGTTATACTGAATGCAGAAACCCCTAACTTCTAAAGGGCTGAGAATAAGCAACTGTGAGGCTCATCTCTAAATTGGGCATTTATGTATAACTTTCTTCAACTCAAGGCTCAGGCAACCTCATGGAGGAAGTGATAGAAAGAAGAGAAGAGCTGGGTGGAGAAGACTGTTGTAAAACAGATATGACAGGGCCATTACACTCCTGAACTCACAGCAGCTGTGGTTACCTGCATAAAACCTTCACAGAGTCAAGACAATCAAAATTCCAGCATGCATAGAGCAGGGTCATAAAGCCACACCCTAGCCTGAGAAGCTTATTGGAGAGTCATTTTTCTTCAGAGATGTGGCCACTGGTAGGTTCCTGGTATAGTAGTGGAAGGCCCCATACCCATACCTGCATGTCCATTTGGGAAGCACTACTTGGACTCAGTGACACAAAGCAAGCAAGCGAACAAACAAAAACTCTGAAGACACAAAGTTGGTGTGTGTGTGTGTGTGTGATATTGAGAAGCTCTGGGGGAGTTGTAGGAAAAGAGTGAGTATTGCTTGTCTTTGGGTGAAGAGACAGAACACTGAGGGGTCTTTAGGAAAATAGCCTTATTGTGCACACACAGGTTCAAAATCTGCAAAATGGGCGTATTCCCAATCACTCCATAGTATCTCCTGCTAACATTTGCCTGCACCTGGCTGTGGCAGAGTAGGCAAATACGGGTTATACAAATTGAGACAGGTGTCATTGAACTTGGAGTGACTTACATGTCTAGGGAGACTGTAATTATTATCAGTCAAGTCCTGGGCACTGGAGCTTTGCTGTTGGGTGGGTTTTTGCATGAGTCCAGAGTGAGAGTTTCCATGCTTCTTGTCCTAACTGTGGTTTGGCTGCAGATTCTGTTTTCCCCCCGTGGCCGTGTCTCAGCGCTCTGGAACCTGTCTAAGCAGATCCTCCTTTAACAAGATGCCCTCTGCACTCACCTTGATCTTCATGGTCCTCTTTTGTCTGGTGTCATTGGCTTCTATGTTGCAGAACGGCTTCATGATCATTGTGCTGGCCAGAGAGTGGATGCGGAACGGAGCACTGCCCGCAGCTGACATGATTGTGGTCTCTCTTGCTTTCTCCCGGTTCTGCCTACATGGGATAGCCATCCTGGCCAATCTCTTGGCCTCTTTTGATTTTTGTTACCAAGCAAACATTGTTGGCATCCTCTGGGACTTCAACAATACACTAATTTTCTGGCTTACAGCCTGCCTTGCCATCTTCTACTGTGTGAAGATCTCCTCTTTCTCTCACCCTGTCCTCTTTTGGCTCAAGTGGAGGATTTCCAGGTCAGTTCCCAGGCTGCTGCTGGGCTCTCTCATCATGGGTGGCCTGTCAGCCATCTTATCAGCCACCGGGAACGTCATTGCTACCCAAATGATCATTTCCCAGGGTTTCTATGAAAATTGCACATTTGGTCACATGATACTGGACTTCTATCGGTACTATTACCTGTCGCATGCAATGCTCATGTGGTTCACTCCTTTCTTCCTGTTTCTAGTGTCCCTTATCTTCCTTATGTTCTCACTGTACCGGCATGTGGGGAAGATGAGGGACCATCGGCCTGGGCCTTGTGATCCCCGAATTCAGGCACATTCCATGGCTCTGAAATCCCTTACCTTCTTCTTCATCTTCTATATATTATTTTTTCTGTCCCTGATAATTTCTAGTACAAAAAATAAAGCCACGGAAAGTTACTGGTATTGGGCTAGAGAAGTCATGATCTACCTGGGCATCTCTTTGAACTCCATTACCCTGGTGCTGAGCAACCCCAAGCTGAGGAAGGCTCTGAAGATGAGACTTTAAGATGCACATGCCTCTCCCTCAAGGGGAGGTGGTCAAATATGGAGCACCAGAGTTCATGTCAGATTCAGTCCCCACTTGCCACATAACTGTGGAGAATGTCCTGTTCATTGGGTAGATCAGAGTAGGGGTTAGATATTTTTCTACTTCTCAAAGAAAGAATAAGCAGGCTACCAAGATGAGACTTGATAGCCTATGACCATATAGTTGGGGAGGAGGTCCCCCTCAGGAGGATACAAGTGATGGGACAACAATTGAGCTGTAATCTGAATAAATTAATTAAAACAAAACAAAACAAAACAAAACAAAACAAAACAACAGCAACAACAACAGAAAGATGCACATGCTGCCTGATCATAAGCTTTGAATGCCTTGGACCGAAGGTGTCTCTGCTTTCAAGTGATCACTATCAGTACTATGATATGCGTAGCAAGAATTTGTAAGGTTTGGGTACACCCTCATTTCCTTCTTCTTGTCACTTCTTCCATGCTCCACAAGTTCTTTTTCTAAGTTCAGTGTTCCTATTGTGTCCCCTTCATTTCTGTTAGTTCCTGGACTTAGCCAATGGCCTCAGTTCCTCAGATGCTCCCGTGAAAGTACTCTATGAAAGTAACCCAAATTGTATTTTTTCAAGCCTCATTTCTGTCTGTGCTCCCTTTAGGAAGACATGCAGCCACCATCAGTGGTTTCCAAGGCACATTCCTGAAGCCACCCACCTTGTGATCCTGGCTGTTCCCTTCAGTCACTGCTATGCTAAATCCCATTTCTTCCTTTCTTTCTTTCTTTCTTTTTTTTTTTTAAATGCCTTTCTTCTCCTTTTCTCTTCTTTTTTTCTTTCTTTCTCTTACCAATCTTTGCCACCCTCATTATTTGGATCCTGACTAAAACTGATCCTGCCACAAGGCCCTTTTCAGACTCATCTAGGAGACTGAGGGCGGTAAGAGTTTGTGCTACTGTGGGCCCTGTCCATGACTTCCTGTCCAATAGAATTGCATTGTCTGACATGCAAAGATTTTAAGTTTTGGCCAGTTGAAGACGGATGAAAAAAACAAAGGAAATTCTCAGATTTTGTTTTGTTTTTGTGGCTGTGATGGGCGTCCATGCCAGACGTGGGCACTTCCCATGGCTAGATGATGACTTTTAAGATGCAATTACAGCTTCTTACCTTGTTCTTTTGAGACCAGTTCTTACGAAGCTCAAGCTGGTCTCCGTCTTCCCGCCTCAGCCTTCTGAGTACTTTGATTATATAGGTCAGTGCTAAGCTACGTGACAGCTGGTGGCTTTTATGGCCTTAGTCCTCCTGTTTGTGCTTGCCCAGGGGAGTTTCCTGAATGTTGTGGCTCAGGTTAGGACTCTTCATACGGGAACTTGTGAAAAGTGACATACTGGGAGGGAAAAGAAAAAAATGTGGCAATTTTAATTTCCATTCATTTTTATCTTAAGTTCCCATCGTTTTATGTGTGTTTTAATCAGGGCATGAATATAAGTAATAAATGTGCATATTGCTGTGTCTTGGTTGGTTTAGGCTCTTTATCAGAATACCACAGACTGAGTGAATGTTTCTTGCAGTATGAGATGTGGGTTGCCATTATGGTTGGGTTCCAGAGACAGCTTTGTTTCTGATTACAACCATCCATCTGTACACTAATATGACAGAGAGGAATCTGGGACCAATTTATAGGCCAACTCTTTAGCCAGAGATATTATCATGGCTTCACGTGAATCCCTAGTGGAACTCAAGCATAGCTAGCCATACCTAATACAAATGCATTTCTTTGGAAATTACTACTTATTTGTGTGTATACATGCCTGCATGCGTGTGTGTGCATGTGTGCATGTGTGTATGAGTGCATTTGTGGATGCCCACAAAGGTCAGGAGGCCACAGTTATGGGCTGTGTGAGATTGCTGATGTGAGTGCTAGGAACTAAACTCAGGTTTCCTGAAAGAGTAGCAAGCACTAAGCACTCTTCAACTGTAAAACCATCTTTTCAGTCTACCTAATATGATTTTATTGCCCTTACTATTGTCTTATGCTTCTGACAAACAGCCTAGCATTTTATGCATGCCCAATGTTGCTGCACTACTTTTTAACAATTATTTGTGGTGTGCATGTGTTAAGGGTGAGGGTCACCTGACACAGTAGGCATTCAGAGGACAGCTTTCGGAAGCAGGTTCTCTCCTTCCACTATATGGGTCTTGGGGTTGTACCTCAGGACATTAGGCTTGGCAGCAAGTGCCTTTACTTGATAAATCATGTCACCAGCACTGCTTAACTGCTCTCAGAGTTCCTGAGATGAACAGGATGATACATAGCATTTAAAAGATAGCATATAGAGGAAGTTTTGGTTTCTTTTAAAACTCAGTTATGTTATATAAACAGGTTTTGTTTTGGAGAGGGGTGTGGTCTTCACCAGCTGGAGATAGTTGAATTCTGAGGAGTTGGAGAGGGTATAAATATCAGAGCCCAGGGAGAGAAAAAGGAGCTCCAACAGAGGAGGACACTTCAAGAAAGTTTCGAGGAGACAGATGGAGAAAGAAGAAGGCTGCTTGTTTGTTCTGCTGCATTTGCCATTTGCTGTTGCTGGACTGTTGGCTAGCCTGACAACTGAGATTAGTATTTTCCCAAAGAACCGACAACCCTAACCAGCCAGAACTAAGTCTAAAGAGGCCTATGTCCTCTGTCCCTTCTAACCTCTTTCTCTCTTACGTAGGGCAGAGGGGTTGAAAGGGAAGTAAAGGTGTTTAAAAACCCTAAAGAAAATAGAGTTACAAGGGTGCTACCACAGCATGCAGGGAGCTATTTCTTCTTTTAATCTTTCTGATGCAGAGCACTGAGTTGAACATTTCTATTCAGAACATCTGTTCCAGTTTCCCATCAAACCACTTTTATATTTATACTTATAAAAACAATGAATAAATTTAAATGATCAGATTTTGTGTATACCTGAAAGCCAAATCTAAATAAGAAAAAGCAAAATATCACAAGCATAAGCAGTACGAAAATCATCAGAGATTATGAGGCTGAAGAGATGACTCCATGGTTAAAAGCACATACTGCTCTTGCCGAAGACCAAAGTTCTGTTCCTAGAATCCATTCAGTAGCTCACAACCATTTGTAACTCTGAGTTCAAGGGATCTGATGCTGTCCTCTGACTTTTGTGGGCTGCAGGCATGCACAGACACAGAGACACACACAGACACACAGACACACACACACAGACACACACACACACACACACTTATACAAAACACTCCTACATGAAATAAAGGAAGTAAATATTAAAAATACAACATAAAATAATTATGTATTTAAATTAAAAGGACTACTCACTATTTTGAATGGATTTAATATACACATAATATATGCCCAGTAAATATTAGTGGCTTATGCTTTGTGCATGAAGGCACTTTGACAGCAACTAATTTGGTGTTATAACCCAGTGCTTTTCATAGCATTATTACGGACTAGGAGATGCTCACAAATAGTTGTTAAATCAATTGAGGTTAATTACACATCCTTAATCTTATGAGCCATCGATGGTGTAGGAGGTAGAAGGAAGAGATAGGAATTTTCCATACTGTAAGGTTTTTGGCTGCCCAAACTCCAGAGTTCAAAGACCCAGTTCTCCAGGTTCCAGTAAAAAACAGTCAACAGTCAGCCAAAGAAACCAGGACACAAAAGAGCGAACCTGGAGCTCACCCGACCCCCATTCGGCTGGTGGCCAGCACCGGAATTACAGCTTCTCAGTCATGCCTGGAGTTTTCCATGATTGCTGGGGAGATAAACTCAAGAGTTTCATACTAGTGTAGCAAGCACTTAGTGAGCCATTTCCCCAGACCTTGCAATTGCTTCTTCTTCTTCTTTTTTTTTTTTTTTTTTTACTATTTTTTTATTTGTGTGTGCATGTGTGCTCCTGTGCGTGTGTGCTCCCATGGTCTCAACAAGGTGTTCATGTGGAAGCCCGAGGACACCTTTGTGGAGCTGGTTGTTTCCTTCCACCTTTGTGTGGTCTCCAGGCTAGATAATCAGGTCCTCAGGCTTGTTGCCTGACAAGCACTTGGATCCGCTGCACCATCTAGCCAGCCCCATGACTTTAATCAGCAGAGACAGACGGATCTAGACAGAATCCAGAGTTGCTAAGGCTGAAGCAAATAGAGGTAGAAATTACGTCTTGGCTTTAGTGTGGCTTTTGGTCTTCTGCCGTGGCTTAAATGTAATTTAAACACGAGGCTTCATCTGTAACATGAGGCTTCATTTCTTTTCTTTCTTCATTTCTTTCATCTATGAAATTAACCTTGATGTCTTTATGCAGCCAAACCCAGACTCCAACGAAAGTCTGTGCATTAAAACAAGCACTTTTCACATTGTAGAGCTGGACATAGGGAAACTGCAGGGCTCATGGGCATGCTCGAATGCTCACACGGAGGAGTGGGGCTTGGCTTGAAGCCTGTGTCTAGGCTACGGCTCTCACTGCTTATCCCATTAGTTTATTAGTGTCTTGGTGAGATGTCGTTGTGAAAGTCCCTGCTAACCAAACATTTTCTATTTTTTTTTTTCATTTTCTAAATTTTTGAGAGAGATTTTCTGCGCCATTCTGTGTAATTGCTTCTTCCAACCTATTCGGTGATGCCGAATCCACAACTGATTAGACCTTGAGCTAAGCTCTCTCGGGAGAGGTTTGGATCTATTTCTGTCTCTCTGTCAGAGGGATGTTCTTACTGTGCCAATTTCATAGGGTTGCTGTAGGAATTAAGTATTTTAGGTGCATCTAGAACAACATCTAGAACCTAGCAATCACCTCTCAGTCCTGTCTTGGACATGAGCTCTGATGTGCAGTAGGCTGCCTGCCCTGTGGGTTTTATTGTCAAGCAGCCCCAGGTGTGTGGTCCTAGGTGTCAGTTTAGGGAAATGTGACTGCCTAAGTAAGAGACACCATATGCAAGGGCCTGAGTGCACACTGATGCTGACAATGGGTAGGGGATAGGAAAGAGAGCAGGCAAATTCACAGGCAGGGAGGGGGACTTTGGAAAGTTAGCCTTGACAATATTTGCATCTATTCTGAAGAGAAGGAACCTTGTTATCCTGCTCAGAGTACCTGCATGCTCAGCTCTCTACTTAGGACTTGCAGAGAGACCAACATATTGGAGAGACTTCTTAGGGCAACAGCTAGCCCTTTAATGGGACCCATCACGTCCACCGAAGAAATGAACACAGGTCATGCAGTTCTGGGCTGTCAGACTACTGATAAGACAATCATCACTTTATTTATCATTTTAGTCCTCTTGTGCGTGGTGGCAGTGATAGGCAATGGACTTATCACTATAGCACTGGGCATGAAATGGTTGCTCCGGAGAACACTGTCAGCTCATAATAAGCTACTGATCAGTCTAGCAGCTTCTCGCTTCTGTCTCCAATGGGTGGTGATAGGTAAGAATATTTATGTTTTCCTGAATCCAACAAGCTTCCCATACAACTCTGTAATGCAGCTCCTAAATTTAATGGGGGACTTCCTGACTGCTGCCACCATCTGGTTCTGCTCCTTGCTAGGTTTCTTCTATTGTGTGAAGATTGCAACCTTAACCCATCCTGTCTTTGTCTGGTTAAAGTACAGGGTGCCTGGGTGGGTACCATGGATGTTGCTCAGCGCTGTGGGGATGTCAAGCTTAACTAGTATCCTGTGTTTCATAGGCAATCATATGATATATCAGAACTATGTAAGGAGTGGCCAGCAACCTTGGAATGTCACTGGGAATAGCTTAAGAAACTCACTTGAGAAATTCTACTTCATTTCTACAAAAATAATTATGTGGACAATCCCCACAATTATCTTTAATATTTTTATGAGTCTGCTCCTCATATCATTGGTAAGACACATGAAAAAGACTCTCTTGACCTTTTCAAAACATCAGGATATTTGGGCACAGGCCCACATCAAAGCTCTTCTTCTTCTCCTCTCCTTTATTATTCTTTTCATCTCCTGTTTTCTGACACTGGTACTCAGTTCTGCCAGCAATATACCATTTCAGGGATTCAGGTACTGGATGTGGCAGGTGGCGATTCATCTGTCCACAGTGATACACCCCATTGTTATACTCCTCAGCAACCCTGGGTTGAGAGTGGTGATGAGGAGGGGCTGCTGCTGAAGATATGGGGCAACCTGCATGGCAGTTGATAACCCTTGGACAGTGGGAGAGAAGGCCCTAGAGCAACGGACATGGCTTCACTTTTTGCCGTTGTTACATTTGATATTTATTCCCAGTTTACTAAGTGTAGTGACATATGAATAACCTCAGTGCAATAAACAGGCTTCAAGATTCTCAAAATGACGTAGTGTCACTGATGTGAACCATGCCACCTCTGGGACTTGATATCTCCAAAGGACCTGTAAGCCTTGACATTTCCTGTGATGCATGCATCTCTTGGAGGTTAAAATGATTCCCTGGGAACTGCTTAAAGAGACCCTGACACACCATGTGCTGTTTCATGTGCTGAGTCAGACTGAAGAAGATGCTTAGAACTTTCTTTATTCCTCTGGACACACCCTGTGAACTGTCCTGTCCTTATTATGACTTCTCAATAGTTTAGCCATTTGCCATGGGGATTTCTTGCTGGCATTGGAGACAGAGCTAAGACACTCCCTGATCTGACTTCTATAGACAGACCCCCATATAATTTGTGCTTGGGTGCAGCAGTGTGTTCCATCTTGAAGGTTTATGTTCCCAAATGACCTTTGTAGATCCCTCTGAAATCCCCGAGTCTTGGATCTGTTTATTGTTGGAGTTTTCTACAATGGCTGATTTGTGAATCTTTTCTCTTAAGGTTGTGAGTCATATTTATTCCCTTTGTGTTGGTGTATGGATGTACTGAAGTTTTTGATATGGACAGATCTTCTATGTTGTTCTGGAACTTTGGTTTAGGAAGAAAAAGTCTCCTGGCTTGGTGAGGAACTGCACACTGAATCTCTGCTTCTCTTAATTCTTTTCAAACCTTTGCTACACTCAATTGTCCCTGGAGCAGTGCAAACTGACATCTCTCAAGTTCAGATCTCAGACAGTTTTACTTTCTCTTTGTGACTGCTCCTCCCAACTCCTTTGCATTAGAAGATAGATCTCTGTTTTTGGATTTTCCAGACTGACATTTGTGCACATAGCCATACACACACACACACACACACACACACACACACACACACACACACACACACACGTTCTTTCTTTGTTTCCCTACTAGCTCCATAGCACCATATATAATTGTTACTTGGTGGACTTAAGTAATAGCTTACCAGAATTTGAAGTTATTAATAAATAATATAATTTTAAAATTGACTTAAAAGATATACATATATATACACTTTAAAAAGTTTTCTTTATTTTTATGTATATGAGTGTTTTGCTCACATGTATGTCTGTGCGCCATTTGCTCAGTATCTGCTGAAACCAGAGAACTGGAACCCATGTGGGTTCCCATGTGGGTTCCAGTCATCAATGTGGGTCCTCTGCAAGAGCTGCAAGTGTTCTTAATCATTGAGCCATCTCTACAGCCCCCCTATACAGACCTTTTGAGGTAAGGCCTCATGTAGCTCAGTCAGGCAGACCTATTATGGAGTAGAGGATAGCCTCCTGTCTAGACTTCCCGGTGCTGAATTGTTTCTATGTTGGAAACTGGAAAGTTGTTAAAAAATCTTGTTTTAAAAGAACACATGGCGTTTTAGATTGTTTTCAGTGTGTGTATCAATAATTATGTATGAACTGAAATGTAAGTGTATCTCAATACAACCAATAAAATATCAATTAAGAAAGGAAAACAACCTAGCCTTGGGCATTTTATTATTGCAATATTAACTGGACTAAGATGACTACCTTTACCAAACTAATCTCTGGAAGACATAACTTTGATCTATTTCAAGAATCCCTAAGCATCTCTTGGTGTCTATCAGACAAAACCCAGGCCTCTGACCTTGACATTCAGGTGCCTCTACAACCTGGTATCAGCTTCTAGGACAATTTTAGGTTTCAGTGATATTTGGATTGTCATTGTGATGAGTCAACCTGAAGCTTCCTGTCTGATCCTGGGAAGGGTTTCCCCATCACATGAGCCTGTCAGAATCCTAGCCAACATTTTTCATTTTTCTTTGGCTTTCTACGGTTGGTCCACATGCTACTTCCCCATTGAAGCCGTTTTGCATGCTCCCCACACTTTGATCTTTCCCACTTTTGGGGACACCTACATTGGTATTCTCCAGGTGTGACCTGAATTCTACCTCATGGTACTGTTATTTGTAGGCTGTGTCCTCCCTAGGAGATATTGACTTCTTGTAGGGATGAGTGATTCATGCTCTTCCATGTGCCCTCTGCAGTGCTTACAAGCACTTAAAGAGATGGACTGCCTCGCTGAAAAGCAGCTATGGCACACATATGTTTGCCTGCACATTTATGTGTGGACTGCCTGGGACTTAATGCCTAGGTTTAAGCTGTAACCCTTTCATTAGGTCACTGCCTTGCTTTCTAGAAGTCAGACTTTCATTTACCTTTCTATTTGAGGAATGTACAATAAATGTAGAGGTGAGAGTGAGTATACTATTGTGTCATGTCTTTCCATCCTTTTTTTATACATTAGTGTGTTGCTAAGCAACTGTGCATCATCTGCTATTAGGTATTTCATATCACATCTACATGAGAAGCCGGTTCTTGCCTTTGTTACTGACCCAGTCTTCCTCTGCAAAGTGCTCTATATAAGACTTTTTTGGTTCCTTTTGGTTTTCACATCATTAGCCAAGAGAAGCCCAGAACCTGAATGACCTCCCCACAGGGACAAGTTCCTTTGAAGCTTGAACACTCAGGAAAATACATAAGAAGAAAAGTTTGCTGCACACAAGAATATGTAATGATAATTTGTTATTATCATTAACCTTTGTTCACAGATCAATATTTTGCATATGTTATATTGATGACATTAGTGGTGCTCACTTACTGAGTATATAGTTTTATAATGAATGAGGCTAGATTATTACCTTAGATATGTTATATACCTGACTATTTATTTATATGAATGTCTTGCCTGAATGTATGTAAACACTAGAAGAAGGTATCAGATTTCCTGGAACTAGAGTTATAAGTGATTGTGAGATATCGTGTGGATGCTGGGAATCAAATGCAGGCCCTCTTCACAAGCAACAAGTGCTCTAAAATGTTGGCCCATCTCTCCGGCCTTTGTATGCTTGACTTTTAAATACCATAACAAAGTGGAAATTGCTACCTAGTTTTGTTGATGTTCATTAGTGAGTAGTAGAAATGTAATTATTGACTGCTACAGTACTTAAAACAGCTCAGGCTGGGGATGTGGCTCAGAGTTAGAGTGCTTGCTTCATACGCACGAGGCCCTGAGTTCGAGTTTTCAGCACAGAATGACCATCCCTACCAGACAACACATAAGCGGAAAAGCACATATGATAGGCAAAGCATTGCAAGCCACGGGGGAAAGGACTACTTAACAGTGCACTGGCACATTAACATTCCAGTCTCAGAACAAAAATGAAGCCGTTTCATTATAATGTCCAGGTGGTTGATATCTAATATAAATGCTGCCTAAAAATTTAAAGCTATGTTTATTTCTTATAAATGATTTAATTTATTTCCTATATTTTATCCTGTAAAATACTATCTCTCTAGATTTTAAGAAGCCTAATGTGGCTTGAAATCTTAGTATACAGGAGGCTGAGGCAGCAGGATTGCTATTAGCTCAAGGGCAGCCTGGACTATATAATGAGTTCCAGGTCAGCCTGGGATAGAGTGAGATATGGCTTGAAAGTAACAAGACAATAAGTGAGTAAATAAACAAAGAAATGAATAACTTAAGGAAATATTTCTATACATTTCTGATTTCCTTAATGTAGTTATATGGTCTGCATATATTATTCAGTTACGTGAAACAGAGAAACTCTGCTTTCTTAAGCCAAAGACAGAAATGTCAATAACAGTGAAAATATTTTCATGACAGTCATCACTTCAGTTTACTATCTGGACAAATCCTAAGAAAATCTGTGTGATCATCACAAAATATCCTAGGACACTATTGAAAAAGCTTTAATACTGTTTTGATAAACACAAGACACATTTAGTAATATGACATATTTGTGTCATCTGGAAACTCACAGCATATTTATTGAATCTAGAGACAGTCTTAGAAAGTTCAAAAAAAAAGTTAAGAATGATCATAACTGCTATATTTTTTATTTTAGTGAAAATTCCTAAGTTGGGGAAAAATTAGATTATAGGCAACAGAATGGTAAAGGAAAAAATTTTTAAGTGTATTTATTTATTTAATGTATGTGGGTGTTTTGCCTGTGCATATGTACATCCAACATGTGCATGCCTGCTGCCCAAGAGGTCAGAAGGTCCTCGGTTTTCCTGGAAGTGAAGTTAAGGATGGTTGTGAATCACCATGTAGGTGGGGGCACTAAAACCAGGTGCTCTTAATTGCTCAGCCATCTCTGCAGCCCAGAAAGGAATATTTGTGCATTATATAAGTATAATATGAGCATATATTTATATTAAGATATAAAGTCAAAGGACCTGAAACGACATGAACATCACTGCAGAACATCGGGACAGTTGGTAGGTGAGCCCGCTGCCAAGCCTGATGCTCCGAGTTCAATTCCCAGGATCCACATGGTGGAAGAAGAAAATGACCTGATTCCTATAACATGACTTCTGACTTTCACATGTTTGCCCTGACACTCATGTGCCCCTTCCACACAAAGAAAGAAACATGTCGCAAAAACTACCATAGAACAAAAATAATTTAGTAAGGCTTTAAGGTTCAAAGTAAATACACAGAAATAAGATCTAATACACAGGTAACTACTAGTTAAAATACAGAATAAAGGAAGATATTCTTTTTTTGCCATAAGAACAAATACCCAGAAATAAAACTTACATGAAATGTATAAAATCTATATAAAAGAAAACTTAAAACACCCAATACAACATGGATTAATGGAATCCTATTCTCTGTGCCTTGATAGGAACATTTGGCACTGTAAGTATCCTTAGGAGAACTTGTTCACTTAACATAATATTACAGAAATATCAAATAAACCTGTATAAGAATATGGACACAGTCAAAGTTTATTAAGGACGTTGAATGAAGCTTAGAAGGAGAAAGTGAAACTAAATAGGCTATCTCTTATCTTAAAATAGAGTATAGCTTCACAATTTTAAAAAATGCATAAATATAAACCCCTAGAATACAAGGTTTGGGACAGCAAATTTATATACATATAATTCAGTGTAAATTCAGTGTAGCTAAAACTCCATTTTAAAATCAGAGGAAAATTCTGTTGCTGAAGTTTAGATAACAAGATAGCTATCTGGAAAAAAAAATGTTGCCTCATCTCAAACCATATAAACTCAAAATATATCAGAGATTTTAATGCCAGAAATGACACATGATTGCCAGATTGGAGAGATAGGCTCAGTGGTCAAGAGCACTGGCTGTTCTTCCAAAGGACTCTGGTTGATTCTCCAGCATCCACATGGCAGCACACAACTGTTTGTAATTCCTGTTTCTGGGAATCTGACAACCTCACACAGATGTACATGCAGGCAGAACACCAATGCACACAAAGTAAAAAATATTTGCGTAGCAAAAATGTATGAAAAGTACAAAATATCAAGTTGGGAGAATCACTTCCATCTGCATTATAAAAACTTTTAATCTTCAACATATAGACAACTATTAGAAACAAAAGGAAAATGAGCAAAAATAAGGGGAAACAAACAAAGACCCTGAATGTGAAATTCACAGAAAGGGAAAGAAGCAAAAAGAAATTTATTTAAATATATTTTATAACTGGAGTCATATAAATATTAAAAGACAACAGTCATATCACTTAAAAACTACTCATTTGTAAACACTGGCCAGATTTTCTTTTGCTAAGTTGTCAAGGAAGCTCTTATACATTGCTGACGAGAGTACAAGCTGGTACAATACAATCCGTACAGAGGCAAGTTTGGCAATACGAAATTACACCCTTTGATTCAGCAGTCCTCCTCGGGAGTGTGGTGTGGAGCACGCCTCCTCATGGGTTACAGTTTGTGCCTCGCCCTCATGGACCTGCTGTGACTCGAATCAGCAATGAAAGGAGCTGAAGCCTGGCTGTCAGCAGGCTCGCCAGTCCTTTGTAAGGAGTCCATTGTAGGATCAGCAGAGAAACACTGGTCTGTCTTCTAGGACTGTGAGGAAGAGCTGCTTCTGTTTCCTGGGAAGACCTGGAAGAAGTTAGCGGTCTATATTGCTAGCTTTATTGGTATATAATAACCACATGTGTTCATCTCAGTTTTCTGGGTTCTGCTGCCCCCAGATTGCTGTTCCAAGTCTTTCAGAGAGTTAACATGCTACCACAACTCAGCCACTCACTGTGTGGATTCCTGCTTTGTAATCTCAGACTTACAATCACATGTGAGGAGAGCTTTTTCTATTTTTTTTAATATGACAGGCATAGAAGCTTTTTGGCTTTTTTACCTGGGTTTTGCGCTACACTTTCCAAGCCCTACACTATTTTCTTTCTATTTGCCATACTCTCTAGCACCGTCAGAGCCATGACCTCGTCATCTGTCCACCCTTGGAGCACAAGAAATATTTGTACTTGCAGCAGATATACTGGCTTTGCGATGACTCTTGGAGGGGTGTCAGGGTGCTTTTACTTAAAATGGCAAAATTCACCCTATGATAACAGCCACTAATTTGCACACTATCCTCAGCACATAGAATCCATGGTCTAGGAAGCTTCTGGGAGTGATTTTTGTCGATCACATCTCTAAGAGAGCTATCCAGAGAACCTAGCCATGTAGTTTTAGAGTTAGTGGGCACCGAGGTCTTGTTTTCCAGGATCAAGAACCCTACCAAAAAGTGACACAAAAAGAATCCTAAAAATGTTACAGCTTCTACCTAGTTATTTTATGTTCCTGGTCCCAGAAGACCAAGACACGAGGAAACAGATGCCTTAGGGTAGGAATAACTGGCCATGATCATCATGTATAAAAGAGGCTATAGGGACTATGTACTACATTCATGGGACCCCTGAGCTATCTCTTGGGGCTTTTAAAGCTTTATCTGTTGTACACAGGCAAGTATAATTGCATGGCTTATAAGAGAATAGAATTAAAGTCTTGCACCTCTGAGAGATGAACATCTGAGGATGGATTATACTAGTTTTTGTCTTACATGCAACATCAGAGTAGAAGATGTTTATATTTGTTTTTCATTAAAACTGTTTGTAAGTTTCTCTAGGAATTTCATCCAACCAGAATCATGAGGGAAAGCTATGAGGAGATGGAGGGAACCCACTGTGAGTGTCAGGCAAAACTGTATGGTATAAAGGTTCGGTTGTCCTTTGTACATTCTCTTCCTTCCTCTCCCAGTGCCCTACACAAAGTTCATGCACTCATCGCCACCATCAGTTCACTGCTGGCCTTTGCCTTTGATTTGTGGGAGCTGCTTTACCCAAAGGAATTGTTTAGACGATTTCCCCATATACTTCCTTGAGAGGATCTGCGGTAATGACCATCTGATGCAGGAAGATAATATTACGGTTCCCATATTTGGGGGTGAGACAAGCTTTGTGGTTCAGTCTACACCAAACAGGACCAAAGAGAATGGATATTGACTATGTAATCACCTTGTGTGTTGTTTAGCTTCTTCCCTTGCCCTCTCCAATGACTCATACATTGCTGTGTTTTTTAATGGAAAGAAACTCTTCCAAATATCAGCTGTTCGAGTGTCTCTGTCTCACGTGTTGTATCTGAAAAATGGATCCGAGTGGCCCGGTTTTCATAAGAAATATCTCTGATCAATACATGCATATCTCTTCTTTACCTATCCGTGACTGTCTATTTCAAATCTATATCAAAATCGAAACTCTTGGTATCCTGTGAATCTCTTACCTAACATAATTCCTCCTGTTAATACTTTCTGTTAGCTTTGTGTTGGTGCGTGACATCTTCATCTTTCAGTTGCTTTGGTCAAAGTAATTTACAGTCTGTGTCCAATCACTCAGCAACTGTGGTGCCACATCACTTAACTTAGAGCTAACCATTTGTACGTGACATGCTTCTGGGTTCTGGTTCCATGGGAAGCCATGTTGCTCCTTCCATCTATTGACAGTCAAATTGCGTCGCAAAGGTTTGAACACATTAGGGTTAGAGTTACAGCTGTCCGCCTTCCAAGAGTATCTGCAATTCTGCTGAAATGCACTACCTTCCCAGCTATGGTCTGGTGCAAGCCACTGTTATCACATGACTGTATTGTTACAATTGCCTCCTAACTGGTTCTACAGCTTTTACTGTCCTTTTGCCTTTAGTTTGTGTTCAACGTATGATCCCTGAAAAATACAAATTGTGTCATGCCACAGCTCTTTTGTAACTCTGTTTGCTTTCCACTTCAAGCACAACTCTGAGGGGAAAAGGAAATGCTTAAATCTGAAGTCATCTTCTTATACCCAACTGTCTTCTCAGACTTTGGAAGAGAATAATCTTTTTTTTTTTTTTTTGAGAATATTCTTAATTTGTTCTTTTAATTTAGTGTAGTTTTGTGCATGCACACAATGTCTTGACCGTGTCCAACCCAAATCCTTCTTACACTTCGCTGGCCTGTTTGCTTCCTTGATGTTCCTTGACTACGTCAGGCATATTTTTCACATCTGTGCTTTTGGTACTTGGAAAGTCCTCCTCCTTACTTCTTCACTTCTTTCAGGTGTTTCCATTGCTACCTTATCTAAACTGCAGTGCTCCATACTGCTTATCCTGTTTTCCCCTAAAATTATCACAATCTATTGTACTTATCTGCATTGCCTACTGTTTATTCCCTCACTATAATAGAAGCTTCATAAGCATAGAAGTTTGTGCCTATCCTGTTATCTATTGGCACATAATAGGTGCTCAGTACATATTAGTGAAGACATGCATAATTATTATAATAAATGAGACTAGTTTTTCTTTCTATGTCAGTGAGAATAACCACTAGAGGCTGGAGCATCAACGGACAGCTTCTGTATTCAGAAGTGTGCGTGAGTTTTGGTCCCTGATACACCTATCTCTTACAATGTCTATAACCATCAACAGTCGGGGATGAAAATCATTACACTTTCACTTTTTCCCCCAGAATTCACTGGGGTTGCGGAAATAGCTCAGCTGATAAAGTGCTTGTGTGTGCAAAGCCCTGTGCTCAGTCCTTAGCATTGCATAAATGGCATGACGTTATGTGTAGTCTGTAACGCCCAGAAGCGGCCCAGAAGATCAAGATTATCCTGAGCTTTATAGTAAGTTCAAGGTAAGTATGAAATATGTGTGACAAGTTCTAATACAATTCCAGTCAAATTAATTAAAAATAATTTATCAAACAGCCGGATACGTCATCTAGACATACACCTGTCTACAGAGAGCAATGGCATGCAAAAAACATTCAAGAAACTTGCCATGCTGTTTTTCTTCCTGTATGCATAAACCAGTTAGAAGAATTTAAGACAATGACAAACTAGTGATTATAAGTGTTTAAAGTTAATTATGTTATTTATTTACTTGACATCCCAATCATAGCTTCCCCTCTATTCTCTTCTCCCAGTCTTCTGTCTCACCTTCCCTCTTCTCCCTATGAACCTCTCCTTAGAAAAGGGGAGGCTGCCCATGGATATCAACCAGCCTTGGCACACGCAGTTGTAGTAAGACTAGGGATCTTCTCCTATTGAGGCTAGACGAGGGAGCCTGGTTATGAGCAAGGTATCCAAGCCAGGCATCAGAATCAGAGACAGCTCATGCTCCCTCTGTTAGGAGTCCCACCTCTGGCTCCTTCAATCTTTCTTCCTCCTATTTCTCAGGATTCTCTGAGTTCTGCCTAATGTTTGGCTGTGGGTCTTTGCATCTATTTCCCTAAGTTGCTGGCTGAAGCTTCTCTAATGCCAGTTATGCTAGGTGCCTGTCTTCAAGCACAGAAGAATATCGTTAATAGTTACTGGGGTTGGCTTTCTCCCACGGGGTGGGGCTCAAGGTAGCATAAGTCAAGTTCTAATAGTGTTTATTATTGGGAGAATTCTAAAATGGCAATTAGGCACAGATACTGTATCTTGGATAATTTCCATGCTTTTCTCATGATTTATCTGGCTTGACATTTCCTAATACCATCATGATTTTTTTTTGGCCCAGATGTTAATGGTTTGCCTCTTGTGTGACTCACTCAGGTGAAAATGGGTACCATACAGATGAAGAAAGCCGTAGGAATGGGCCCCTAAGTGGGAGGAGAGCTGTGAAGAGAACTGAGGCTTTGAAGTCCCGCTCAGAATGATGAGGCAGAGAGCAAACAGGATGCAGCTTCTCCCGGGTCGTTGGCTTCTGTCAGAGGCTTGTAATGAAGCAAAGTTCTAATGGTCTGGATGACTGGCTTTAGTGACAGATAAAATATTTGACAGTGGGTTGTAGCAATAAGTGGCTTCAGTAGGCTGAGCTGACTGACACAACTTTCAACTATAAGTGAGACTTACTCTGTTTGATAACGGTGGGATTGAGGCTGAGGACTGTGGTGGTGGCCCGTTGTTTCTTAGAACTTTAATATTTATTTCTTGTCCTGTGGATGAAGTGGCTGTATAGGTGATTGAATAAACCAGTTAAGATAAAATATTTACATACTACTATTACTACTGGTAAAATCTCTATTTTTGCATTTGGTGATGATTTTTTAAAAAATGGTAAATTACACCGGGTGAAGTGGCACATTCCTGTAATCTTAGCACTGGGGGAGTTTGAGGCAGGCAGAACACTGTGGGTTTGAGGCCAGTCTGGTCTACACAGGAAGTCCAGGACAGCCAAGACTGCACAGAGAAACCCTGTCTCAAAAAAGAAAAAGAAAAATTATTTCTGTGCCATTAGATTTTCGTGCCCTTTGTATTAGAACTAAAATAATTCTCTCTCTGCCTCCCCTTCTCCCTGTGTTGTCATGCACGACACATGTTTGTGTGTGCACAGGGAGGCCAGAGTCTCAGGCTTAATGTCCTCTTTGATCATTGCCTCCCCTGATATTGAGACAGAGTTTCTTATTTGAAACCAGAGGTCACTGGTTCATGTAGTTTAATTTTCCAGCTTGCTTGAGGGATCCCCTACCTCACTTCCCTAGCGGTGGGATTGCAGGAAGGGCCACACATCTGCATGGCACTGATGGTAGGGCCACACATCTGCATGGCACTGATGGTAGAGCAGTAATTTGGACTCTGATCCTCCCACTTGCAAGTCAAGTACTCTAACTACTGGGGCACCTTGCCTCCTCAAGTTAGGGGGAGATCGTTTTCCATCTCTAAGGATAAAGGATCTAGAACTAACATTTGAGGTTAGTGGCTTTCTGCTGACAAACTCTTTGTGGTGTCATGACTTGAATCACTAATAATGGTAGGTTCAACCCAGTCCTAATGCAGAAAGACCATATCGTGTGCTGCTGCATCATGGCAGGCTCGTCAGCAGTGGACTATGAATACGAGGGAGATCTTACAAAATAAAGAAACCGAAGAGTTCATCGAGACATTGTAACACGAAGAACTACTCATGTGCTTGTGGGGATGCTGGTATGAACACACCTGGTGTACGTAGGAATACAACAACACGATTATATAAATGCATAATATTTGATAATGAAAGTCAATGGCTTTATGTATTTATCATGTTGTGTGTTTTACTGTTACTTTAGAGTGTACTACTGTTTATGAACGGAAAGCTTACAGTAAGACAGTATGCACATTCTGCCAGCCACAGCCTCACACACACACATCTTCATTTGCCCCATTTCCTGTTTGCATCAGGAGGCTGTGGGGAGTGACCTCCTGCCCCATGCAGGTTTAGGTGAGTGTACTCTGAGAGGTGCGTGCCAGAAGAAACTGCCCAGTGACTCATTTCTTAGAAAATATCCCTGTTGTTAAGCAATGCATGACTGTACTGTCTTTAATGGTGGGAAGTTTCAAAGGGGAAGAAAAATAGGCTATCTAAAGATTCACAGTTAGAAGGAATCTGGGTTCTGGATTCCTCACTCCTCTTTACTATATTTAAGGAATCTATAAGAAGCTGGGGATAGAGTTCACTTCTCAAGTTAGGCCCAGTACCTTGTATGCAGGTGAATCAGGAACATTCCTTTATGCTCACTGAGGTTTGTTAATCTATTATTGTGATTATTATAATTGTTCTCGAAAAGTCATTCTCAACCTTCAGGACTGAGACCAGATTTCAGGGCCTCAACAGAAAGGCTGCTCACACACATACACACACACACACACACACACACACACACACACACACACACACACACACACACACACACATCTGAGTGCTGGTACTACAGGCAATCTCTATGCCAGTTGTTTTCCTCCTCATGTTTTTAAAATAATCCTCCACTTTATTTATTTATTTAAAATTTAACCACACTTACTTATTTTGAGTTTCTGCAGAGGCCACAAGAGTGCATGTCAAACAGCTTTCAAGAGTCAGTTTTCTCCTCCCACTATATGGGTCTTGGGGATCAAACTCAGGTCATCAGGCTTGGCAGCCACTGTCTTCACTGGCAGAGCCATCTCATTGTCTCCTTTTATATTTCTTTGTGAGATTGGGCCTTGCTAAGTAGCCCAGGGTGGTCTCCAGCTCTATATCCTCCTGTCTTAATCTTAAGACATTTTTGCATTGGGCGGGGGGGGGGGGTGTCCCATGCACAGATCCCTCAGTAGTCCATGAGGAAAATCCAGAAGATGAAAATGTGGCTATTGCTGTCAGGACTTACCGAGCCTCTTCCCTCAGATTACTAGATGCTGGGAGCATCTCCTCCAGAAGATGTGGCCACAGATCAAGATTATCTAGAAAAAGGAAGAGCAGCTAAACCCTGGGCACAGGACAGGTGCTCTGTTGTGCTGCGATGTGGGAGTTGAAGAAAACCGTGCTTGTCTATTGGAGAATGATGTGTCTATTGTAAGACCCAGGGCCGCAGCTGCAGTTGCAGCATGTGTTCAGATGAGCCAGATTTTACATTGGATTCAGCAAGCATTCTTTGTGCAAATCCCTTTGAGAATCAGAAGTTGAATGGTAATACATACTTTTTAAAGGAAGGATTGAGAGCCGCAGTTAATTGGGGTATTTATTGGCATTGCTGGGGTATATAATATGTTATGAAATATATGTAGTAAGTTCTTAGCAAAATTTTTAGCTGACGCTCTGAAAGAGGGGAAGACATTGCATAGCATCCAGGCTGCAAGGAACACAAAGCCCTTCAGATGTGGGAGCAGCTTGGACACTGCTTTGTGGAGCACCACTTCAACATTCTGGAAAGTTCCAAAAGTGGTGTGTGCCTTGCGCATGCGTCCGAGAACTGCTTTCCCCTGGAGGGCACCTATAGTTAGCTCTGGTTCTCTCACATCAAAAGGGCTCTATAGCCACAAAGTTTGGGGCAAATGATTCCTGCTCTGACATCAATGGCATTCGTTCCTAGGAAAAACCGATTGAAACCTAGAGATGTTTTCTTTACTTCCCTATCCACACTTGCTTGCTTATTTCAAACATTGGGAGCCAACTTTTGTTTAAAGTCTACTGAAAAGGGCTGGAGAGATGGCTCAGAGGTTAAGGACACTGACTGCTCTTCCAGAAGTCCTGAGTTCAATTCCCAGCAACCACATGGTATCTCACAACCATCAACAATGAGATCTGGTGCCCTCTCCTGTGTGGGTGTATATGTAGGCAGAACACTGTATACATAATAAATAAATATATATATTTTTAAAAAGGTCTACTGAAAAGCACATAGTCTAAGAAGTCCACAGGTGTCCCGGAAAAAAGCTGCTTTTCGGCATTTCCCCTCCTGCCTGGGTAAGCCCTGGGGCCGCTCTTTTTGACCTACATTGTTAGTCTCTATTGCTTTTTTCCTTGTTTCTCGACACTGTCCTCTTTCAAGGAGTGCCCTTATTTCCCCTCTGTGTTTTCCTGATCACCCTGGTAGCAAAACAATCAGTCATGACGTAACCTTGAGAAGTAAAGTTGTCAGCTCTCCAAGAGATGTCCTCACTTCACTCTCAGTGTGGAACTTGTGAATGGCTTCTCTGAATTTAGGGAATCCTGTGGGGCCAGGGCCGGGGAATTCATACTAGGATAGTCAGGGTCTCATTCCTAAAACACAAACGAGAGTCAGCCGTTTGGATGCTCCACACTCAGCACCTTCAGGAGGCCTCCTGACCCTGCTGATAAACAAGTAGAAACTGGCAAAGGGAAACACTAGTTGCTCAGAGATGACCCTAGAGTTGAAGAGAAGTAAACCATGGGATACAAGTGACAGATCTGAGAGAAGGAGTGACATTGCCTTGCAGTCAAGAGTCAAGTTCATCTGGGCATGATGGCGCATACCTTTAATCCCAGCACTCAGGGAGGCAGAGGCAGGCAGATCTTTGTGAGTTCAAGGCCAGCCTTGTCTACAAAGAGAGTCCAGGACAGCCAAGACTACACAGAGAGACCCTATCTAGAAAAACAAGAACAAACAAACAACGATTCTAGTTCAAATGGTAATTCTTTCTGCCTTCTTATGTGATGCCTTCTGTAATGGCAGTACCCTCGCAGATTCCGTATCCACTGAAGGGAAGTAGGAGTTGTGGTCCTCAGACTTTGATGGGTTGATAAGACAGTAGTACTGGTGATTGATAGCGGCCACATGTGTCTGCAGTGAGGGGCAGAGCGGATGTGCTGAGAGGTTTAGTTGGGCCAATTCATCAAAATAGACAGCTGGCAGAAGTAATTAAGTCTTCAAGAGATTAGTATTTAGCTCTTCCAAATGGTGGGACCTGTGATGCTACTATCAGGTGAACCCTGCTCCACTCGTTCGTCAACCCTCTTCCCCATGCCAGATTATTCCCTTGTTCCTGTCATAGGATCTTATATCTTAAGGTTAATAAGGAGACAGAGGCATTTAGCGTTTGTTAAATATATCAATCTTACTCCAATCCTACTGCTATGAGAAGATATGCAACCCTGACTAATTTATAGACAACAGACACTTATTTTACTGCCACTCTGGAGGTTGGGATGTCTTAGATCAAAGCACTGATCTTCATAACATGGAAGATATATGGACAAAAATAACAAAAGGGCAGAAGGCAACATCTTCCCTTCACACTCTTTTATAGAGGTACTCATCCAGTCCCCATGGCTTAGTATGGTCCTTGAAGTCCCCATTTCTCAATGCTATAATATTGGTAATGAAATTTAACATGAATTGGGATAGTAGTATCACAAATGTTTAGCTATTTAAAAATGTAAATGTTCTTCTTTGGTAATGTGATCATTACAGAAAACTTGAAAAATTGAATGATATAAAGACATTTTAAAATCTCTATGAATTCCCGGAGATAATTGCAGTTAGCATCCACCACTCTTTCTATATGTCCCTCAGCTGAAAAATAGGTGAAGAAAATTTACATAATGGAGTATTACTCAGCTGTTAAAATAATGACACCTGTGGGTGGGCAGAAGACACCCAGAGGCCTGCCCGCAGTGGGAGCCACCACAATGTGCAAGTATGTGGTGGAGTAATGGAAGCCTGCCATGTTCCTTGAGGTCATGATGAAGTCCAGACCCAAGCTGACACTGATGACCATGTCTGGGTCATGGCCATGCAGCGGCAGGGGTCTGTGTCTCCGTGTCTCTGACTCATACTTTCATCAAAAATCATGCAGACATCCCTGGTCTGGGCTGCCACCTGGAACCACGTTAATATCCAAGAGTTGTGTGGAGTTGGCCCTGCCCCTTGCCAGCTGTAGCACTCAGGAAATGGCTCCCTGCATCTCACCTGGGCAGCACAGTAGAGCTGGCCCTTGTGATGAAGTCACAGGTGAGCACTCCTGAGGGCATGAGAGTAGGAGAGTTGGTCCTGCCCCTTACTGCCTACAGCATTGGTGAGCTAGCCTGGGCAGTGCTGAAGAGCTTGCCCTGGTGGTGTGAGTATGGGAGAGCTGGTGGGCTGACCAATTCAGGTACAACTGAGGCCCCAGATCTAGGGATCTGAGTTGGCTAACCCCAACATTTACCCCATCTATGAACTGCTGGCACACACGAAGGGGCTGATCCTGCAGATCCAAAGCCACAGGATCTCCAATACACAAGGGGACAACTGGATATCTAGGAAGAGTCCTGGTGAGGATCCAATATTGATACTGTAGCAAAAGCCAGAGGCCTGGAGCCACCAGCAACTCACTGCAATGAACCCTGCAAGTTAAAACGTGCAGGCAAAGGGTAAGCCATGGGCCACACTGCGACACACTATAGCTTCCATGATGAGATTTTTAAGTTTTCTTTTTGTGGAGGGGAGGTTGCAAGGGCAGAAGGGATGGGAGACCAGTGGGATTGGGGTTCATGTTGTGGAATTTACAAAGAACCAACAAAAAGAAAAAAACAACAAATAAAATCATGAAACTTGAAGGCAAATGGGATGAAGACAGAAAAAAAAAAAATCATCCCAACCTGTAATCCCAGCACTCAGCACTTGGGAGAGAGGGGTAGGCAGATCTTTGAGAGTTTGAAGCCAGCCTGATTTACAAAGTGAGTCCGGGACAGCCAAGGCTACAGAGAGAAACCCTGTCTCACCGTCTCAAAAAACAAAGAAGAAGAAGAAGAAGAGGAGAAGAAGAAGAAGAAGAAGAAGAAGAAGAAGAAGAAGAAGAAGAAGAAGAAGAAGAAAAGAAAAGGAAAAAAGAAGAAAAAGAAAAAGAAAAAGAAAAAGAAAAAAAAATCATCCCGAGTGAGGTAACTCAAATAAGGACCAGTGTCTTGTCTAGTCATCACCAGAGTGGCTTCCTCTGGTAGCAGACGGAAGTGAATGCAGAGACCCACAGCCAGATATTATGAAGATAGAGTCTAATTTGGAGATTTCCAACAAGTCCCTTCCCTCAGAGCCTGTTGAATACTGTGGAAGAGGGAGTGGGAAGACTGCAGGAGTCAGAGGGGATGGGAGGACACCAGGAGAATATGGCCCACTGCATCACGTAAGCGCGTGTGCACACAGAGATTGAAGGTGAGAGCATGGGATCTGTAGGGGTCTACAGTAGGTCTTCTGTGTATATGTTGTGGCTGTTAGCTTGGTGTTTTTGTGGGACTCCTGGCTGTGGGAGCAGGTGTGTCTCTGACTCATTTGCCAGCTCTTGGGACTCTTTTCCTCCTGTTTGGTTGCCTTGTTCAGCCTCACTGTGAGGGTTTTCCCTTTGTCCTGTTGTATTTTGTTTTGTTGTGTTTGGTTTTTGTCTTTTGGGGGCCAGTTCTAAGGGAGTGGATCTAGGGGAGAGGGGAGGTGCTGGGGGTAGCTGGGAGGAGTGGAGGAAGCAAACTGTGGTTGGGATGCATTATATGAGAGAAGAACCTATTTTCAATAAAAAAGTAAATTTAGAATCTCTGTAAATCCCCAGAGATTTAGCAGTTAACACCCACTACTCTCTCTAGATGCTTATTCTCAGTTTGAATTGTGGCTAGTCTATGTGTGTTCTACAAAAACATGTACTTCCAACATACCGGACACACAAACATAATTTTACAAAATTAGGAAAGTATATTTATTTTATCTTTTGACATTCTGTGACCTTCTTTTTGTCTGCAGTGACAGCCACAAGAAGGCCTTTCTATGACTATGAAAAGAGAGTTTTAAATATAAAGGTAAGTGAGATGCATGAAAAATATCAGGCAATGAATAACAAGCATAGAATTCTTTCCATTCCACAAGAGATATCATCTATTTTGACAGATGGCAAAGTTCAGGACACCTAAATAGCAGGAAGTGCGCTGTAACACAAGGAAAGCACTTATACCATGCTGTGGAGCAAAAATATTTGGCTCAATCAGTCACTAACTGAATTTTATTTTTAACATCATCACAAAAATGTAAATGGAATCGGGACGAAATGAATACAATTATGTTTCTAGACTGTTCCATCATGGTGCAGGTGACACTCTGTGAGACTTAGAAGGAGAATCAGAATAGGAAGAGATTCTGGGCAAGATCTTTCCATTTTTCCTCATTATTTAGGATCTACAATATGAGGGTTGTTGTTGTAGACGTTCAAAGCAAATTGGGTAGGCTAATCCTACCCACATACTCAGTCTGGGCTTTCCTGCTCTATAATACTGTGTCCCAAGCAGCATATGTTCAGGTAGGTTGACAACACTTATTATTTGAAACTATTACAGACACATGTTTTATTATCCAAGACAGGCCCAGGCATTGTTAGTTGCTGTCTGTCACTTTGGGCAATCTTATTATGACTGTTTAAATTTACATAGTTTTGCATCATTTTAGTGATATCTCTCTGCTCTGTCTATCACACATACAGTGAAATAGATTTGATAACTTTGGCATAATGGACAGAGTGTAACATTTCTAACAGAAAAAAAAAAATCAAAATCTAATGAGAAGATCTTCCCGTAGTAAGCTTGAAGAAGTCATGTACATCCTTTGGACATGTCTTTTTAAAGCTGTGACTGTGCTGAGTCCTATCTCACTGTCTGTTGTGGGAATAAACTGTGATAATGGAGATTAACTGCTTAGCATTTTACACATTTCACGAATGTTGTTAAAATCCAAATGAGGATGATATTTTCCAGTCAAAATATGCTGGTGTCAGTATTCTATCCAAGCATTCGGATAAATATATTTGCAAAACTACATTAAATCCTTATCTGAATATTGGGGTTGGACACAGAGACAAGTAATATGGTCTTTCTGGTCATTCTTTTTAAATTTATTTAATTAATTAATTTATTTTGGTTTTTGGAGACAGGGTCTCTGTATGTAGCAGAGCCTGGGTGGTCCTGGACTCACTTTGTAGACTAGCCTGGCCTTGAACTCACAGAGATCCATTTGTCTCTACCTTCCAAGTGTTGGGATTAAAGGCGTGCACGACCACACCTGGATTCTGGTCATTATTAACACTAGTTAGTGGTCTGCACTGTAGGCTTCAAAGAATTTGCTAAAGAGACTGAATTCATTCACTATTGCTACAAAACAAATGTCAAGCTCCCTGGTTTGAACAGCACTCTCTTATTAGTTCATAATTCTATAGGCCAGTACTCTGTGTTCTGCATGGCCAGAAACACTGCTTATCTTCCTTGGTTTGATTTTGATTCTAATCTGAGTCTTGAGTTCCTCTTCCTGGCTCATGGATGACTAAGAAGCCATTTCCTCACTGATGTATACAACCATCATTGTGTGTCCTATTTAGAGGCTATCAATTTATAGTATTCCTCCCCACCCTCTGGCTCTACAGTCTTTCCTCACCCTTTTCCCATGATATCCCCTTCACCTTGGAGCCAGCGGAACAGATGTCTGAGAACTTAGCAGTCCCTTGTTCTCAGCACTCTTTGTTGCACTGTATGCATTGCATAGCTTTGATGGCTACCCTCTACCAAATGAGAGGAAACTCTCATTTCTGTTAGTTCTCATCTGGGGATTGTACTCAGTGCTTAAAAGCCAGTAGTTCTTTGCCACACGGCTTTCATAGACAGCCACTGTTGGATATTTGATTTACTCCAGGCTAGACTGACTGTGACGTTCTGGCTTTCTCTCTTCAACTACAAAGAAAAAAGAACCACGTTGTATTTCATTGCATAAATGGCTTGGGTCAGGTATGCTTTACTGACAGTACCTCTGGCCTGGCTTAAAACACTCTTACTGGGCAGTTTATGTTATAGCCCATCCCTGAATAATAATGGGGTATGAGGAAAGCATTGTTGATGAGGTCTGGTGTGCTTAGGGTGATATGGCCATAGGGGGCATCCTCAAATTCACAGGGAGTGGGGACGGGGTTGGCAGAAAGCAAAGTGAGATGTAGAAAGTTCAGAGCTGAGAGGTTTGGGTGTCTATTTTTAAAAGGCAACTATACAGTGATCTGTTTGAAAATTTAATAATTTTTATGACAGGCAGATCTGGGCCCTGGGGGTCCTGCTCAAACTATGGCACCAGCCAAGGATAATATGTGCAGTAAGCTTCGAACCCCTACCCAGATCTAGCCAATGAACAGGACATTCTCCACAGTTGAGTGAAGAGTGGGGACTGACTTTCACACGAACTCTCGTGCCCCATATTTGACCACGTCCCCTGGATGGAGAGACCTGGCAGCACTCAGAGGAAGGACAGCAGGCTACCAAGAAGAGACTTGATACCCTATGAGCATATAAAGGGGGAAGAGGTCCCCTTCAGTCACAGCATAGGGGAAGGGAGTAGGGGGAAAGTGGGAGGGAGGGAAGAATGGGAGGATACAAGGGAAGGGATAATAATTGAGATATAATATGAATAAATTAATAAATATATATGTACAAAAAAAATTTAATAATTTCTATTCCTACAAATGTGGTCCCACAAGGGTTTGAAGAGCCTGGGATAGTATAGGTGTAACTGCTAAGTCTACACTTGAGAAACATGATCATACATGAACTACAGCTAACAATTTATGATTAATTTATAACAACAAAAAACACCCACTGCTGACTTCTGTGTTTATTAGCCATTTCTGTCTCCTGTGGACAAAGTTCTATTCAATCTTTTAATGAATGTGTTTTTTGACAAATACATATTATAGATTCTCTTCACATTTATCCTTTCCTCCTCTCTGATTTTCCACTCCATCTACTCTCTTTTTCCTTCTTTTCCTACCAAATTTCCATCACTAATTTCATGTATTTTTCTATTGCTGAATTTTAAAAGCTCTACATGTTTTGGATACAAATTACTTCACAGATTTGTGACTTGTATAAATATTTTTTAATCATTTGTGGTCGTTATTTCAGATTATGGTGACAAATAGTTTTGATTAAGTCAAATTAATTTTTCTCCTCAGACATTTATAATTCAATGTTATATCCAAGAACACTTTGTTTTACCCAAGTCATGGAGACATTATCTAATGGTTTCTTCTAAGAACTTTATAGCTTTAGTTCTCACATTTAGAGACACGATCAATTTTGAGTTTTGGACCTATCTTACCACCATTTTTGAAACTCATTGAGTTTATGTAAAAATCCAAGTAATATATTTAAAGCATTTAGGATAAAGCAGGAGGAGACATAGCAATCACAAATATAAATGTATGGTTATTATTTTTTATCATTAATTATACTGTCGGCTTATTTTTCTCTCCAATGAGACTACCTTAGTCTTTATACCAATATGTCTGGACTATTTTCTGAGAGACATGTGATGAAATGATTCTGTATAATGGATGGATAATAAACCGGCCTTTTCTGATGAAACAGTCAGTGTGTAAGACTCTGGGCAAATGTTATCCTCAAGACTGACGATTCTATTGTGTTTGACTGGGTTTGAAAGCTGAGGGCAACTGAAACATTAGAAAACGCTGACCTCATGTAGATGTCATACCAGAACACATGGCCTATAACCTCTGGGTACAGATCACCTTGGGGACCCAGCATAGAAACTCTTAGGTATATTTTCTGCTTCAGTGCTGCCATCCCCACCTTTCTGTTTCTTCTTTCTTTTGTTCTCAGTGTAAGCTCATGGTGGAAGAACCTTTCTAATGTTACTTTCATCCCAGTTGGATCCTTGGGCTTTCACCCCCTAAAAGCTGAACGTGTAATGCTAACTCCAGCCCCCTTTACAGTCTCCACCAACATTCTTTGCCCAGATGATCTCATCCTGTTTAATAGCTTTAAATACTATGTAAGTGTTGAGTCTCTAAACCTGTTACACCAGCCCTTGCTGCTTACTGAGATCCAGACTTACATTTCAATTGTCTAGCTCATGTCTCAACTTAGATATCTAACAGGCATCTCGAGTGCTACATGACCAAAACAGATTTCCACTCCCAGACATGTTCTTCCATTCTTCCCCACCTCAGAAAATGACTCCATGATCTCTCTGGTGACTAAAGTTGAAACTTTAGAATTGGTGCCAGAGCTTTTTTCTTTTTTCTTACTCCAATGCATTAGACAATTGTATCAGCTCTACTTTCATAATGCAACAGCGTCTTACCTCACCATTGCTTTGCCCTCCTTGGGTTTCTACCCAACGAAATGCTCTGGTCTACTAGTGCAGCCCAGGGTAGTGTCTTCTGCCTGTTTGCTTCCACTCTAACCCACTCAACTGGGATTTACATAGTTGTCCAGGGGATCCACCCAAAGAGATAAATTTCATCAGCTACTCCTTATTTTAAACCCTCAAACAAATTTCGATTACACTAGAATAGTATCTCAATTCCTTCCCAGGGCCAACATAAATTTCTTGATGTTGCTCTTTATTTCCATGATGCTAAACACTTTTTTTTTTTTTTTAATGAGGAGCAAATACTTGAGGACATGAAATTTCCTCCAGTTCAGCCTTTCCAGATTTTCAAAGTAGACGCACAAAGACCTATTCAAATGCCTCTAAAACCCTTTGATAAAGAACAGACTAAATAGAATGAGAAGATGGTTATGGAGAGAATATTTTTAATATAATAGTATTTTTTTTATTAATTTATTCTTGTTGGAGAGAATATTTTGTAAAGATTAAATACTTGATGAAGCTCTGCTGGGTCTCATCTTGTACTTGGTGGAGAAAGGCAAGGACTTCTTGCTTTTCACCTCAAATCTTGTGGGGACCATGAGGTTCCGTCATGAAATCAACGAAGCTTAATGTGTCTGGTCTTCAGCCAGGAGTCTTTAACAGATTTGAGGTCTCGCTTTGTCAGAAGGATGTAGAGGGTGTGCTGGTTAGTTTTTGTCAGCTTGACACAAGCTAGGGTCATCTGGGAAGAGGGAACCTCGACTGAGAAATGAGTACAGAAGATTGATATGTGGTCAAGTTTACAGTGCAGTTTCTTGAGTAATGGCCCCATCTCCTGCCACCCCTGGGACAACAGCCCTTAGTTGTGTAAGAAAGATGACTGAGCGAGCTATAAAGAGCAAGCCAGTAAGCGGCTCTCCTCCGTGGTCTCCGCTTCAGTTCTTGCCTTGAGGTTTTGTACTCCCTTTCCTCAGGGACTCAGTGTCACCTGTAAGCCAAATAAACTTCTTTCCCCCACTCACCCCCACCCCTAGTTGCTTTTTTTGTTATGTTTATCACAGCAAAAGAGGCCCAGGCTAAGACATAGGGTAAGACACAGGCTGATTGACGAGATATCAGAGAACACAGACTCTTGGTACCAGGGCCAAAAGGTTCTCCTGGCCCCTTCTCCATTCTCAGCATCAGCCTATCTCAGAGAAGCTGAAGCTGCTGCCACCTTGTTCTCCAGCGTTTACATATCGGATGAACAGGTCAAGGCTGCTTTATTGGTGATCTTCTGATAATCTATGTGACTAGAATGAAAAGGAAAGCTCTGCATTCTGCTTTGGCTCGTATTCTCTCTCTCGGAATTTGTATTCTCTTGGAATCAAGTTTAAAATAACATTGAGGGAGAATGACTATAGTTACAATGAGATAAAGCTACAAGAATGAACATTGGTATGGAGCATGGCTCTGCGTTCCTGGGCTCTCAGCTTACATATATTGTCTTGAGAAAATTTCTTCCTAATCTTATCCTCCATAAGTACAAAGGAACAACTTTCACTCTCCAGCAATCTCCAGGAATATTATTTTATTTTCTTTAAAGAACTAATAAGTTGCTTATTGTCACTTATATTCTATAGGACTTCAGTTTTCATAAAAGCTAAGATTTACTTGGATGGTCAACTGCTATAGGCTCAAGGACCAGAATAGTGCCAGCGAAAAGAAGTTCTTATAAATATTGTGTTGGCTGTGAGGGACATAGATTAGTACTAGAATACTTCCTTAGCACATGCATGGTTCTGAGAGAAGTCCCCTGATTCACAAACAAACATCTATAAATATGTTATTTGGTAGATAAACAAATGAAAAACAATATAAAAAAACTTACAGTGATAAGAAATCATAACCAGGGCTGGAGAGATGACTCAGTGGTTAAGAGTACCCCCTGCTCTTCCAGAGGTCTTGAGTTCAATTCCCAGCAACCACATGGTGGCTCAAACCCATCTATAATGTGATCTGATGCCACTCATATACAGTCAATCAATCAATCAATCTAAGAATGCATATCCAAGAGGATCCAAGATGGCGGCGAGCAGTGTGGACCGCGTTTGGAGGCTCCAGTGAACAATTCAGGGAATTGCACAGATTTCTGAGCCAGGAACACCGAGGTCCGAACATCACGGCAGCGGGAGTGCTCCACGGTTCGGAGGGACCAGGGTGCGGAGGACCTGCGTGCCCTGCACACGGGAGGAGCGTGGTTTTTCTCTGATCGGAGCGGCAGCGGTAGAGGCGGCAGCACCAGCGGCACCAGCAGCGGCGGCTGAGGTTTGCAGCTCATAGCCTTCCGGTGGAGGCGATTGGTGTGGTGGCTGGTGGGAATTGCTGCGGGAGAGGGGACTCGGGGCAGGATTTGGGTCGCGTGGAGCCTTTGGACCCAGATTGGACTCGGCGGACAGTTCGGCCCCAGAGTCCCGGGGATTGGCCGGCCCAGCAAACAATTCTGCCTGAGGCACTAACTCAGCGTGGCCATAGCTCCCCTGCTGTGGCGCAGGCTTAGTTGAGCACGCTGCTCCACACTAGGCACTACCTCAGCTCAGCGGCAGCTCCCCTGCGGTGACACAGTCTGGGCGGAGCACTTGTTCCACCACTGGCGCTAACTCAGAGCAGCCGCAGTTCTCCTGCTGTGGCGCAGGCTTGGTGACGTGCTCGGTTCCATCCTAGGCACCACCTCAGCTCAGCGGCAGCTCCCCTGCGGTGACACAGTCTGGGCGGAGCACTTGTCCCACCACAGGCGCTAACTCAGAGCAGCCGCAGTTCTCCTGCTGTGGCGCAGGCTTGGTGACGTGCTCGGTTCCATCCTAGGCACCACCTCAGCTCAGCGGCAGCTCCCCTGCGGGGACACAGTCCGGGCGGAAGCACTTGTTCACCACTGGCGCTAACTCAGAGCAGCCGCAGTTCTCCTGCTGTGGCGCAGGCTTGGTGACGTGCTCGGTTCCATCCTAGGCACCACCTCAGCCTCAGCGGCAGCTCCCCTGCGGGGACACAGTCCGGGCGGAGCACTTGTTCACCACTGGCGCTAACTCAGAGCAGCCACAGTTCTCCTGCTGTGGCGCAGGCTTGGTGACGTGCTCGGTTCCATCCTAGGCACCACCTCAGCTCAGCGGCAGCTCCCTGCGGGGACACAGTCTGGGCGGAGCACTTGTCCCACCACTGGCGCTAACTCAGAGCAGCCACAGTTCTCCTGCTGTGGCGCAGGCTTGGTGACGTGCTCGGTTCCATCCTAGGCACCACCTCAGCTCAGCGGCAGCTCCCCTGCGGTGACACAGTCCGGGCGGAGCACTTGTTCCACCACTGGCGCTAACTCAGAGCAGCCGCAGTTCTCCTGCTGTGGCGCAGGCTTGGTGACGTGCTCGGTTCCATCCTAGGCACCACCTCAGCTCAGCGGCAGCTCCCCTGCGGTGACACAGTCCGGGCGGAGCACTTGTTCCACCACTGGCGCTAACTCAGAGCAGCCGCAGTTCTCCTGCTGTGGCACAGGCTGGACAGAGCTCTCGGTTCCACCAGCTCTAAGACTCTGTTGGACACAGTGTACAGTTTGAATCCAGAATTCCTGGCTGAGATTGGTGGTCAGTTCGGGCCCTGAGTCAATAACTGACCACAGCACGCACTTTGGGCCAAAAGGCCCTAGTGGAGCTTGGTGCGTAGTCCCAGCCCAAAAATTCTGGCTGGGCCCTGTGTGCATTTTGGGCCCAAAATCCCTAGCTGAGCTTGGCAGACGGTTCTGGCCCTGAGAATCTAGCTGAGTTCTGCCCGTGGTTCGGTCCCAGTGCTCCTGGCTGGACTTGGCAGGGAACACAGAAGGCTGTGGATACCTTGGCCTGACCCAACGCTCATTCAGAGACCCAGAACAATTGCAGGATCCACAGCAGAGAGGGACTGAGGATCACTGGCTGTGAGAGACCAGAACAACAGGGCTAACCTCCTAACATCCACACCAGTGAAGCTTTGAGCTCGCAGCCTAGGGAAATCGTAAGAAAACAAGTGAATCTATCATCAGACACCCTCCATTCAACTCTGGAAGCTACCCAACAAAAACAAAGACGGCAAAGATGTCTAAAGGACAACGAAAAAGCATACGCAAAAAACCCCAAAACAACATGGCGTCTCCAGTTTCCAGCTATCCAAAGAAAACCACCCAGAGAACTCAAATACAACGGAAATACAAGAAAATGACCTCAAATCCTTAGTAATGAGGATGATAATGGAGGAAACAAATAAAATTCGTAATCAAATGCAGGAAGACGCAGACAAACAGGTGAGAGACATAAAAGAAGCACATAGAGTGGAACTGGAAAATTGCAGGAAAATGCAAACAACCAGATGAAAGAAATAACTAAAACGGTTCAAGCTCTGAAGACCTATAAAGAGGCAATGGAAGAAACTCAGGAATATACAAAAAATCAGATGAAAGAAATCAAAAAATCAGTTCAAGATCTGAAATGAAAATGGATTCAATGATAAACACACAGACAGAAGAAAAACGAGAACGTGAGACCTCAGAGAAGAAGGCGAGCAACACAGAGGTGAGCTTTTCTAACAGAATCCAAGAGATGGAAGAACGAATCTCAGGGCTAGAAGATACAATCACAGATATTGAATCAACCATTAAAGAAAATGCCAAATCTGGAAAACTCCTGACACAAAACATCCAAGAAATTAAGGACACCATGAAAAGAAGAAATTTGCGGATAATAGGCATTGAAGAAAGAGAAGACATCAGACTCCAGGGCCCAGAAACTATTCTCAACAAAATCATAGAAGAAAATTTCCCCAATCTAAAGAAAGAGATGCCTATAAACATACAAGAGGCCTACAGAACACCAAATAGAATTGACCAGAAAAGAAAAACTGCCCGCCACATAATAATCAAAACACAAACATGCAGAACAAAGAAAAAATATTAAAGCTGCAAGGGAAAAGGGCCAAATAACATTTAATGGTAAACCTATCAGAATTACACCTGACTTCTCAGCAGAGACCATAAAAGCCAGAAGGTCCTGGACAGAGATCCTGCAAACCCTAAGAGAACACAGATGCCAGGCCAGACTACTTTACCCAGCAAAATTATCAATAACCATTGATGGAGAAAACAAAATATTCCATGACAAAAACAAATTCAAACAGTACCTATCCACAAACCCAGCTTTACAGAAGGTACTAGAAGGAAAACTCCATCCCAAAGGGTCAAGCTACAACCAAAACTACCCAGGAAATAGATAACTATCCCATGGCAAAAACACAACTACACAACGCCCGACTGGAAACAACATCAAAATTAAGACTCTTAACAGTCACTGGTCATTAATATCTCTCAACATCAATGGCCTCAATTCTCCAATAAAAAGACACAGACTAACCGAATGGGTACATAAACAAGACCCAACATTCTTCTGCATCCAAGAAACACATCTCACCCATAATGAAAGGCATTACCTCAGGGTAAAAGGTTGGAAAAAATATTCCAAGCAAATGGTCACAAGAAGCAAGCAGGTGTAGCCATTTTAGTATCGAACAAAATAGACTTTCAACCAAAATTAATCAAAAGGGATGAGGAAGGACACTTCATACTCATCAAAGGTAAAGTCAACCAAGATGACATCACAATTCTGAACATCTATGCTCCCAATACAAGGGCACCCACATATGTAAAAGATCTCCTAAAAAAGCTTAAACCACACATCGATCCCCACACAATAATAGTGGGAGACTTCAACACCCCACTCTCACTGAAGGATAAGTCATTGAAACAGAAACTAAGCCGAGAAATAACATCATTAACCAATGCCATGGGTCAAATGGATCTAACAGATATCTATAGAACCTTTCACCCAAACAAGAAAGAATACACCTTCTTCTCTGCACCCCATGGAACCTTCTCCAAAATTGATCACATCGTAGGTCACAAAGCAAGCCTCAACAGATACAAGAGGATTGAAATAATACCTTGTATCCTATCAGATCACCATGCTCTTAGGCTGCAATTCAACAACAACAGAAATAACAAAAAGCCTACACGTTTGTGGAAACTAAACAACTCTCTGCTAAATGACACCTGGGTCAGGGAAGAAATAAAGAAAGAAATCAAGGAGTTTCTGAAATTCAATGAAAATGAAGAAACAACATACCCAAATTTGTGGGATACATTGAAAGCAGTGCTAAGAGGAAAATTCATAGCACTAAGTGCCTTTAAAAAGAAATTGGAAACATCACACATAAGCATCTTAACAACACAACTGGAAGCCCTAGAAAAAAAAGAAGCAGAAACACCCAAGAGGAGTAGACGCCTGGAAATTATCAAACTCAGGGCTGAAATTAACAAATTAGAAACTAAGAAAACAGTCCAAAGAATCAACAAAACCAAAAGCTGGTTCTTTGAGAAAATCAACAAGATAGACAGACCATTAGCCAAACTAACTAAAAGGCAGAGAGACAGTATTGAAATGAACAAAATCAGAAATGAAAAGGGAGACATAACAACAGACACTGAAGAAATTCAAAGAATCATAAGATCCTACTTTGAAGGCATATACGCCACAAAATTTGAAAATCTAAGGGAAATGGACGATTTTCTTGATCAAGTTCACTTGCCAAAGTTGAGTGAAGAACAGATAAACAAGTTAAATAGTCCCATTTCCCCTACAGAAATAGAAGCAATCATCGATGGTCTCCCAACCAAAAAAAGCCCAGGGCCAGATGGTTTCAGTGCAGAATTCTACCAGACCTTTAAGGGCGAGCTAATACCGATACTCTTCAAACTACTCCAAAAGATAGAAATGGATGGAAAATTACCAAATTCATTCTATGAGGCCATAGTCTCATTGATACCTAAACCTCACAAAGACTCAACAAAGAAAGAGAATTTCAGACCAATTTCTCTTATGAACATAGATGCAAAAATACTAAATAAAATACTTGCAAAACGAATACAGGAGCACATCAAAGATATCATTCATCATGACCAAGTAGGCTTCATTCCAGGCATGCAGGGATGGTTTAATATACGGAAATCCATCAATGTAATCCATCATATAAACAAACTGAAAATAAAAAACCACATGATCATCTCCTTGGATGCAGAGAAAGCATTTGATAAAATTCAACACCCATTCATGTTTAAAGTTTTAGAGAGATCGGGGATACAAGGCACTTTCCTCAACATAATAAAGGCTATATACAGCAAGCCAATAGCCAAAATCAAAGTAAATGGTGAGATACTCAAGGAAATTCCTCTCAAATCGGGAACAAGGCAAGGCTGCCCACTCTCTCCATATCTCTTCAATATAGTACTCGAAGTTCTAGCCAGAGCAATAAGACAACAAAAGGAGATCAAGGGTATCCAAATGGGAAAGGAGGAAGTCAAATTATCCCTCTTTGCAGATGATATGATAGTGTACATAAGTGACCCTCAAAAACTCCACCAGAGAACTCCTAAAGCTGATAAACACCTTCAGCAAATTGGCTGGATACAAAATTAACTCAAAAAAGTCTGTAGCCTTCCTATACACAAATGACAAGCTTACAGAGGAAGAAATTAGGAAAACCACACCCTTCACATTAGCCACAAGCAATATAAAATATCTAGGAGTTACCCTAACTAAGCAAGTGAAGGACTTGTATGAAAAAAATTTCAAAACTCTGAAGAAAGAGATTGAAGATGACCTGAGAAGATGGCGTGATCTTCCTTGCTCATGGATCGGGAGAATTAACATAGTAAAAATGGCCATCCTACCAAAAGCAATCTACAGATTCAATGCAATCCCTATCAAAATAACTACACAATTTTTTAAAGACATTGAAAGTTCAATTCTGAACTTCATATGGAAAAACAAAAAACCCAGAATAGCTAAAACAATCTTGTACAATAAAAGATGCTCCGGAGGAATCTCCATACCTGATCTCAAACTGTACTATAAAGCAATAGTACTTAAAACAGCATGGTACTGGCACAGCAACAGGCTGGTTGATCAGTGGAATCGAATCGAAGACCCAGATATGAATCCACACACATATGGTCACTTGATTTTTGACAAAGAAGCCAAATCCATTCAATGGAAAAAGGATAGCATCTTCAACAAATGGTGCTGGTCTAACTGGAGGTCTATGTGTGAAAAAATGAAACTGGACCCATATTTGTCACCTTGCACAAAACTCAAATCCAAGTGGATTAAAGACCTCAACATAAAACCAGAGACACTAAGCCACTTAGAAGAAAAAGTGGGAAAGAGCCTGGAACATATTGGCACAGGAGACAACTTCCTGAACAGAACACCAACGGCCCAGGCCTTAATGTCAACCATTAATAAATGGGACCTCATGAGGCTGAGAAGCTTCTGTAAGGCAGGAGACACTGTCAAGAGAACAAAGCGACAGCCTACAGACTGGGAAAAATCTTCACCAACACTACATCTGACAAAGGTCTAATATCCAAAATATATAAAGAACTCAAGAAATTAAACACCACCAAACCGAATAACCCAATTGAGAAATGGGGCTTGGAACTAAACAGAGAATTCTCAACAGAGGAGTATCAAATGGCTGAGAAACACTTAAAGAAATGCTCAACCTCCTTAGTCATCAGGGAAATGCAAATCAAAACAACTCTGAGATTCCATCTTACACCCATCAGAATGGCTAAGATCAAAAATTCAAGCGACACCACATGCTGGCGAGGATGTGGGGAGAGAGGAACACTCCTTCATTGCTGGTGGGAATGCAAACTAGTACAGCCACTTTGGAAATCTATCTGGTGCTATCTCAGAAAAATGGGAATAGGGCTTCCTCAAGACCCAGCTATTCCACTCCTTGGAATATACCCAGAAGATGCTCCAGCACACAACAAGAAAATTTGCTCAACCATGTTCATAGCAGCCTTATTCATAATAGCCAGAACATGGAAACAGCCTAAGTGTCCCTCAGTAGAAGAGTGGATAAAGAAACTGTGGTACATATACACTATGGAATACTACTCAGCTATTAAAAACAAGGAATTCCCGAAATTTGTGGATAAATGGATTGAGCTAGAAATGATCATAATGAGTGAGTTAACCCAGAAGCAGAAAGAATCAAATGGTATATACTCACTTATATCTGCATACTAGCCCAAGGGGCATGTCCCACGAAAGCCTTCACTTACCAGGAAACTGGGACAGAGGGGAAGGCATCCTATTGGGACTCTAAATGAGAGACGCATGGGAGAACAGCAAAACAAAAGGATCCAGAGGGTCCTAGAAATCTACAAGTAGAACAATATGATAGGCAGATTTGGGCCCAGGGGTCACGCTCAAACTAAGGCACCAGCCAAGGACAATACAGGAGGTAAACTTTAAACCCCTTCCCAGATCTAGCCAATGGTCAGAATATTCTCCACAGTTGAGTGGAGAGTGTGATACGACTTTCTCACATACTCTGGTGCCTCACATTTGACCATGTCCCCTGGAGGGGGAGACCTGGTGGCACTCAGAGGAAGGACAGCAAGTAGCCAAGAAGAGACTTGATACCCTATGAGAATATATAGGGGGACGTAATCCCCCTCAGGAACAGTCATAGGGGAGGGGAATAATGGGAAAATGGGGGGGGGAGGAATGGGAGGATACAAGGGATGGGATAAACATTGAGATGTAACAAGAATAAATTAATAAAAAAAAAAAAAAAAAAAAACCCCCCCCAAAAAAAAAAAAAAAAAAAAAAAGAATGCATATCCAGATGATTTCAGTCGAATTGCCCTTTTTACTGTAGAACATAGTTTTCACACAGTGGTAGTTTGACCTCTTGGAAAGCACAACAAATACTGTGTCTGTAATGAACATGTAAGGACCTTTTTCTTGTCATTATTAAAAAAAAAAAAAAATCAAATCCAGCACACTGCTTACATAGTATTTACATTGAATTAGGCATTATAAGTAACTAGAGATGCTTAAAGCATACAAATGTGCATGCTGATATTATGCTGTGGGGACAACAATTTTCACATTATTAGTTGGACCAATTTTCTGAGGAGATGCTTTCATAATAAAATCATATTCTAAAAAAAAGTGTGAATGTTTGAAAAAAGCCACAGACAAAATTGAATACATTGAAGTATTAAACAAAAAATCTTTTAATGTAGATTAACTTGATTATATTTTTGCTCAGAAAATATTTTTGGAACAAGATGGCAGACTAAGGGTCATAGTAACTTCCTACTGATAACAGTTGTTCTGGGAGAGTTCCAGAACATAATAAGCTGCAGCTGTGCAGCAGAGGCCAAAAGCTAGGACGGCTACACAGAAAAGGATAGGGGGCATTTACTGTCTTTGACCCATGCTAGTGGTCATCACTGCTCAAGGCCAGAGAGAGGTATTTAGCTGCAGTGCCCCTCCCCGACCCACAGTGCACCATGGAGCAAGAGGCCCCTGGTGGCTCTCATTGCCGATTCTAGCAGCCTTTCACCATAAGAGACACACCTGAAGCTCTTTCCATTGAGGTTACCTGCAGTTTTCACCAACCTCAACCTCAGCTGATGATGGAGCTGCCCAGAGTTCTGTGGTCCCTCTACCCTGGGGGCCTGTTACATCCCTGGGAGCCACTACTGTGCTCCCTATAAGTAGACTGTGATGTGACTTCATACCTACTCATATCTTAAAACTTTTATGTTTTGTTTGTTTCTGCTCCTGCTACAGGGTCTCATGTAGCTCAAGCTGACTTTCAACTCGCAGTAGAGCTACGAATGACTATGACCTTCTCATCTACTTACCTCTACTTCTCAAGTGCTGGGATGAGTTTTATTGGTCATCAACTCTGGATTGATTTTTAGTTGTTTGTTTTTGTGTGGTTTCTTTGAACCCCAAATTTGTAGAACCTGGAAAGAGAATTTCTTCTTTGACTATACAGAATTCACACCCATGATTATACAAACATAAAAGTCAAGGAAATGCAGCACTAAAGGAACACAATAGATCTCCAGTAACTATCCGAAAGGAACGCATACAATATGGTACTTCAAACCAGACATATAGACAATGAGACACAGCACAAAGCTCAGATATAAGTTTACACATGTGTTGTCAACTGAATTTTGGCTAGAGTTCCAAGACTGTACAATGGGGAAAAGATGGTTTCCTCAATAAATGATTCTATGGAAAGTGGGGAAACTGGATATCCACAGCTAGAAAAATGAAGCCAGACCATTATATTACATGATACATAAAACTGACTTAAAATAGGTTAAATGCTCAAGTTTCAGATTTTGTTTTGTTTTGTTTTTTTGTTTTGAGACAGAATTTTTCTGTATAGCCTTGGCTCAAGTTTAAGATCTTAATCATAAAACTCTAAGAAGTAAAGATAAATGAATAGTTCTTGACATTAGTTTGTGATCTAAGCTTTAGGACATCACACAGAAAGCACAGATAAGGAAAATTAAAATAGAGAAAGAGGATTATATCAGACTAAAAAGCCCATGTACAGCAATGGAAACAATCAATACAGTGGATGAAATCATTGCACACAAGATTATATGGACACAGAAGATCAGAGAAATACAAAACAGAAGCCACACAATACATTTCCGGTAACTAGCCCAAAAGAATGGAAACAAGACTGTACTGGAATAAAACCCGACACATAGACCAATGAGACACAACAGAGTTCACACACATGCAGGGAACTGAACTTTGACTCGGTGTCAAAAATACACAATATAGAAAGACTGGTTTCTTCACTAAGGAAGAAGAAAGGTAAGGGAATTACCCAGCTCAATAACAAAATCATCCCTCAAATAACCTGATTTAAACGTGAGCAAAGGATCTGAGGAGATAACTTTCAAGAGTGGCATACACACAGATGAGAAATGCATGAACTCTGCCCAGCATCATCAGCTTCAGAGAAATGCAAATTCAAACCTGGGAGAAACATTACCTCACACCTGTTAGTGGTTACCAAAAAGAGATAAATGTTGGGGAGGGGACAGAGAAAACAAGTTCCTAGGTGCATTAGTTGGGATGTAAATTGGCACAGCCAGTTTGGTAAACATTATGAACATTCAGAGAGAGAGAGAGAGAGAGAGAGAGAGAGAGAGAGAGAGAGAGAGAGAGAGAGAGAGAGAGAGAGAGAATATTATCTATTAGCTTATTATGTAACTTCCATTCCTGGATATATGTTATTTCTTGGTTCAGTTTCTGTTACTCTAGCAAAATCCCTTAGGCTGGACAACTTCTAAAGAGAAGGTTTATTCTGACTCGGAATTTAGAAGCTCAGGATTATGGTGCTGGCATCTGCTTAGCTTCTGGTGAAGGACAATGTCATGTGAGGAAAGTGAAAGGCAAATGGGTATATGTGGAAGAGAATCAGACATCAAGGGAGACCAGAGAGACATCACTGTCACCTTAGATTCTTAAGGACATCAACCCAGTCCTACAAAGAGTGAAAATGTATGTGAAAGAGCTACTTTCTCTTAATGAATGTCTGACCTCTGAACCAAGGTTCATCATGAGTTTTGGTGTGGACCAAGCATACCCAAACTGTAACAGCAAATATTCAAAGGAAGTGAAATCATAAATCAGAGATAGCTGCATTTTCACGTCCATTGCACTCTCAGTTACAGTAGCCAAGATATGGGGACAACCTAAGAAAATATTAATAAGTAAATGGATAAAGAAAACATGATATATGACCATTATAGAATATTAGTCAGCCTTTAAAAAAACAAAATACTGCTATATGAAGCAACATAAATGAACATTACCCTCTAGAAGACATTAAATTAAGCAAAGAACTCTAGACATAGAAAGACAAACACTGCAGGAGTTTACATGTGGTACCTAAAATAATCAAACTCTCAGAAGTCAAAAGTAGAGTGATATTGCCAGGGATCTAGGCTAAAAGGATGGAGGGAAAGCTGTTAGTCATGGGGTACAAAATTTCAGCCATGCTAAACACGTCAGTCCTGGAGGCTGATCGTACAATCATGTGACAGCAGCTAGTCATACCAAAGTATATACTTACTATTTTCTAAAAGAGTAGATTGTATGTGTCTTTGCCACACATATAAATAATTGAAAAAATAATCCTCTGAGATGACAGATATGTCAAAGTAGTTTTACTTTCCAATCTGGTCTAGTTGGGATCTCTTTAATGTTGGCGCTGATAGGCAGGGGCTCGCTTGAGTCTTTGTGGCAGAGCGAAGGTGGCCTTCATGAACATCAATCCTGACTTTTGGGATTTTGTGGATCCCTCACCTTCCCAGTTGATAAGAGCTGTGACTTGATTTTAGTCAAAGGAGTCCGAAGTGCTGTGCAATCTGTAACAGAGCTGTGTGTTTCCAGTCAATACTACAGGCAAAGGAGGATAGGTTGACTTTCCCAGGATTGTGTTGTTTCTGTCTTGCTCATACTGCCCTCTGCTGATTTAATGAAGTAAGTCATTGGCCACTTGGTAAAGACTGAGGACAGACTCTTGGACCTAAGTGCTGTCCAAACAATATCCAGTAGGAAACTGATGCACTCAGTCCTACAAGCACAAGGAAATATGGTTTCTCCCTTGAAAGAGAAAAGCTTAGATGATTATAAATCACTTATACCACAGAAACAATAGGGGATTTAAGTAGTGACTTGGGTAGAAAAGTAGACCAAGGTATTGACTTTGAAGGGGTTGCTATTCATGAGTGAAGGTAGATGTATGGCAGGGAAACTCAAGTAAGATAGATGTCTTTAGTGTCATGATTTTTTCCTATGTATCTCCTTGTACCATATATCTATGCATCAATGTATCTATGCATGTATGCTTTTGTCTGTCTGTCTGTCTGTCTGTCTGTCTGCTTGTCTGCCTGTCTGCCTGTCTACCTACCAACCAACCTACCTACCTACCTGTTTATCTACACCTAATTGGAAGATGAGTGGTCATATAGTCCAAAGATGAGATAAGGAGGATGGTGCTTAGTTACCAAGAATAAAAATCCCTTCCCACTGATGCTATTTGAAGCATGGCAGCATATAGGCAAAATCAGAGAAGGCAAATCATGAGCAGCTGGTTCCCCTTGGTACCCAAGACCAGGAGATATTTGCATCATATTTGAGCCAAGAGCACACCTTTTATCTACTGCCTTAGCATCCTGCCCATTCAAGTTCTGGCTTAGATGCAGAAGCCAACCACTTGTCTTACATCTCCAGAAGGGAGTGTGCGGGACTGTGGGTCAGGACAGGGAGGAGGCCAGGAGCCAAGGCAACCAGTGGTGACTAGAGGAGGGGCTGACATGCTATCAACACTAACAGTTTTCTTCATGTTGATCTTTGTCCTGCTCTGTTTCCTGGGGATCCTGGCCAACAGCTTCATCGTGGTGATGCTGAGCAGGGAATGGCTACGATGCGGTAGGCTGCTCCCCTCGGACATGATCCTCCTCAGTCTGGGTGCCTCCCGATTCTGCCAGCAGTGTGTTGGGCTGGTGAACAGTTTCTGCTACTTCCTGTACCTGGTTGAGTACTCCAGGGGTCTTGGCCGGCAGTTCGTTAGTCTCCACTGGGACTTCTTGAACTCAGCCACTTTCTGGTTTTGCACCTGGCTCAGTGTCTTGTTCTGTATCAAGATTGCTAACTTCTCCCATCCTGCCTTCCTGTGGTTGAAGTGGAGGCTCCCAGCATTGGTACCCTGGCTTCTACTGGGCTCTCTTCTAGCATCCTTCATCGTAACTCTGCTGTTCTTTTGGGGAAACCATACTATATATCAGGCATTCTTAAGGAGAAAATTTTCTGTGAACACAACCTTTAAGGAGTGGAATAGAAAGCTGGAGATAGACTATTTCATGCCCCTGAAACTTGTCACTATCTCAATTCCTTGCTCTCTTTTTCTGGTCTCAATTTTGTTGTTGATTAATTCTCTCAGGAGACACACCCAGAGAATGCAGAACAATGCCCACAGCTTGCAGGACCCCAGCTCCCAGGCTCACAGCAGAGCTCTGAGGTCACTCGTCTCATTCCTGGCCCTTTATGCGCTGTCTTTTGTGTCCATGGTCGTTGATGCTACAGTCATCATCTCCTCAGATACGGAGTGGTACTGGCCCTGGCAAATTACACTTCACTTGTGCATGTCTGTGCACCCATTTGTCCTCATCACCAATAATCTCAGGTTTCGAGGCACCTTCAGGCAGCTACTCCTGTTGGCCAGGGGTTTCTGGGTGGCCTAGAAGACACACTCTTCTTTATCTCGGCCATTTCAAAAGACTCAGTTGAGGGTAACCTTCTTTGGAAGTGAACTCACTTACCTGGAAATGTCTTCTTCATAGGCAGACATGGGCTCATGCTATGGGGCTCCTTCGTGGGAAAGGGAAGAGGAGAATACAGGGCATTTCTCTGAGCATTCTTCCTTATCTTGGGATATTGGGAAAATGGAGATTCTGAATCGTGGACCAGTGTTGACCTGAAGTGCAAAGTATAATATGTTCTGTTGCTTTCTTATCTGCTTTGCCTTTGTTACTGATTAATTCTTTAGGGTACAGGCGTGATCAACTGGATCATCTCTTGCCTGTCTACTGGGGGAGGGGTAATTAAAGAAAAGATGTTTGTGTCACAGATGTACTAGGATGTATGTGTGTAGCGGGGAAGTGACAGTGTTCTTGAGACCGGGTATTCGTCTGTATGGGATCTCCAATGACAGGTAGCTGTGGCTGCAGTGGCTGTGTCGAGGAGTCCTGATCACTCTTCACCCTGTGGAGGCTATTTGTCTCTTGCCAAATTTGGAAACTTTGGCTTTAGTTTTGTGAAGATTACTGGGAAAATTTTGCTGCTACTATGTTTCATTTCTCATTAACACTTTCCTTTTCCTTCCTTTAATTTTCTTCTCTCTTTAGCTTTCTTTGCTCATTATTTAAAAAAGAAAAGAAAAGAAAAGAAAAGACCATTGTGATTTGCTTATTTTCCTTTTTTTGGGAGCTCTTTTACTTCCCTCAAGCAAATGCTACAAAACCACATCTGAATTAAATAAACATGATCTTTCATTCAGAAAAACAGATTTATGACTCTTATTTTATGCCCAAATGCCATTTAAAAAAGTCACTGTATTAAATGTCCCAAACATTGTTTTTAAAAATAACTTGCTCTAATTATTATATAAATGTTTTGAAAAGTAATTTTAGAAAAAAATGTGATTGGATCTGTGTGTTTGTAAGACAGAACAAAAAGCTCTTGGTAGTTCATGCCAGCTCATCGCTCTTGCCTTCAGTGGGGCATCTCTGAATCATGTAACTTCTTTTACCCTTTTGTAGCCATTCTGTAGCGCTCTCTCTCTCTCTCTCTCTCTCTCTCTCTCTCTCTCTCTCTCTCTCTCTCTCTCTCTCTCTGGCAGTATATGAGAAAAGAACTTTTGCTAAAAGGCATCAACTTGTAAATTTCAGAGACCAGTTTACAACTGGATTCCTGATAGAGATAGATTGAGCTGTCCCCCAGAGTGAAAACAGTTGCCCTGTTGGCTAGGGTATATTTGACTAAGTGAACATGGGCTGTGGGTTGCAGTGTTGGAGAAAATGATTCTTCGTATTAATTTAAACATTTTCGTATGTTACACATTGAAATGGTAAGAACTCAAACTGTGTTGATGCACATATGTGGAAAAAAATCTCCCTTCTACTTATCCTGTGTAGGGGCATTTTTTTTTTATCAGTTTTAGGTTTGTGCTTCTAGAAATATATTATTCTGTATTAATACCTACCTAAAGAACCAGTCCATTGACTTACAAACCAGTAACTCTACTCTCATAACCAAATGCCTTATTGACTATGCTGCATCTCTCTATGCAAATGGTTGTGTAATATGTGCGCTGCTCAGTTCTTGGCTTCCCTCACTTCACAGTACACCTCAGAGGTCTGCTTGTGTGGGCACACATTGAGTTTCTTTCTCCTCCTCTTCCTCCTCCTCCTCCTCGTCTTCCTCCTCCTCCACCACCACCTCCTCCTCCTCTTCTTTTCTTCTTCTTCTCCCCTTCCTCTTCTTCTTCTTCTTCTTCTTCTTCTTCTTCTTCTTCTTCTTCTTCTTCTTCTTCATGGAGCAGGATTTAGTCCTGTGACTGTGGTCATCCAGGTATTTTTTATCTTTTGATATTATGACAATACAGGGACTGATGATCTGCATCATCAGATAAGAAGGCTTGCTCTACAAGCATGAGGACCTAAATTTGGATTCTCAGCAACACCATAAATAGCTGTGTATGGCTGTGCAGGCCTGTAACCACGGCACTGGGGAAAGGAGACCAGTAGATCCTAAAAGGTTGCTGGTAGACTAGCCTAGGAAAAGGGGAGAGCTTCTGGTTTAGTAAGAGGCCCTATCTCAAGGTGAAAGAGGAAGTTACACAATATCCTGCTTTGGATTTTGTATGTGAACACATGGTAGTGTACATCTGCACATTCCTATGCATGCGTTACATACATGTTCCACAAGAAATGCACATACACACACAGACATACACACACAATCTTGCATGTGTACACATTCTATGAAATGGGCTTAGTCAAATGACATACAGCTATCTACTTTTGAAAGAATTGCCTCTGTGGGTTTGCAACAATGTATTCTCCTACCACCAAGCAGCTTATTTTTACACGTTTAAAAAAATTTTAATTAAATTAATTAATTTATTTTGGTTTTTGGTTTTTTAGAGAGCGGTTCTCTGTGTAGCCTTGGCTGTTTTAGACTTGCTTTGTAAACCAGGCTGGCCTTGAACTCACAGTGATCTGCCTGTCTCTTGCCTTCTTAGTGCTGGGATTAAAGGCGTTTGCCACCACGCTTGGCTTATTTATTTTTTAAAAAGATATATTTATTTATTATTATGTGTGCAGTGTTCTGCCAGCACACACACCTGCAGGCCAGAAGAGAGCATCAGATCACATTATAGATGGTTGTGAGCCACGATTTGGTAGCTGGGAATCTGACTCAGGACCTCTGGAGGAGCCCTTAACCTCTGAGCCATCTCTCCAGCCCCACACCTTTAATTTGGACCAACTTGTTAGGTTAAAAAAAAAACCCCAGATGTATTATGTTATTATGTGTTTATAATTTATATAATTGATCATTCATGTCTCAGTTTCCTGGTATGTTAAATAGGGTAGCTACTTTCTAATAGTTTTAAGGGTTGAAACATAATGTACACATGGCACATAAGGAGTTCTCATCATAGTTTAAAATAATTTTTAGCTCATAATTAATGCTGTTATTTTCATAATTTTCTCTATTTGCATTAGCATAAGAAGGCAGAGTAGGGCGAGGACAATTTCTGGCCATGAGCAAAGACTTTCCCTGACTCTGGGCTTTTGTCTTCAGTTTTCTCTCTGTCTCCTTGTCCAACAAGAAAACACTGTGTGTGTGAGGTGAGGAAAACTATTATGGCAGGAAGGATGCTGACGCTGTAGCGTGCTTACAGTTCACTAGGTGATTGTTTATGGGTGTGGTTCTAATGAAAAACGTCACCCAAGTAGGATTTTAATGTCAGCTAGGGGAGGGGAAATAAAAGATCGAAGAGATATTTTATTCCTTTGACGGGAAAAAGAGAAAAGTTTAAGAAAATCAAGAGCTTCCAAATATGCCTAGGTCTTAAAACTTGTTTTTGTTTTATGTTGCTTTGTTTTTTGTTTTTTTAATCAGATTGGATCAATGAGAAATCAGATGTTTGGATGGATTCTGGATTAGGGTTGCCGTATCTACTTCTATTGTGCCCACGGTCTTGGTGTTGGGAAGGTCTCTTTATAGCCTCCACCACACCTCATCAGCAGCAAACACCACACCTCATCAGCAGCAAACACCACACCTCACGGGTAAAGAGGTTTTGTTGTCATTTGTTTGCTTGCTAGCTTGTTTGTTTGGTTTTGTTCAGAGTCTTACTATGTAGCCTGGCCTGTTTGGAATTCACTTGATAGATAAAACTGCCTTTGAGCTCAGAGATCTACCCACCTCTGTGTCTAGAGTCCTGTGATTAAAGGCACCCAGCACTGCTAAAGATTTTATAAAAGACATCCTGTGAAATAGAAAAGCGTATTCATACAGAATGATCCATAGGCTGGAATTAGTTAAGAATCGATTCAGCTAATCCTTTTGAGTAGGCACGTGGAGGCCGTGCCTGAGTCAGAGGGAACAGAGCGGCCCACAGGTGCAGTCCTCAGGGAATCAGCGATCTTGTGGGAGTCAGGATTTACGTGTCTGACGAGTAATCATATTGTTACACACTGGGAAAAGTGCCTGGTAGGGAAAGCACGTGGCCTGTCAGTGTGCACAGCGGGAAGGCATGGCTTTATATGGTAGAGGCTCAGGGTGAGAAGCTATTCCCTAATGAAGTGCTAAGTGTGCATGAGATCTACAACTCCAGGAGGAGACACACCCCAAAGTTTGTCGGTAGCTCCAGCTAAGACCCCCTGCTTTCTACAACGGGATACTGGGTAGGGGGAATGGAGAGTGCTGAATGGGGAGATTTTATTGTGGACAGAAATCTAGGGAAAACAATGTTTGTGCGTTAATCAAGCCTGTCAAGAAAGATCATTTGCTTTCTTCTTTGTCTGTAAGAGATTCTGTAAATACTTCTGAATTCTAGCCTCTCTTGCCTTTCTCCTCACTGCTCTTTAGGAGACCATATCTTTGCTCACACTAGGACCAGAGATGCTGAGTTTTGCACTTGGGCCCATCATCTATTGGCTTGTTCTCGATTAAAGCGCTCAGAACTCTTCCCCAGGGTAGGAACTGGTGAGATCCAGACTCCTCTGTGATTAGGTGTCAGAAAAGCAGGTTCCAAATACCAGCCTCACCTGGGTGGGACTTGTCTAGCCAGGAGCTGCCTTTCTGAAGAAGCAGGCCATCAGGCCAGACATGGTTGCTATCTGTTTATTTTTGCTGAGTTTTCAGAGTGCTTCCCAGATGACATGGTGTTGTCTTATGGTAACACAACAAAACAAAAAGTGAGACTGGAAAGCAGAAGGCGCTTTGCGGACAGTGGAACCTCTGTCAATGTGAAGATTCAGTTTCGCTTCTACATTTTTTTTCTGTTCTGAAAAACTTTCCGTCGATATGCTGCAGCTCACCAATATTTTGGCCTCTGAACCCTCCCCTAAACCCTACACATTCTATGAAGTCCATCTTAATTAAAGGAGTTATAAATTATGAATTTGAATATTGTTTTACTTATCGTGTCCCTAAAATCAGGGGATAGAGCCTCTGACTAATGATAAAAGATGATGCACCACAGGTCCTGTCCCTGTAAGTACCACAGGCATGGAAGAAGACAGCTTTTAGTTACTGTGGTAGACGCACTTCTCCCATATCACAAGCTCTGTACTTATAACCTAGAATGCAAATTCCTTGGCCTCGTTTTCCCAGCTCTACCATGTATACCCCCTCAGCAGCCCCAGCTCCTCCCCGTAACTCCTCAGACTGAGAGCTTCACTGAGCTGGTTTCCTCCCCTCTCAGCAGATTCTTCCTGGTCTCTGCTTCCTCACCTGGGTGTTGCCACAGGGACAACCCCTCTCCCTCCACTCAGTCACCTACTGAAAGCTGACCATTTCCCAAAACTCACCCTGTTTTTTTCCCCTCTTTTAATTCCATGTCAAACCATAGGGATTTCTCACCTCTCTGATGGAGCTTCATTAGCTTCTAAGGGTTTCTAGCTGCCTCTTGTTTAGCCATTAAATGATACTATAAAACCGTACTCCCTGCACTGCAGGAGTATGGTGGAATTTGGTTTTATTTATTTACTTATTTTGACATTAATCTCTCCATGCACTCTCTAAGCTGTGGGAGGGCATAGGTCTTGTAGCTCCTCACACTGGGTGCTGCACTTAGTGGAGCTTGATGTGGAATTTGTTTCTAAGACTTGCGTGGTATTCCAGGTCCTATGATTCTTACAACATGCAGGAGCAATAGGCAGCAGTAGGGGTGATGACAGGAGCCATGGCTAGACACAGAAAAGACATTTGTTAAATGTAGAATTTGATTGAATGGCTGATTGATTGTGGATGCAGAACTTGATATTTAGGGCAATGACAAAAATTATTAGGGCAATTATCCTGATGTCACTGAGTCAGCAAATATGCGCCTTAAATTTCTGGATGGCATAAACTGATTTTGAATCTTATTGTGAAAAGGGCAGGGTTATTAAAAAGGTTCCAAGGCACATGCCATTATTATTCAGACTTTCAAAGTCAGAGTATGTGTCCTCTCTCTCTGTCTCTCTTTTTGTCTCTCTCTCTCCCTTAATATATGTGTTCGAGTGTAGGCAATTCCTTTCTATTCCTGGCTTCTTACTCCATTGTTCAACTCAACTGACTGGCTGGACCATTATTGTATTGCCCTATATGGTAACCTGGTGTGTGCATATGTGCATGTCTGTGTTTGTCAGTGAGTCATTCTGTGTGTGTGTGTGTGTGTGTGTATGTGTGTGTGTGCGCGTGCGTAAGTGGGGTGACATGTACTTTGGCCACAGGGTTCAACACATTGTATCTACTTATGGACAGAAATGTAATGTTTGATGGTTCCATGGCAGGATTAGCCATATGTACCCACATGTCAAAAGATACTTGTCAGCCCACGAGGGACCTGGGAATCATCACTGCCGTGCAATGCAAGGGGCTTCCTGATAGTTATGCAGCAGAAACGTGGTCTCCCACGAGTGAGTGAGAAGAAGGTCTAGGTCCTCTGTAGGGGTAAAACGGTCTTATTCTCCAGGAGCATGAGTGCCTGCATATGGGGGACTCCTCTGGAAATGCAGCAGATGGCCACCGCCAACACATGGCAAAGGAAGAAGAGGGAGCTGAGGGTGCAGGAGGAGGGTGAGCAGGGCTGGCATGTTCATGGGTCTAAGCAGCACATAGCCCAGCCTGGATGTGCTTGTCCCTGCAGGGATGTGTTAGCACAAACTCGCTGACCCACATCATAGCACTCCTCTCATGAGCAGGTTGGTCAATCCGCCTGAGGAGTTAGGGAAACCAAGTCAGAGTCAGAGCTCACGGCCTGAGACTGAGCAAAGAACCCTGAAGAAGACTCCGAGCATGAGAATATGTTCTCCACTAGAGTCTAAGTTCCTCGCAGTCAGGGATCGTCTCTGAAGTGTTAAATGCAAACATTCCTAATGTGTGCTTCATGGTAAAAATTTTTGTTGAGTCTATGAATAAACTTGTTTATGGTGTCTTTGAGGGTTGTCTTATTTCTAAGTGTGTGTGTGTGTGTGTGTGTGTGTGTGTGTGTGTGTCTAAGAACCACAACATGTGTGGGGAGGTCAGGACAATTTTGTACAGCCGAGTCCATCCTTTCACTTTTATGTGGGTTCTAGGGACCCAGACTAGGTGGCCAGGCTTACATGGTGCGCTTTTCCTCTGAGTCTCTGGTTAGGAATTGCCTTCTGATCACAGAACATGGCAGAGGCAGAGAGGCAGAGAGGCAGAGAGGCAGAGAGGCAGAGAGGCAGAGAGGCAGAGAGGCAGAGAGGCAGAGAGGTCCTTCTTGCTCCTCCATAACCCAGACTAGGTCAATGACAATAGGAAACCGCCTGTTTGGTTCCCAGTGATTAATCAGGCTTGATCTTCTGCTGATAAGATCAGAGACGCATTTAGGACATTATATCAATTGCTACTATATCTCTTGGTGTTTTGAGATTTTGCTGTGTCCTTGGTGAAATGTTGGCATTTGTTTGATTGTCAAAGTGATTAATAAAAGATGAATGCGCACATCACTTTCAATGACAACATTTGGAAGCCAGCAGTGCCCACAGATGAAGTCAGCAAGGGAGTGCCGCTCAAATCCTTTGGCTGTGTTATGGGTAAACTGTCTTGTCACAGCAAAGGCATGTTTGCCCTCCAAACATCTCATTGTTTTGTTTGCTGTTTTTCAGCAAAGAATAAAGATGACTTTTTTTTTCTGGTTGTGCAATACATCTTTTCGTTTGTTTGTAGTAAGTTCCACTAGCTCCCATTTCAAGAGCTCCCACCTTCTGATAGTCCTGGCGATTGAACCTAGGGCCAGATGTGCTAGATGACTTCCTTGCCACTGAGTATGGCCTTATCTGTAGTTCATGTCAATATTCACCTCCTATCAGTTTGAAATGTGATGGAGGGAGTGGCTATTTTGAGAATAAGGAGAGAGGGTAGAAACACAGAACAGATCCTGCCTGGTAGACAGCCCATCTGGGTTCCTGTAACTCAAGTTTCAGAATGAACAAGAAACTCTAGTAGATAGGGGTGGCCTGAGCAAACCCCAGAGAGCAGTGCTCTCAACGCCGCTGCTCACACACTCACCCAGAAGCTTTGAAAACTCAAGAAGCCTAGATGACCCTCTACAGAAAGCAATTCAGTAAGAACCTAGGGCCAGATATGAATGTAGCTCCTTTCATTTCCTCTCCTCTTCCTCCTCCTCCTTCTTCTTCTTTTTCTCCTCCTTCTTCTTCTTCTTCTTCTTCTTCTTCTTCTTTCTCTCTCTCTCTCTCTCTCTCTCTCTCTCTCTCTCTCTCTCTCTCTCTCTCTCTCTCTTTCTCTCTGCAAAGGGTAGACAGAAGCTTCCCTTCCCTTGCAGCTGGCCTGGAACTCACTTTGTAGGCAGGTCTGACTTCAAAATTGCACTGCTTCTTCCATCTTTACATCAAAAGTGCTGGGACTGACTGTAATGGCCACCATACTTGCAGGCTTTGATTTATTGTAAGACATGATTTTTAATAAGGGAATATATTTTGAGATCATTTTAGAGAAGGAAAACAATCTTTGGGGCTAACATCGTTTTTTTTCATTCAAGCTATTAGAGTTTAAATGGTTTATGGTGAATCATGGGAAACTAAGCTGGTATCTTACCTTTTGCACAGTGTTGTTTCTATGGGTCTATTTCTCATTTACTGTTCTGGAATATCCTAGGTCACATGAGAACTAGTGAGTATCAAATGAGATAAAGAATGAGTCTTTCACAAACTTTAGAATGTTATATAATAAAATGATTAGCTTTAGGGTTATGAGAGGTGGCTCTTAGAATCCAGTGAGATAGAAAGGAATATGTAACCCCCTTTCTAACAGGGTGAAAAGATAGAGTCGGTGGGGTAGTGGGTGGAGGTGACAGAAGAATAGTTGGGGTCAACCTCCATCTGCTCACTTCCTCCTGATAGTTGCTCTGTGGCTGAAAGAAGTTCCCTGTTTGGGGATCCAGACTAGAAACTGGTTTCACATAGCACCACCTGCTGATTTTCTGAGCTCCCACCCCTGTGGCCCATGGCTTTAGCCAACTCTTTCTTTCTTTCTTTCTTTCTTTCTTTCTTTCTTTCTTTCTTTCTTTCTTTCTTTCTTTCTTTCTCAGCACAGTCAGGACCAGGCTTTGGTCTTCAAATGTCCTTACTGAGTGCCAAGAATATACACTGACATTCTCTTGTAAAGACAATACCAAATGAGATCCACAGGGAAGAATGAAGGTAGAAAGGACTTTCAGGCTTATGTGTTTGACCTCACTGTTTCTTTCAAAATATAATGCAGCTAAGGATCAGAGAGCAGAAGTGATGGGTTCAAGGTTATTTTTTAATAGATTGAACCAGGGTCACAAATGGGTCTGGATCATGATATGTAGTTTCTCCCTATAACACCAACTATGTTGTCCCTCATGGGGCAGGGCTGGTGGGTCTCAGTGTCTCATGGGAGGCAGCAGAAAGGTTTGGCATGGGGTAGGAAGGACATCAGGGAAAGCTTAGTGGGTGAGATGCTCCTCCTCTGAGTTGGATGAGTCTTTGCATTGTCATAAAGTTACATAGGAAAATGGCTAGAAAATTGTTTAGAATAGACAGTGGCCTGTGGTTGAATTTGCCAATCATATAATCTCTTTCAGTCTTATGTGTAAAGGGAACCATCTAACCCATAGTCAGAATGAGAGTATGGAGCCCTCACATCTGGACACCCAATCTTCTTTGTGACTGTAGGTAAAACTGTAGAGGAACGTCTTCAGAAAACTCATCTGTTCTGCAGCTTTTTTTTCCTGACTTTAATGACCTCCTTTAAAAATCTAATGTATCTCCCTTTTAGTTGCTTCCCCTCTAGTTTCTCTACAGTGGCTTCTGTATAATATCGAACTAAAATAACAACACGCACTGAGGCTCTTAAAAATGTTTACATGAGAATGAATGACAGGACCATGCAATTTGGCATATGGATATGTTGGAGGATCATGGGAACATCCAGGGAGATCGTGGCAAGTGGGGGGATTTAAAAAGCAAACATTCATTGTTGCTAGGAAATAAATTCATACCAGTGACTGACTATGGGTGGAGATGACTTGCAAGTTTGTGAAAACTAGCTGTTTTGGGACAGGGTGTCCTTATATAACTGGTTTTAACTGCAAGATTGTACTTTGGCTGCATGCATTGTTATGGAATTTTTCATCAAGTAAATATGCATGAGGCCTCCTTTGTTGGTGATGCTGTAACTTTGTTATCAGGGTCTGACATGGCTATATTGACCTTGACAGCTTTCACAACAGAGTTGGTGAACTGACAGACTGAATGATCAGATCAACTCTCTCACACATGTAGTTGGGAGAAGTAAAAGAACTGTGTAATGAGGGAAGAAAGGTGATCTTAAAAACACCTTTGACACTTAGTGGTTCCCATCTTAGTACCCCCAAGAATCTTTCTGGGGAGTTCCTTGTGTTAAGATCTCATTCTGAAAGAAAGGCTAACAGCTTTATTTACTTTTTGAAAGGATTTTTATTATTTTTATTTCATGTGCACGAAATGTTTGCCTGCATTTATGTATGTGAACCATGTGTGTGCCTGGTGCCTGCAGAGGCCAGATGAGGGCATCAGGTCCTTTGGAACTAGAGTTCCAGCCTATTGTTAGATGGCATGTGGGTTCTAGGACCTGAACCCGGGGCACTGTGCCAGGGAAGTGAGTACTGCTGAGACACCCGTGTAGGTCCGAGTGCCAACAAGTTCTGAGGAACCCGTGTTCAAGCTTGTTTATCATATTTTTTCTTTATCATAATATTTTTATTGAGTATTTGAAAATTTCACATCATGTACGCTGATCATACTCATTTCCCAGTCTCTCTTGTCCTCCTCCTACACTTGTGACCTATTCCCCCTCACCCCAAGTTAAATTTCCAGGGATGGGCATGGATTCAGATAATCATAGCCACTGTGAGTTCGTGAGCACAGTGGTCATGCCACGCCGGGAAGACAGTGTCCCACAATACTCCGTTGCTTTCTGGTTTATCCATCCCCACTCCCCTCTCCTCCCACACTGCCCCCACAGTGTTCTCTGGTCATTGGGATAAGTGGTACAGATGTCCCTTTTAGGCACTGACATTCAATTATCTTCAATATTTTAACGAGTTATGTAATATATAACTATTATCCAAGCATGAACTATATGTCCATATCATATGATAACTGGATACACAAGTTCGGTCATACATACACACAGCTGAATGTGACTCAGTCACACACAGGAACAACGCCCTGTTACAAGCTACAAGGATCAAGTTTAAAAAAAACACCTGGATAAGTGAGGAAGACCAGGTATTTCTTTTATAGGTCTAGTTATATGACACACACAGAGCTGGCAAATCCACAGACAGAAATCATGCTAAGGCCAAGAAAGGGCATGGCTGCTTAATGAGAATAGGATGCGGGTTAGTTTTGCCATTGTTGACAATATTATGAAGTTACACAGATATGAAGCTGCAGGATTCTGTGATAAACACCCATGTATTAAACGGAAAAAAATAAACTGTGTTATGTGAATTTAGTCTTCATTAAAAAACTTGATATAAATGTATGATGTTTCTCTTCTACTTAATTTTTGAGACTGGTTTGAATGTGTTGAATAAAACATGCATTGCTCATTTTGTGGATTGATTTGTTTTGTACACATGACAAACTTGAGATCTGTAATACTCAGAATAAAAATATTTTTCTCTCTTTCTAAAAGAAATAAAATTCATATGGATGCTTTGCCCATATGTGTCTGTGCACCACATGTGTACAGTGCCTGGAGAGATCAGAAGAGGGCATTGGATTCCAAGGGGTGGAACTGCAGATGGTTGTGAGCCACGCTGTGTGTGCTGGGAATAGAACCAAGATCTTAAGGAAGAGCGAATGCTCTTCACTGTGAAGCTAATTTTCTAGCTCCCACATGAGAGATACTTAATTTGCATTTTAAAAGTCAGTTTTAAAAGACTGGGAAGGTGGCACATGCTTGTAATCTCAGTACTTGGGGCAGCAAAGACAGAAGGATCGCTATGAGTTTGAGGCTAGCCTAGTCCACAAAGTGAGTCTAGAACAGTCAAGACTACACAGAGAAACTCTGTCTAGAAAAAAGCAAACAAAAAAGTTGTTTGAAAGAATTGTCAAAATCAAACTACCACTTCTTTGCATTATTGCCTAGGGTGTTTAGAAGATACTCACCTACCCTGGGAGGAGTAGTAGAGGAGGTGAACCAAATGATTTCTAGTGAGGGAAGAATCCTTGCCTTTCCGCATACCTTGGCTCACCTATGATCATGTGTGGCATGTCCTTATAATCATGCATGACTTTTGAACATCTTCCAGAAGTTTCAAAAGAGTATATGCTGATTATAAGAAAGATGTAGTTTGAGGTCCTAATTTTGTGTTTCTCTGACCTGCCACTTGCCTCCCATGCAAGTTGGAAGTGAAAAGAAAGCAAATGAAGCCCTTGGGCCTTGCACGTGGCCAGAGCTTACTCACCAGGGCTCTGGGAGTCATGAGGATGAGTTTGGCTCCCGATGTGTTGAGTTCCACACCCTACTAAAATGGGCTGCTCCAAGTGGGAATCAGATGACGTTTATTCCTCTGACCTAAGGCCAATTGGATGACATAAACCCAGAAAATTTTATAACTTACCACTTATTTATTCCTCCTTTCGGTATGACTTCTATATATTTGGAAATTTTAGCAATGTAATTTCCTTAACATAAATTGTGTGCATACCTAATTGCAGTAATCTTCCTTTCGAATTAGTATATCTGCTGTGTAATTTCTCCTAAATGAATATATTTCATTTATTTATTTTTATTTTTTATTTTTGTAGATTAGATCATTCTAAAGGCGTGTAATTCACTTTCTTTGGAATAAGACAGGCAAAGAAAGAAAGAAAAAAAAAAGAAATTCAGAATTAAAATCTTAATTCTCTTTTAACTCAAAGCAGCATAGTGTATATCATGGTCCTATGTGCATGTGCACACTCATGCCAAACACGTTAATGTTCACCCATTCATGCACACATATGAGTATCATGAAGAGCTATATACTCCAGCACACTTATATGTACACCATGAGGAGCTATATGCCCCAGTTCCCACTATAAGGAGATATGGCCTCTTTATATAACGGCTTCCTAATTCTTTGACTCCAATCTATTTATCAGAACTCGACTCAAGGCAGCCTTCACATCCTTGTTCCTCAGGCTGTAGATGAGAGGATTCAGCATGGGAGTGACCACAGCGTAGAAAACCACTACCACCTTGTCCTGCTCGGCAGAGGCGGTGGAGGTGGGCTCCATGTGTGTGAAGAGGGCCATCCCATAAGACATGGAGACCACAGTCAGGTGGGAGGCACAGGTCCCGAAGGCTTTGCGGCGTCCCTGAGTGGAGCGGATCTTCAAGATGGCGGCCACAATGTGGGCATAGGACAGAGAGACCAGGCAGCAGGGCACCAGCAGCACAACCACACTAGAGGCCAGTATCACCACCTGGTTGAGCGTGATGTCCACACAAGCCAGCCGGACAAGGGCCAGTGTCTCACAGGCCACATGGTTGAGCACATTGTGTCCACAGGTGGGAAGGCGCATGGTGACTGCTGTCTCCACAGCAGAATTGACCACACCCACAAACCAAGAGACACTTGCTAGAAGCATGCAGAGCCTTGGGCTCATCACCACTGTGTACCGTAGTGGATCACAGACAGCCACATAACGGTCATAGGCCATGGCAGCCAGCAGCAGGAACTCAGTGCCTCCTAGGGCCAGAGTAAAGAAGTGCTGGGTCCCACATAGGGCAAAAGAGATGGTCTTCTTCTCCATGAGGAAGTGTGCCAGCATCTGGGGGACCCCACTGGAGGTGTAGCAGATGTCCACCACTGACAGATGGCAGAGGAAGAAGTACATGGGCAGGTGGAGTCGTGGGTCCAGTGCTATGAGGAGGACAATGAGCCCATTGCCCAGCAGGGTCAGCAGGTAGGTGGCCCCGAAGAGGACAAAGAGTCCAGCTTGGACATGCTTGTCACTGGAGAGACCCATGAGGATAAACTCACTCACCCAGGTTGCATTGTCTCTCCTCATGGGGCATCTGGAACAGCTGGCCAAGAGTATGGGAAGAAGTCAGGGAGGGCAAGTATAGGTGTCACCATAGGTCTTGTACTAGGCTGGGATTGGAGCTGGACCTGGGACACAGCCTGATGCTGAAACCAAGGCAATTAGGAAAGGACATAGTCGAAATAATGGAGGAAGGAAGATGTAGTTGCTGACACAAATGCCTGGGATTCTGAGGAGCCAAGCTCCACTTTAATTGCCTTTTAAAGGTTTCTAGCACTCTGTAAGTAGAGACAATGTAGGGAATAATCTGCCAATTTAGAAAGAAAGAGAACAAATCAAATGGAATGTGGAGAAGAGAATAGACTGTTTAAAAATGAGAGTAAAGAAAAAGGAAAAATTCAGGAAGGAATATATGAAAGTGTGAAAGGTGTTAATGAAAATAGGGTAACAGGAAAGAAGGGTAGATTCTTCAATGTCCGGCAGTAGCATCTGAAGTTTTAGAGGTACCACTGAGCATAAAGGGGATGCTCCAGCATTCCCTGTGTAATTTTGTAAGCATCCATTCTTTTTCTCTTCTTGCTCCAAATAAGCTTGGATGTAAGTGATAGTGTAGAGAAAATCCCCTCACATCCTCCTCAGTGCAATCATCAACTCTGAGGAGGCTTCTCTCTTTGAGATTGGTATTTCCTGTATGTTGGGAATGGTGTGGGGTTCCTGTCTATGAGAAAAAAAAAAAAAAAAAAAAAAAAGAGACAGCATCACAAGTCCTGCTCTCTTGGTTCTTAAAATTCAACCAGGGATACAGAGATTAATTTAAAGAACAACAAACATTAACTAAAATGTGTTAAGTGCTATGAAAGGAACAAGGTCAGTACTTGGGTAATTACATTTTAGCCTTTGTAATTATCATTGTGGCTGCTCCTTATGTCTTCATAGCATGGGACTTGTATAGTAAGTTTTGAGTATTTATTTGGGTATTTAAGGTGGTGCTGAAAGAGTGGTGTGCTAGGAGCTTTTGATGACCAGTGGGAGGCAGACATATTGACATCAGGCATGAAGCAATGAGAAAGTGCTCAATCTTTTCATTGTTGTAAATGCTCCTTTCTCATCTGAGTTTGCATTAGACTGTCTATGATCCATCGTGGCTGATTGGTTCTTGAAAAAATCCAATTAAATGCCCTCAGCCTTCTTATTAGCAGTATAATCTCTAGGTATGAATCTTTTACTCAAAATATTTGATGAGCATATTTGCAAATGGGCAAATTCTTCATTTGTTGAAGAATTTATTGACTATAGCAAGCTTCAAGCCTTCAGTCAGCCTTTAGGACATCTTATCTTTCAACACTAAGACTCTGTGAAAGTCAGTGATTCTACAGTATCAAGTAGGAAATAAAGGGAGGAGAGCTTTGGTGTATTCTTTACCAAGAAGAGACTTGATACCCTATGAGCATATACACGGGAAGGAAGTCCCCCTCAGTCACAGTCATAGGGGAGGGGAGTAAGGGGAAAATGGGAGGGAGGGAGGAATGGGAGGATACAAGGGAGGGGATAACCACTGATATGTAATATGAATAAATTAATAAAATAAAATAAAAGAAAAGGAGTTAATGAACCAGTTCGTGCATATATAGCTCAATAATATAAATGCTATATATTATCATTAATACAGCTAGACTGAAGCCACCCCATGAAACATGAGAGTTCTGAAAAGCACAATTCTGTACTCGTTTCTCCTGGCTGGAAAGAGTGGTTAGAGTTTGCCTAATTGTTGGAGTGGGAGAGTAGAGTGCTCTTAGGCAGTGTCGGCTGTTCTGGCCTCCCTTTGCCTCTGATCCTGCAGTGACCAGAAAGTGGTCACAGTGGCAACTCTGAAGGGTAGGAAGTGGCTTTGGGTTCCAAGTGAAGGTTAGGGGATAGGGTCAGGCTTAGAGAGGTGCCAGGTGGAATTCGGAGCACTGTAACAGTCCAGAGCCCATCTGCTGAGTCAACAGAGGGAGTGGTCCAGTTTGGACTTGTTACCATTCCTGGGTCACTTGTCGCTGTGGGCAGAATCCTCACCTTCACACTGACATGAAGGATCCAGATTCCATCCAAAGTGCAGTCAACCCTGCTCAAAATGGAAGGAACTATTCCTCTCACTTGTTTTACACCCAAAGAATCCAAGGCACAGGCTGATGTCCCCCTGCCCAGGGCTCAAATCTACCTGAGAACCAACCTGAAGCCCGTGTTTATGATCTCAGGTGTTATATAGATTATTAGTAAGAGACAGAAGTGGTGGTTGACAGATATGGTCCAACAAGAAGTGTGCTTGAGGGCCATCAATGGTGAGTCCAGAGTGGTATTTTGCCTTATAGAACAGGGGATGCTTTGAATGTACAGTCAAAGGATCTGAGTCCCAGATTGCTTGTTTGGGGGAGGAGCCTGCTCTATTACAATCTTCTTGACCTCCACACCCCTCTTTTCTTCATTAAAAACATGTGATCAGCAATAAACAAATAAAGCTTTCTGCAAAGTATGTCAAGTAAAGTCAGATGAGCCAATGAACACAATGCAATTTTGGAAAGTACTCAGTGAATCCTTTCTGGTCATCGTTCCCTGCACTCAGGAAGTTCACATCACACAGGCCAGGTTTATTCACTAGCATGAGAACAAGTGATGGTGAGGTATACAAAAGATCAGAAAGTTAACAGGATGAGGGAGGGGCACAAGATGATCTATAATAACTCCTAAGGGCTAAACTTAATTGCAATCTCCCTTTGTAAGACATCTCAGGAGCCAAGGCAGAATCTGCGTATGTGTAGCATCAGCCCTGTTGCTGTATGAACTCCCCATCCATTTGTTTTAGTAATGTTCGAGGTTGGTTTTATACGAGGACCAACTCTGTGGATAGATGGCACTGTTCTGAGTGTCTTCAAATAATTAGAGAGTTCATTTCACCTTTCTGAATTTGATAAACATATACTGTGTACCTCACTAGTGACAGAAGCAGAGATTATAGGGGTCAACAGATGAGTGCTCTGTTTCCAGAAACTTACACTTACAGAAAGGATGGAAAGGTTGTGCTACTATGCCCTTATTAGAGGAAATCCCACGTTCCTTCAGTAACCTAAGTCAGGTCCTGGCTGTGTCCCCAGGCAGTAGAAACATAGACATTATAAAGCAGAAGTTAAGAAACAAGTGGTCTTTGCTTCTCAAAACTGGAGGTGACCTATATGATAGGAGAGAACCAACTGTTGCAAGTTTTCCTTTGACTTCCATTCACATGCCGTTTTCAGGTGTATGGCCACATAAATAAATAATAAATAAAAATGAATTTTAAAAGAAGGGTCACTTAGTTTTTTTTTTGTCATAGGATTTAGGTTACACACTTTTTTTTTTTTTTTTTTTTTTTTTTTTGGAGTGAGGAGTGTTCAATAAGTGGAATTTTTTGTCTTAAAAACCAAAGACCAAAGGAATAATGGATAAAGGGGCATATCATTAGAACTAGGAAAACCAGTTGGGCCAAGAATGAAACACTCATTGTCCTCTGATACATAGGCCTCTTCCCAGAGTTTATCTCTCATCATTCCCAGAGTATGATGTTCACTTACTTTTTAAGAAGCAGATCAGGGCTAAAACCTGCCTTAGTTCCTTAAAAATTATGCTTTTGGCATTTGACAGTGAGAATATCTACCATCTTTCCTTTTGGAAAAGATCTGTTCCACATCAGCCTTTGGATAATCTACCAGCACTACCCCATGTCCATCCCCTTTCACTCCAACAATACAGACATTTCAAAGCCAAGAAAATAGCCTTTGGGTTCCAGCATTTCATTCCAGGAGTGTTTATCTATGGTATTTAAAGAATTGCAGATGTACTGCTTGTCGGATGACTGAGTGCAAAGGAGGGCTCTGTGGAGTGACTTACGTTATCTAAGTCATGATTTTAAACATGTCCGGCTGCTGCCAAAAAGAACAATGCACCAGAGGTTACAAAAGCCATCCAGGGATGCTCCCAAAGGTTTGGATTCCATCATCTCACTGCCTCCTCTGAACTTTCCCTGTGGGCGAATCACCGAAGCAGAGTACGTACCTCACGTAAAGGACTCATTTCGGCCGGGGCATGTGGCTCATCTCGAAGGGAATCCTTGAGGAACTTATCCTTTGTCTTCTTAGGCATGGGGTTTTTACTTTGTTTGAGCGGATAACTTTTCAGAGCTCGGAACTCTCCAGAGGGCAATTACTTACTCTTGGTGTGTTCTTTTACACCGTTCCTTCAGTGGCATTTCTGTTACCCGGCTTCCCTTCTAAAGTTCCCTGTGGGATCAACATTTTGAAAGCATCTTAACTCAACTTTTAATTGTCCTTCTAGTTTCTAGGCTAATGAGACTATCTATGGTTCTTTTTAGACTTGGAAACTTTTGGCAGGAATCTGGCTAAAGGGTTTCCCCCCTCGACTTGGTGAGACGAATAGAAAAATAATTGAGCAGTAAAGTATTAGCAAAGTCTGAGATCCCTGTGTGTCTTTTAGAGGAATATGATTAAAAGTGCCTCCTTTTCCCCTCCTTACAACACAACAATTGGTGACCATTGTGTGGGAAGTATGTGCAACACAGTAGAACTGTCATAACCGTGGCCTGGAAAGCAATTGACAAATCCCAAGTTCACAGTCACTAAGCTGTTCTTGGTCTCCTTGGTGGTTTCCTATATCACCTGTCCAATATGCCGTGCTTTCTCTGCTTAGTCTGATCTCATTTTTCTCTTTTTGTGACCATTGAGCTTCCAAAGTTTGGGCACCTTCGCAGCTTTCCATCTCTATGGTATTGTTAGGAGAAGTAGAAACAGAGATGGATACGGATTTTTTTTTCTTCCAGTATTTACCAATCCAGTGTGGAAATGGAGTCTGGAGTTTTAGTGAGGTGGGAAGAATAAAACAGATATTGGGTTATCCATGAAAAGCTTTCAATAGTAATTGGTCAGTATGAAAAATGGTAATGCTTTCATGACGTGCATGATAATCATTTTAATGACAGCAGACCTGAATACCGTTGTTTTACTTCTCTCCCTTCAGACAATCTCAAGTTCATTTCTGTTCCTTCCACCCCTCTACTTAGGACCCCAGAGGACTGTGAGGCCTCAAGGACTATGGGAATTCCAATTGAGAACTGTATCCAAGAGAAAGAGGGACAGCAAGAATAGAAAAGAGATTGAACGGCATCATGAGGGAGAAGAGGGAAGAAGAGTGATGCTGTGATGCTGAGAATTTGGACTCCAAAAGGCATCTCTTGTGTAAGCTGATGGAACTTTACAAAAGATAAAAGAGAACTATTATGTATCCTTTCCAGAATAAACATGACTGAGTATAGTTAAAATGCTTCTTTGCTTATAAAAATGCATCTTATCTACTTTTCATATATTTTGATGACAGTTATGTAACTATATGAAAAATATAGGTGGGAAATGGTAGAAAATATGTCCAAACAATTGGATAACTATTAAAAAACTTAAATGTAGAAAAGCAGGGGTGTCCAGAAAGGATCTATTGATTACCTCTGGCTAATAAGATCATAATTTGTATTTTCTTCTTTGATTATCAATATGTATAAATGTCTAAAACAAAGACACAGATATGTATTATCAAACATGTATACAAATGAAATGAAAAATTCCTTACATTTGGCCTCATATAATGATACAGTAGTATTAAGAAATTAACTTGCTATTTTAATATCTAGCACTAGTAAACTATCTTTGAGAAACGGAGTGGCTTTTAAAGGGCTTAAGAAAGTACACATCTTCTGGGGACCACACAATCATTGCAATAATTAATTCAAAGCAGCTGCAGATGCCCGAACTGGGCCTGAACAAAATTGGGCTTGGAAGCCATTCATTGATGAGGGAAGGACCAATGAGGCCCCTTTTCTACCTGCTGAACTGTTGGTTACTGATAGATTCTGGGTGAGGGATCGCCATTGTCTTCAGTCATCCTGGGAAAGCTCACCAGGTTCTGATGGATGGTTCTAAACTCATGACTCCTCAGATGGCCCTTGTTAAACTCAATGGGTCACAAAATAAACCATGAAGACATGACTGTGAGAATGGCAATTTTTGAGAAAAGGAGGTTGAAGAGTGGTCGGAAGAAAATAAGAGAAGGCTGAGAATAATTAGGATGTGTTAGAACATTCATTAAATTATCCATGAAGAAATTTAATTAAGAAAAAAATGTATTTAAAGGGTAGAAAGTGTAGTTAAATTTGCATTACACGTTGACATGTCAATTGGCAGTGTCAATTTTCAGGTCTTGTTCTGGCTAGTATATAATGTCAACATCAGTTGACATGTTGGTGTGGATTGGGGCATTCTTACAACCCCTAGATGAAGAGCTCCAGGCGAGGGAAAAAATGTGTCTCTTCCAGAAATGGGCTATCTGGTAGGTTGTCCAATCAGAAGTGGTCAGCCTCAAATGCATCTATCCAAATGGGTTGTCCAATCAGAAGTGGTCAGCCTCAAATGCATAAGCATATAAGCAACACTAAAGAGACTCAGCAGGTTGTATTTATACATTTATTTTTATATGTGTAACAATATATGGCATGCATACTCTCCCACACACATTATAAATGCATGCAGGGTTAGAAGATGGGGGTCAGCATGGGTGTGAATGGTATAGGATGGAATAGTTGGTTCTACTTTACACCACTTTTCTTCCTCTGTAGCATTGGTTAAGACTAGAAACAGGCTCCACAGAATATCAGCTGTCAAGTTAATTGGGCTCAAGGCTTTCCCCAGAGTATAATTCTTTTTCAGCAAGCATCAGTCACAAATGTGGCTCCCCAGTGTCCAGTGTAGTCACCAAAACTTTTTCCATTGATAAGGACAAATGAGAATTATAGAGACATGAAAAAAAAAAAAAAAACTGGAAGCAACTTGAGAAAACTCTTTGAACTTCTTTTGTTTAGAAAAAGAGGCAATTGGATGGGGCTTAGAGAGTAGGAATGCTGGTTGGTACCAGTGTTATGTTCTAAGTTAGAACAGGGCGAGAGCTTTATCTAGACCACGTGACCTAATTCTTCACATGATACCAATGGTGTCTCAAAATTTTGGATCTTACATTAAGGTTTCTGATCTATTTTGGATTGATGTTGCAGTGGGTAGTGATAAGAATATAGTTTCAGTTTTCTACGCGTGTCCCACAGTTTCCCAGCAGCATTTGCTAAAGAGGCTAGCTGTCTTTTCTGACCTATGTCAAGAATCTGATGGCTGACATTACATGGGTTCATTTTTGTCATTTCTGTTGCGAGTCTTAGCCTGTAGCAGCTGAGCCATCTTTTCTAGCATGAATTTGTTTCTCATTCAGCCAGAAAGAAGTAAAATGACTCATATTACCACAGGGACAAAGCACAAAATAAATTCTGCTAACTGAGAAATCCAGACACAACAGGGCACATCTTTTAGAATTGCATTTATTTGAAACACTCAAAGTTGACAGGTCCATAGGTGGAAAGCGCTGCAGTGGTTTCAGGAGCTGGGAGAAGGAGTGGCATAGAACACTTGGAACGGTGTTTTGTTGTGGGTATGATAAAAATGGGCTAAGGGTGGGAAGGCATAAAATTGTATGACATTGTGAGGATGATGAATGCCAAAGAGACAAGAAGTTTCACTGGAAACTTAATATCTGCTCTGTTTTCTCCTGCTCTTTTGCTCAACCTGTTCCAAAGGCATGGAGCGAAAGTTTGAGTTGTTCTAAAATTGTGCTGCAGTGTTTGTTTAGTCTTGTTGCAAAGATAGATAAGTGATCTGTTATGCTTTGTTAAGTGGTATTTGATTATAGTTTTTAAAAATTTTGTTTTAAACATTTGTTAGGATCTGACTGTCACTGTTTTATCTTCTAGGGTGATTGGAACTCACTCACTTTTGGTGTTTGTTAAGTTGTTTCTGATGCAGAAACAGAGTTCTTTTCTTGTTTAACACCATGGCTCACCTCTGATTATGTGTCGTGTAGACTTATGGTCAAGTGTGTGCTCTAAATGCATTCCTAAGCTAGAGTGTGGAGGCACATCTTATGTCTGTGTGGAAGCTTCACCTGTCAACAAAGCTGATGGCATATAGCTTAAGCAGGAAATGGGAAGTTGGACATCCAGCAGGCAGAAAGGATTCTGGGATAGAGCCTGGTGCAGGAGATTCAATTAGCAAGAAATGTGGAAGACAGATGCACCATACCTAGACACAAGTAACCATCCATGTGGCAATATTTAGATTAACAATATGTATTTTAAGTTATGAGATAGAGAAAATCCAAGCAATATGGCCAAAGTATTTGTAAATAACATTTTGAGTACCATGAATCATTATTCTGGCATCTTGGGGCTGGGAGGAAAGCCCTCCACAGAACAAGAAGGTATGTTTAGACACCATTGTTAGACATTTATCTGAGGTCTTTACTGTGTGACTTGCTAACCTGCCATTTGCCCTCTCTGCAGTTTGGAAAGAGATAGAAGGAGAGTGATGCCTGCAGGACTTGCACATGCTCAGAGAAGTGGGAATCATGACTGTGACCGGCTTCTCTCTGTGTATATGTTCACGTGTGTGTGTGTGTGTGTGTGTGTGTGTGTGTGTGTGTACGTGCACATGTGTGTCTGCATGTGCCTGCACTCTCACTCTCACATGCACTGTTTGTGAAGACATGTGCAAGTGTATGAAAACCAGAGGACAAAGAGAAAGGCAGCTCATTTGGCTGTTCTGCGTGGCTAGTAAGCACCAGATATCTTACTCTTTCTGCACACCACTGAATTACAAGTGTATTCTACCACACCAATTTTAAAAAAGGTTTTAAAAAAATGTTTATTTCTATCACTTTTATTTTATGTGTATGGACATTTTGCATGTATGTATGCATGTATGTATGTATGTATACCATGTGGGTACCTGGTGCCCACAGATTCCTGAAGAGGGTGTGAGATCCTTTGGAACTGGAGTTACAGACAGCTGTTAGCTGCCTTGTGGGTACACAAGGTCCCTGTGAGAGCAGCAAGGGGTTTTAACTTCTGAGCCATCTCTTCAGGCACCACACCCATCATTTGATGTTAGTTGTGGGCCTCTATCTCAGCTTCTCACACTTGCCCTGTATGTGTTTTACTGCTTGACTTCTACTCTCAGTTCGTCTTTTGTACTTCTGACCTAAAGCCTACTTAATTCCTCAGTCACAGACAAGTTTGAAACTTGTAGAATTTTTTTTTCTCATAGACTGAAGAAAAGTTAGGTACGTATTTACAGATTTTAGGAAGAATGTAGACTCACATTGTTTATTTGTTTTTGTGTGTGCGCGCGTGTTGGTGCAGGTGAGAGTGTGGTTTGTGGAAGCCAGAGGATAACGTGTGAGTCAGGCCTTTTCTTTTATCTTGTGGGTCAAACACAGGTCATCAGGCTTGATGGCAGATATCTTAACTCACAGAGCCATCTCTGTGAGAACTAGAGATGATGTCATTCCAGAACTAGAGTGTTGACAAAATAAATTGTGTGCATTGCTCTGATGTTTGAACCAGGCTTCCTTTCTGGTTCATACACACTGCTATTCTGTTTTTTCTCTTCCTTTCTGTTAAGAAAATGCATATATTTCATTTAACTTTCTGCATGGAATTTATATCTTAATGGCACTGTAATTTGTTTCCTAGAATTAAAGTAGGGGCCAAAGTAAAAACCAGAGGAGCATTACCTCAAAGGACCATTGTGTAGGTTAAGGCCCTGGAAACTATCCTCTTGCACATATATACAGTACACTTAAGGGCAGGTCATATGAATGGCTCACACCCCAGTGATAGCCAGGAGTCAGTGACAGGCATTGCTGTGTGCCAAACATATGACCAGCCCATTAAGTGTGATCACAGTCTTCAGAAGGGCACCTTTCCTTTTGAAATATGCCTCCTAGTTCTTTGATTCAAAGCTCTTCAACAGAACTCGACTCAAGGCAGCCTTCACATCCTTGTTCCTCAGGCTGTAGATGAGAGGATTCAGCATGGGAGTGACCACAGCGTAGAAGAGGACCACCACCTTGTCCTGCTCGGCAGAGGCGGTGGAACGGGGCTGCATATAAGTGAAGAGGGCCATCCCATAAGACATGGAGACCACAGTCAGGTGGGAGGCACAGGTCTCAAAGGCTTTGCGGCGTCCCTGAGTGGAGTGGATCTTCAAGATGGCGGCCACAATGTGGGCATAGGACAGAGAGACCAGGCAGCAGGGCACCAGCAGCACAACCACACTAGAGGCCAGTATCACCACCTGGTTGAGGGTGATGTCCACACAAGCCAGCCGGACAAGGGCCAGTGTCTCACAGGCCACATGGTTGAGCACATTGTGTCCACAGGTGGGAAGGCGCATGGTGACTGCTGTCTCCACAGCAGAATTGACCACACCCACAAACCAAGAGACACTTGCTAGAAGCATGCAGAGCCTTGGGCTCATCACCACTGTGTACCGTAGTGGATCACAGACAGCCACATAACGGTCATAGGCCATGGCAGCCAGCAGCAGGAACTCAGTTCCCCCAAGAGTCAGAGCAAAGAAGAGCTGGGTCCCACATAGGGCAAAAGAGATGGTCTTCTTCTCCATGAGGAAGTGTGCCAGCATCTGGGGGACCCCACTGGAGGTGTAGCAGATGTCCACCACTGACAGATGGCAGAGGAAGAAGTACATGGGCAGGTGGAGTCGTGGGTCCAGTGCTATGAGGAGGACAATGAGCCCATTGCCCAGCAGGGTCAGCAGGTAGGTGGCCCCGAAGAGGACAAAGAGTCCAGCTTGGATGTGCTTGTCACTGGAGAGACCCATGAGGATAAACTCACTCACCCAGCTCACGTTTTCTCTCATAAAGAAGTTAGGCCAGTTGGCCAGGAGTAGACAGAGTAGAATCAAGAATAGTCAAGTAAAAATATCATTATAGGTTTTGCACTAAGTCCTACGCTAGAATTGGAACTAGCACTGGAACGTAGCTTGGTTCTTTAACCTAGGGGGTTACGGGAGAAAATAAGGAAGACACTGAAATGACTCCCCTGATAAAATAAGGAAAAAAAAAAAAAAAAAGGTGGTGGTGGAAATAACCTACAAACAGGCATAGTGGCACTTCCCTGTAATCCTCCCATGTGGGAGTTGGAGGCAAGAGTATCAGAGTTCAACGACAGTCTGAGCTACAAAGAGAGTTTGAGGCCAGGAGGCACCATAACAAAAGGAGGAAGGAAGAATTGACTTCTCACACTCAGCATATGTTTCTGAAGGTTAACACCCCTGATAGCACCTTGTGCCATAACAGTTGTAAAAGATCAATCAATGTAGAAGGAACGATGATCCATACAAAGGGAAGAGGAAAAGAACATAGTTCACCGAGGTAAGGGAAAATAAAAATCTGAGAAAAAAGGGGGGAAGAGCCTGGACACTGATAATGAAAGTAAACACGGCAGGAATATGTGTTCTACAATGCCCACATTGTAGTGCTCATGTCTTCCCATCAAATGTTCAGGAAGAATAAGGATGCCTTATTGATTTTTAGCATCATTTCCTTCATCCCAGTTGTACTGTTATTCATGCTTCTTGCAGGTCTAGATCATGGCCTTGCATGCAATCCTCTCACATACTCTTCATTTCGTGAATCTGTGTTGATGAGGTTTACGTCCCTGAGATGGACATCTGTTAACGAGCTGCTTTTTCCAGGAAGCCTACCTATTTGTGAATACAAAGACAGAGGCATAGGTCTTTCTCTCTTGGATCTTATAATTAATGGATGTAGAGATTAATTTTTAAAGTTAAAAATAAATATACTTAAAATATACTTATGCTAAGTATTATGGAAAAATACAAGGTTAGGAGTTGGTTAACTAAATTTTAATCTTGAGATATGATTTCTTATATTTTAATAGTATGCAGTCTATACAGTGCATTCTTTAAGTAAGTAATAAATGAGTAGCTGCTGAGGGTTTTGGAGAACAGCACTCATATTGATACTGAGTATAAAGGGCTTAGAAAGGGCTTGGCTTTTCCACTGCTGTGCATTCTCCTTTCTCAGCTGAGTTTGTGCTAGGTCATTGACTTTATGATGCCTGACTGTTTTTTGTATAAGTCAGTGCATCAGATATGTTTGTAATTTCAACCTTTATGCATATTTCTTTCTCACAAGTATTTATCTTGCTAAGTCTATACTTCATTTATTCTTTTACTGTTTTAAAATTTTCATTCATATATATAGCACTCTGTAACCAAATCCTCCCCTGCTATCATTTCTTATCCTGTTTCCATACCCATCAAATTATTTCTTCTTCCCAAGCCCCTCTGCCTCCTACTCTCATGTATTTTGCTTGTGTGTATGTGACCCACTGTGTTCAGCTAGGATTTGCCTTTATGAGCCTTGGTTGAGTAACTAGTTACTTAAGTTGAGAAAGTGTACCACGCTAACATGAATGGATAATGAAAATTGAATATATATATGTATTCAATATATATTGAAATTATATTTATCTGTGAAGAAAAGTAAAACTGTAAAATTTCAGGTAAATGGATGAAGTTAGAAAATATAACGAGTGAGGCCACACAAGCCCCTAAGGACAAATGCCACATGTTGTTTCTCTTCTGTGTTTACTAGCTTTGAATCTTTAGTGCCATGTGTTTAACCACCCGTAAAAGCCAGGAGTGTAGAAAGGAGACTCTGGGGGAGGATGCCTTAAGGGGCGGCGAGATGGCAGGGCACAGGTGATATGAAAGTAGTGGGGGAGTGTACAAGGGGTGGAAAGGTTTGAGTAGGAATATGGGTGGGGGAGGAAAAAGGATTTGGAAGAAAATCTAACTTTTTTCTTCCAACTTACCTGAGTGAAATACTTCCTTTTGCTATAAAGTGTGCATTTAAAAACACCAGTGGTTCCGCCGAACAAAATAAGAAAATTAAAAAATTGGACCGTGGTGCGTTCTGTGGAGGCCAGTGACTTCGGTATATGTTAAGTCACTGTAGCAAAACAGAGGAAGATGTAATGCGTGAAGATGATGACAACCAGAGCAGAGCCACAGCTTCCAATACGAGAGATCTGAGGAGCATAATTCCATCCTAATACCACTGTCTGCTAACAGTGGCAGGAGCCCTCCCTAACTGTGGGACTGGGAGAAGGGAGTGCAGATAGAACAGGCCTCTGTCCTTCCCCCAGCATTGATCCCAAGTTTATCTTTATTTATTCTTTTCCAGTTTTACTTACATATATAACATTCTTTGATCAAAGTAACTCCATTATCCTCTCTTATTTTATTTCCATACTCATCAAGAAGATGCCCTGGTGGCACTCAGAGGAAGGATAGCAGGCTACCAAGAAGAGACTTGAAACCCTATGAGCATATACAGGGGGAGGAAGTCCCTCTCAGTCACAGTCATAGGGGAGGGGAGTAAGGGGAAAATGGGAGGGAGGAAGGAATGGGAGGATACAAGGGAGGGGATAACCATTAAGATGTAATATGAATAAATTAATAAAATAAAATTTAAAAAAAAGAAGAAGATGCCAGTGGCCAGAAGGTATCTCTATGGCTTTGGCTTGTCAGTGCCAGAGGTTAGGGAAGAGGGTCAGAATCTAGGGAGGTGCTAATTGGGATTCTGAGCACCGCCCAGGGAGCCCTTGTCAGTCCATAGGACTTGTCCTCTGAGTCAGCCAGAGGGAGTGTCTCAGTTTGAACTTCTTACCACTCCTAAGCCACTTGTTGCCACAGACAGAATTCTCTTTTTCAGATTGATATGAATGGTTCAGATTCCCTCCCAACTATGGTCAAAAGTGTGGACATGAAAGGAACCACAGAGTCAGAATTTCCTTCATCTTATTTTAGACACAGGGAATCCAAGGGATAGGGACGAGTGATCTGCCTTGGTCTTAGATCCATCTAAGGACCAAGCAACATAAAGGCAGCCTGCCTGAGAGACAGAAACATCCTTGAGCAGATATTGTTCAGGGAAGGAGACTTCTGGGCATCTTGGATTGCAGACACAGGAAAATATCCTGCTGTCTTTTGGAGAGCAGGCAAAGCTTTGAATGAGAAGTTAAGGAAATCTGAATTCCAGTCTGCTTGGTTCATGATCTCCATAACTTCAGACTTTTCATTTGAAATGGATGGATGATGATATGCCTTCCTCAGAGTTTTGGAATATATATCAGGTGATACATATATATCCATCATTTATAATATATTCAACTAATGAACATGAATTTGTTTCATCAAAGTACTCAGTAAAATCTTAAGGGGGGGGGGTGATCCTTATACTCAGAAAGCCTAGAATACTGAGGTTAATTCTGTCCACCAATATGAGGACAAGTGACAGTAGGAACAAGTGTTATTAAGGTCAGAAAGTTAACAGAATGTGTCATTAAGATGATCTGCAATAAACTGTAGTGACTAAACATAATTACAGGCTTCCTGCTGCAATATATTTCAGAAATTAAGTTAGAGTCCATCCACATAGTGTGAGGCTCCATGCCTTGCACAGAGCATGAACTCACGGTCTTTTTATTCTAGTAACATCGTGGTGTCGGATTTAGACCATGATTAAACTATTTTTCTTGATAGATGACCTTGTTCTGAGCTCTTTTGGACAGTCAGAGAAGAATTTCATTCCACTTCCCTCAATTTCATGAATGTTTGGTGAGGATGTGGTAGGGCCTTGTCAGTGGTAGGAGCATGAGCTCCAGGTGTTATGAAAAGAGCATCCTCCCTCCGGAAGCTCCTTCTGGCAGGGAGCGTAGAGAGAGTGAGTCACCATGTCATATTTCTATGTAGGAAGCTTCAGTGACATCCCAGTAACTAAAGACAAACTGGCTATGCCAGCAACCGTAGATACACTTTATCTAGCAGCACAAATACTTCATACGGTAGACATAAAGTACAAGTCAAGAATGAACTACTATTTTTGTTTCTTTGAAGATATGTTTGAAGTTACAATATGATAAGACCTGCTTGTAAGCCTGTATTAGATTCCAGCTACACACCATCTGGTTAGCTACTCTATTTGAAGTATGCATTACTCACCTGCAGAGTGAAGGTGTTAGATTTAGTAGACATTAAGATACCTTGTAGTCCTAAGATCTGTGATAAATTAAGCCACATACATTATAATTTGAAACATCAAAGAAAGTGAAAGTAAAATGTTAGTCCTTCCTGCATTCTATGCATAGATAATAAAATGATAGGTTAGACAATATTAAGGGTCCCTGTACTTCCTAGTGAAGCATTCAGACTGAATATACAACTGTTTGTGGTGATGGAGATAAATGGCCCTTACAGTTGTTAAAACCAGACACCAAGGAAGTAAGAATGTGACCATGTAATTAAATATGTAAAAACTTGTATCAAGCCAAAGTACTTATAGTCCTCCAAGTCCTCCTTCCAAAGCCCAATCTTGATAAAAATCCAGGGTGAAAATTCCAGTAGCAATACATTTTCCACCAGATCAAGAGTTAAACTTTCCCTCATCTTATAGGAATTATTCTTCCAAGTGCTGACATTACTCACCATTTTGCCTTTTAGAGATGACGGGTTCTACATCTGCCCTTGGATCTTATAGCAACCCCATATCTCCTCCATTCCTTCTTACTCCAGCATAGGACAAATATGTCAAGGACTAGACAGTAGCTTTTGATGTATACTATTCTACTCTGTAAATGCCTATCTACAAAGAACATTCTGTTCAACTGTAAATTGGCACTTAACTGACATAGAAGGATTTTTCAGTGGCCTGAAACCAACGAGTTTCATCAGTAAGTCACTGGAGACATTCAAAAAGCTTCTCTAACTGCAATCAGTGAGAAGCTAAAAGAGTCAGGCTGGCTTCCTAAAGGCTTTGGCGACGCACTCTTGTTACCTACTCTGAACTTGCCCTGTAAGGAATCATTGAGTGCTAGCCTCATGCACAAGACTCACTTTGGCTGGGCAGGTGGCTCACCTCTTAGGAAGCCCTCGGAGAAACGTGTTTCCTCTTCTTGGGTGTGGAGATTTTACTTTGCCAGTCTGAGTTGAAAACATTTCAGAGCTTAGGGATCCCTAGAGGGCAATTATTTACCCTAAAAAAATCTGTTCTTCCCCTAGCTACTTCTCAACAATCCCACCCCTGTCTTCTAAGTTCCCTGTGGAACCAACATACTGAAAGTATTTTACCTGAACTTTTAATTGTCTTTGTTCCTAGGCTAAGGAGACCTCCCCTGACTTTGGAATCTTTTGCTACCTTCCAACATTGCTGTATTTTCAAGGGAATGAGGACACAGAGATATTTGTCCCCGTGGCCTGCTTACATGGGATTGAAAGTAATTGAAATTTAACATAATATCTGAAATGGCTAGAGAGAAACATAATAAAATGCCTCAAGATATAGGCACAGGCAAGGAATATCTGAAAAGGACTCTAGTAGTAAGGGAATTACTCCAAGAACTGACAAATGGAATCACTAGAAATCAAGATGCTTCTGTACAGTATAGGAAGCAGTCTGCAGGGAGAAGATCAGCATACAGCATGTGAACAAATCTTTTCCAACCATTTATCAGTTAGGCACTGAGATATAGAGTATGCAGCAAGCAACAGAAATTAAACATCAGTGAAATAAGTCTTCCAACCAATACATGAGCTAATTAACAGAATCAACAGTTTTCAAAGAAGAAATCTGAATGTCTACAAGTCCTGGAAAAGTGGTGAGCATCCTTAGTCATCAGGGGAATGAAGATTAAAACTGCTTTGACATTCCATCTCACCCCAGTCAGAATGGCTATCATAAATACAAAACCAACCAACCAACCAATCAGCCAAACAAACAAAAAATATCTAGCAAATGTTTTAGGGAAAGAAGAGCCCTATACACCACCATTGGAAATGTAAACATATACAACCACTGTGGAAACTGCTGTGAAATTTTCCTCAAAAAATTGAAAATATAGGTACAAGGACACCCAACTCAATCCTACTTGAGGTATACAAGTAGTATACTTGAAGGAATCTAACTTAAAATGTGACAGTAATATTTGCACAACTATGTTTTTTGATGCTCTGTTTACAATAGCTAAGATATGGAACTAACCTAGGTCTCCACTGACAGATGAAAGGATAAAGAGGCACATATAAATTGTAGAATTTTAATCAGCCATAAAGAAAAATGAAATCATGGCATTTGCAGGAACATGGATTAAACTGGAAAACTCTATGCTAGGATAAGTAAGCCAGACTTAGAAAGTCAAGAACTGCAAGTTTCATTATATGCATTTCTGTGTATTCATATGTACATGCATATATATTCACTTATATATGTCTGTATGTAGGTCGTGAAACTAGAAAAAGAATTATGATAATAGAGGAAAAGATCTTAATGGGGCAGAAAGAGACAGAGAGCAATCAAGTACATGTGCCATAAAACTTAAGGGACATCCATTTGGGGACAGGAGGCTTGGGTGATAGCCTTGGAGGAGACAATCAGAGCAGAATATAGTGGCACACATGTATGGGAATGCCACAATAAAATTCATTACTTTTTTGCTAACTTTAAAAGTTAACTTAATGATTATCCTGAGTGAGGTAGCCCAACATAGATCTCTGAGAGATTCCACCCAGTGGGGGATTGGGACAGATACTGGGACATGCAGCTGGACTCTGGGTGAAGAGCTGTGAATTGTAGGGAAGATTTGGGGGATGGAAAGACAGTGGGGGGTGGGAGATGTCAGGAGCTCCACAAAGAGACTATCAAGCTGGCAGATCTGGACCCAAGGGGGCCTGAACAAACTGATGCACCAACCAAGGACATTGCAAGCAGGAGACCTAGACGCCTAGACTGTAGGCAGTCATGAGATTCCTCATATGGGTACTGGTAGCCAAGTTCAGGTCTTCTGGAAGAATAAAAAGCCCGTTATGTGATTTATTATCAACATTTATATATATGATTCAATAGAAATATGGAAAGTTATTATGGTGTACCACTGAACAATTTATATTAATTGACCATGGCCATGCAGATAAAGATGTCTTGATCTGTAAGTAAGATTTATTACTATAATGACAATGGACCAGGGGACAGTCATGTGACTTTATGTGTTCCCCTCTTGGACAATCTAAAGTTCACCTTTGTTCTTTTTACTCTTTAGCTCAATATCAGACACTAGAAGACTTGAAGGCTTCTCAACTTTAAGGAAGTTGAGACTTTCCATAGAGAGTAGTGGGAAAAAGTTAAGAGGGAGAGAAGAGGTTAAAAAAAAAAAAGAGCTGGAAGGAACCAAAAGAAAGAAGAGAAAGGGAAAGTAATGTCTGAGAGGTGGACTTTCCACAAGTTGACTTGATATGGAGAGATGTAATTCATACCAGAACTGAAAGACAAGAGCTATTGGGTACCGTTTTCCAGACTATATTCCACTATCATCTAATGAAAATGCTTCCTTGCTTTCAAAAAAGAATTTGCATCTTTTCTCTCTTTCCAAATAGTAAGATGACAAATGATAAATAACTAGAGTAAAAAAATAGATTGGGAAGTGGAAAAGTGCTAGAATTGAATGCCTCACCAAGACCCACACAAGATCAGTCCAGTTAACAAACATTCTAGCATGGAATGGGGATGGCCTCCCAAGTGCCTGTCCCTACCTGAGGAGCTATTGGTGGTCTGTAGTTTCTAGGAGCAATAGAACAAAGTTTCTTTAAGCATATGATCCCTGGTTGGTCAACTGTGCTCCAGGAAATGGCCCCCTATCTATGAGTATAGGTGCAACACAAAGTGGGCTTGGTGGGTTATTAAAAAAGAAAAAGAGCACATGAAGTGGAGAGGGATGAGGCATGGGGGTGAATCTGGAAAGAATTGAGGGAGAAGTCAGGGGTGGGTGAGTAGGCCAAACTATGTTGTGTGCATGTATGAAGTTCTATACAAAGGTATTATATTAACAAAAGGATGATTCATCAAAAAAGAATTGGACAAAAGGCCACAAAGTATTTGTGCATTATTGCTGGCTTCTAAGAGTATAATTTTCTAAGAGAACAATTTTCATCTTCTTTTGTTAATCACTATTTAAAAACTGTCCACAATAAATGCATACATTTTTTTCAATTACGAGTACAAATTAAAATAAACAGTTTTGGAACTGTGGAGATACCTTAACAGGCAAAGGTGCTTGCTATTCAAACGTAAGGACTTTAGTTTGGATCCACAGAACACACACACACACACACACACACACACACACACACAAATCTGGGCATACTACACGAAGGCCTGTAATCCTAATGCTATAGTGGGGCACAGACAGGAGGAGTGTTGGAGCTTTCTGGGCACCAGCCTAGTTCTCAGCATATTGAAAGACCTCATCTCAAGGACATAAGGTAGAGGGAGATAAAGCCTACACATACATTGGCCAATATATTCCCACACATCTGTATAAGACACACACACACACACATACACACACACACACACACAGAGAGAGAGAGAGAGAGAGAGAGAGAGAGAGAGAGAGAGAGAGAGAGAGAGAGAGAGAGAGAGAGAGAGAGAGAGAGCGCTTTAAAATTGATATTGATGTGTCTTAGTGACATTTGGAAATAATCAGCACTCTCTCTTAACATTCAGCAATAGTTAACTGCCCTTGGGTGACATGGATGTTCATTACAGGATAAAGGAAGACATGAGTAAAACTGTGTCTCATCAAAATCGGTGCAATCACACGTTTTGGTCTATTTATGCCAGCAAAGGCAAATCTGTACTCTATGCTAAGAAGCAGTGTGGACTAGAGCAAGCAAAATACCTGTACTCTAGCTTTAGCAGAAAGACCTCTGTATCTTTGTCAAGATACATAATATCAAAATTTCCATATGTGAAATTAAGTGGTTGGATAGACCTACAGAATCCTGAAGATCTGGAAATCTATGTTGTAGTGTTTACATTGTAGTAGTTCTTTTTCACTCAATATTCCAGATTCTGTACTAAGACACGAAAATCACTCCATCTTGGGTTCCTGTAGGCATAACAGGATACATGTAATTCTCTCTTTTTATCCTGATCCACAGCAGGTGATTAATGGCAAGAAGTACATTTTATGTTCAATTTCCACTCCTCGGACATAATGCATTTCCTGTAGCCCCAGGCTGGCTGTTTGCCTGTTCTTTCTCTTCATTGCTTTGGAATTCTCCCATGGCTCCCACTTCCTTTCCCCTCCCTTCCTCTCTCTCTCTTTAATGTCTCATTGTCACAAAGTTTCTGTAAACTAGAGTAATAGCAAATTATCAATAAATTATCTCACTGCCACTGAGCTGCTAAACCAAGTTCTTGACTACTAATCTTTTTAGTTAAGAGCTTCCTCATATATTTTTTAAAAAAAGCAAAATATTAACTTTTCTTTATATAGTATTTACTTTTTTCCCTCATGATTTCTGAGGTTTCCATCTATAGTCACTGTGGTGGGGAAGCATATCCTGGCTGGATTCTATCACATAGGACAGTTTCCTCATAATAGATAGGAAGGGGTGGTCAGAAAAGAGATGCCTTTTAGAGGCCACACCTAATGACTCACTTCTTCCAGCTGAATCCCATCTTCTAAAGTTTCCAGAACTTCCTAAAATATTGCCATCACCTGGGATGGTTAAAATAGGAATATTCTGGGGCATCCTTTCATATCCAAACTGCATTACTCCATCCTTTTCCAATAAAACTCAAGAGGAAACCTGAGAAGGAATGGTACTTGAGCAACACTGAGGTAGTTCACAAAAGCTCTGGTCTCAGCTTATCAAATGTAACTCTACAGGGAGAGAGTTTAAATATTTCTCTTTCAGTTTCTATATATTGAAGTTTGAAATGGTGTTCCATACTTTAGTCTTCTGTCTGTGCCTGTCCCAGTTAGCGTTAATGATCAACTTGATACAATATAGAGTTACCTGAAAAAAAAAAAAAAAAAAGAGTCTCAATAGAGTATTTGTCTTTATCAGGTTGGTCTGCAGGCGTGCCTGTGAGGGATTGCCTTAACTGATAATTGATGCACTATCATTTGCTGGGCAAGTGTTTCTGGTGTATAAGGGAACTAGCTGAACATGAGTCTGAGTGAGCCAAAGAGTGAGAAAGCAAGCAGAATTTCTCTATGGTTTTTACTTCAGGTTCCTGCTTGAACTCAAGTCCTGATTATGATCTGGAAGTCTCAAAAAGCAAACAAAAACAAGACAGAAAAAACTTTTTCTTCTCTAGTCACTTTTGGTCAGAGGATCTTATCATAACAAGAGAAAGGAAATTAGAATTGCAACTCCATTACCTTAGAGAAAATACTTCAATGGTCACAAGAAACACTTGGCCCATGATTCCACTGGCATTCTATGCATTCTAAGCTATTTTGTTGAAATTGTAGGTAATTTACTATTGTATATTATCATTGGATACACAACCCATTTTGAAAAGGTCTTTTCTTAACATATTGTAATTATAAATATGGAGCCCATAGAAATCTTTACTACAAGATCAACTTGTTCACATGACAAGATGATGGGTTTAAAATATCAAGGGTTTTTGGAAATGTACCTTTTCATTTTCTGTAATGATCACAGACTCACTCTCCTGGTGAATCTGTGATAATTTCCGACTCTTGTGCAAACAGGGTACCTACAGGACTGGGCAGGGGCAATCCAATTGTTCCTACAGAACAAACCACATCTTTTTTTTTTTTCTTCTAACAATCCTTTTTAGGTAAACATTCAACCAATTTGAAGTTCAATCTTGTAAGAGAATGGTATATTTATTTTTACCTTTTCCACCACAACTTCCAAATTTAGGATAAAAATTGAGACCATTGACTTTTTGGACTTTGGAATGGAATACAAAAATCTTTGTTTCATACTGGTCCTGGTACTCATCTCCACAGCTAGGCAACTACACTCATCTTCATGCATTGAAGTCACTGCTTTCTGCTGAGATTCAGATACTTTGAATTAGGCTGTGGCAGTGTGCTGAACTCTGTAGCCAAGGGATGTATGGGCTATTTGTTGCCTTGGTTTGGTTTTATCATGGCTTAGTGGTAGTTCCTCTGTTAGAGTCTCACTCTTTTTTTTTTTTTTTTTTTTTTTTTTTTCTGATGTGATATTTCCTCCAATCGCACATACACCCATGATACTCTGACACATTTAATCCCGGAGCGCAAAGAGGCCTCAGCTGTAGGACTTCTAAGCAGATTCATCTGAGAAGTCTTTGGTTGAACTCCCAGTTGCCTTAAGCACTTCCTACTGGATACATGTGTGAGCACATCACTTTGTAAAGGGAGGAAGTCCTCTACTGCTGTTTCTTTCTTGTCCCTCAACACTTTTGGAACATCTGGATCTTCCTAAGCCATGGCCTCTTTCAATATTCAAGATGATCAATACAGCACTTCCACTTTGGGTCTTTTCTTACTGTACCATTCCTCATTCACATGATAGTCCCTTAAAATTCCTATCAGCACACAGTCTTGACTGTGTTTGCTTTTCTTTTTCTTATTTAATTAATTTAACCACTATTGTGTATAAACACACATATGTGTGTGCCTGTGTGTGTGTTTGTGTGTGTGTGTGCATGTCTCTGATTGTGGGGAGGTGTATATGTGCTTGCATGTAAGGAACAGGCAAGGGCCAACCTTAGATCTTGTCCTCAGATGCCATCCACTTTTATTACTTTTATAATATATTTTTATTTTTTATTTTATGTGTATGGGTAAGGTACATATCCCTGCCTGTATGTCTGTGCACCACATGCATACAGTGCCCTTGGAGACCAGAAAGGGCATTTGATCTCCTAGAACTGGGGTGACATATGCTGGCAATCAATCTCAGATCCTCTAGAAGAGTAGCCAGTGGTCTTAACTGATGAGCCACCCATCCTGTTTTTTTTTTAAATGTGTATTTTATTTATTATAATTTATTCACATTACATCTCACATCTCACTTGTTATCCTCTTCTTCTTATCTTTCCAGTCCCACCTTCCCTCCATCTTCTGGCTATTCCCTTCCCCTAGACCTCCGATGGGGATTCCCTCCTACCCCAACTCTCTGATGACAGCCTATTAAGTCTCATCAGGATAGCCTGCATCCCTTTCCTCTGTGTGCCCGCTAGGTCTTCTTGCCAAGGGTCAGTGACCAAATCATGGGCACCAGACTGCATGTCAGACATTCAGCACCAGTTCCTCTTCCCCCTCCACGTGGAGAATCAGCTGTCTATCGGTTACATCTGCACAGGGGGTCTAGGTTCTCTGCATGCATTGTCCTTGGCTGCTGCATCAGTTTGTGCAGGCCCCCTGGTGTCCAGATCTGCCAGCTTGATGGTCTCGCTGTGGAGCTACTGCTCCCTTCCAGACCTTCCATCTCCCTACTCTTCCCTACAACTCTCAGTGCTCCGCCCAGAGTCCAACTTTGAGTCCCAGCATCTGTCCTAATCCCTGACTGAGTGGAGTCTCTCAGAGGACATCTATATTGGGCTAATATCCACTTTTAAGTAGTCATATACCATGTGTGTCTTTCTGGATCTGGGTTACCTCACTCAGGATGATCATTTCTAGTTCCACCCATTTGCCTGCACATTTCAAGATTTCCTTGTTTATAATAGCTGAATAGCATTTCATTGAGTAAATAGAACCTCAGTTTCTTTACCCAATCTTTGATTGAGGACTATCGAGGTTGGTTTTTAATACAGGATCTTACTTCTCCTGGAACTCACTGATTTGGCTAGGTGGACTGGCTAGGAAACTCAGGAGATACACCTGTTTCGACCCTTACAATACTGTGGGATTGCAGATGTGCACAGTTTCCCTAAGCTGTGTACTCCTAGTTTATCCCAAGGTTGTGGTTTTTCATATAAGTGACCCAGAACCTTGGGATGCAGAAAGACAAAAATGTGTTGATTTAATACACATAACTCACACTATCTCTTTATTGTCTATCTTTCATAGACAATTGAAATATCTGCTCTCCTATATTCCACTCATCATATCTGCCCCCAGTGAACAGCCTTGGTCTAAGTGGTTACCCTTCTCCTGGTCTTTGAAGGGAATTCTCTTATAGGCTTTGTCTCCATGAGCTCTTAGCTTTCTTTCCCCTCCTTTCTCCACAAACATTCTGCTGCTAGGTCACCTGGCTTAGCGGGTGTTCTGTTCCAGTCTCTTAATTCATGCATGCACTTGCCTGGGACTCTGGATGGAAGTGGGCCAAGGGAATGAAGGAATCCATCCAGGACAGGTCAGATTGCAGGACTAAGCAACTACAACACAGTGAGATCAGCCACTTAGACTATGGCATGTGAAGAATTTTTCTCAAAGAACATGGGTAAAACATTTTGAAAGGCATTTCTCACTTTCAGTAACTTAGTGTGAGCTCAACCCTAAAGACAGGACTGGTTATGAGCATAGTTTAGTAAGAAAACATCATTCTGTCAAATTTACAAGCCTATGAGGAAGTACAGATCGGTCAAGAACTAGCTGAGATGAACACTGAGATATTTCTGATATTAAAGTCTTATTTATTTCCTGACCACCCTGCTTCTTGCATTCTCTCCACTCTGAGGGGAAGCAGTTGTAGTAGCAGCCTGTGGAGATCTCTTTATGCTTTGACAGTCTGAAATTTTGTGCATGTGGCTTGCAGAAAGTATGTGTCTGCTGTTGGGATCATTTTTTTTTTTTGCTCCAAGTAAGCAAATGAAATCATAAACATATGAAAAGAAGCAGAAAAAAGAGTTCAGATCCTGTTTCTTGACTCTTGGATGTATTTCACTTTCTGGGCTTACTTTTTGCTTCTATATATGCTAGCCTAGGCTAAACACTTTTCTCAATTTTGTCTGTGGTTGGCTGGACAGTTATCCACACCTGTGTGTACATACTCTGATAGCATTATAATGTAGAGTCATTGTCTTGTATGGCAAAAGAGATGTAATTGCGATTAAGGATTTAAAAAAAATTATTTTACATCCTGAGCACAGTTTCTCCTCCCTCCTCTCTTCCCAATGTCTCCCCCCACCTCCCCTCTTCCCACTCCCACCCTACCCCTATCACCCCCATCCACTCCTCCTCAGAAAAACTCTGGCCTTGATGGTTATCAACAAGCTATGCCATATCAAGTTGCAGGTAGACTAGGCACATCCTCTTCTATTAAGGCTTGACAAGGCAACCCAGTACAGGGAAAGGACCCAAAGGCAGGAAACAAGTCCAGAGACAGCTCTTGCTTCCACTGTTATGACTCTCACACAAGAGGACCCAAGCTATACAACTGTAATATATGTGCTGCAGGCTACTTAGCACTTCAGTCTCTGTGAACCCCTATGGGTTCAGGTTAGTTGATTCTGTGGGGTTTCTCGTGATGTCCTTGACCCCTCTGGCTCCTATAATTCTTCCTCCCCATCTTTTGTGGGATTCCCCCAAAGCTTTACCTTAAATTTGGCTTTGGGTCTCTGCGTCTGTTTCCACCAGTTGCTAGGTGAAGCCTCTCTGATGATAATTGGGCTCTATTGCTCATTTGTGAGTATAACAGAATATCATTGGGAATCATTTCATTGACTTTTTTTTTTTTTTTTTTTTTTTTTTTTTTTGCCATTTACGTTTAGTTCTATCTTGTGTCTCTGGGCTATCTAGCATCTGGGTCCTGGCCTTCTGGTCAGTGTCTGTACAAGAAACTTTTATTCTCCTGTTGTGTTATCTTGGAGGATTATTTTCTCTGTCTGCTAATTTAGGCCTAGTCCTGGAAGGTTCTAGCCTTCCTACAATCTAACCTAGGCCTAGGACGTTTTCAGACTCTGAGACTTACTGCTTAATAAGCTCACCATTTCTGGTAGCAATCTGTGTTTCTCTTTTGGTAACAGTCATCACATTCTAAGTTCAAAGCTGGCTGAGTTCAATTCAGTTATTCTGGCTCAAATTCCTCTCCTATCTGACTTATTCAATCTGGCTTATCTCTAAGTCCCCAAATTGCTTTGCTTGGCCTCAAACTAACTCAGCAATCTGCTATAATCTTCTGTCTCCTTTTTATTTTCTAGCTTGTTCTGCCTTCACTTGTTTCTAACTTGTTTTTTTCTCTGCAACCTGTCTCTCTAATACTGTCCATGTAAAACTGCCTCCTCTTTCTTGGATTAAAGGTGTATTCCAGCCAGATCACACAGACCTAGAAGGACTTTGGATGTGATCTCTTGTCAGAGTAGACAAACTCTGAATTAAAAATTTTCTACAGTGTCTACATTTCTGTTTAAGCTAAAATTTGTACACAGTTTAACACTTACAATAGAAATAATTATCAATCCTACAAACTTAACAATCCAAATGTCCTTATGAAGATCCACTCAGTCATTGATATAATGATCCTCCATAACTGCGGTCCTGATCATTGGCCCTTCAGTAAAAGTGTATTTCAGCATCAAGGTTGTCCCCCTTCACCTGGTTTTTTACTCTATCTCCATTCTGGGAGATCTGTTTTCTGCTTCCTCTGTGTTGCTGTCTTTCTGCATCTCTTCCTTGAGTTGTGCCTTCATTTGGAAGCCTCTCTTATTCGGATAAGATATTTATCAATTTTGATGCAACTGATAGTTTTTCAGCACCTGTGGAAATATAGGCAAAACCTCTTCCCCAATGTAACATATTGCCTGAGTTCCATTCTGATGTTAAAACACCTTTAAAGTGTACAGGTTGATCTAATTGAGTAGTTTTCCCCACCATCCAGTGTCTTTTAGATAATCTTACTCCATCTTCCTGTATATCAAGGGACAATTAGACTTTTATGAACCCACACAGAAGCTAGACATTTAGGCACCCTCATTCAATTCCCAGTTCCATGCCAGTGAGCTGGGCTCCACTCCAGTGAGCCAGGCTTCTTACCCATTATCAATAGGCTGTCTCCCTTGATCCTCAATTTTATCAGTTACTGCAGATTCACACTTAAACACTTTCTATTCTCTTAGTTTCTCTGTCTCTTGTATCTCAAGCCTTTGTACTATCATAGCTAACTTTTCTTGTTATACAGTTATTTTTTTTAACCTTTCTTGAGAGGAAAATATAAAGATTGTAAATAACATTAGAGAGGGGTTTACTTTGGTGGTCTTAGTTGCAATGAGTACTGCAATGGCTTCTTCAAGTAATGTTTCTATCCCCTCAAGCCCTACACTTGTTCTCAAGGGATCTGAAATGGAGTTTCCCATTTTTAATGCAGGAAAAGTCTGTCTATATAGTTAAAATTGTCTTTTGGGATGGCTTTTTGTGATTCACTGTCTCAGAGGCTCCTGTGTTGTTCCTTGCTCTCGGCTCTAGGCTCCTACTGCTCCCAGATCTCTTGAGTCTCTCTAGGCATCCAGCTGAACTGAAAAAAAAAAATCTTCCTCTGGAGATGATCCCAGGTGAATTTCTCCTCTGTAGCTTTCTGTCAGATGTCTCCTGTCCAATACGACATTTCTTTCAGATGCCCTCAGCTTCTGCAACATTTGTAGGCTTTCTTCTTCAATCATGATGGCTTTTCTTACCAACTGTGTTGAGTGTCATACATAAAAGGGACTTTTATTTTCCTGATGTAATTATTGTCTCAGAGGATTATTGCTTCTGTTTGCTAACCTAGGCATTGTCCTAGAAGCTTCTAGCCTCCATACAGTCTAACCTAGGCCTAGAACATTTTCAGCCTCTGAGATGTACTGCTCAATAAGTTCACCCTTTCTTGTTCTTAGCAGACAGAGGCAATAATTCCAGGAGATGACAATTGTGACAGGAGAATAAAAGTTCATTATACAAGTGTCAGGTGTGGTCTCTCATGGCATGGGTCTTGAGCTGGACCAGCCATTGGTTGGCCACACTTACAATTTCTGTATTCCCTTTACTGTAGCACATCTTGTAGGCAGGACAAATTGTAGGTTGAAGGTTTTGTGCCTGGATTGGTGTCCCAATTCCTCCACTGGAGGTCTTAACTGCTTACAGGAGATGGCTGGTTCAGGTTTCACATCCTGTATTTCTAGAAGTCCTAATTAGGGTCACCCTCATAGATTTCTGGGAGTTTCCATTGGCCTAGGTTTCTAGCTTGTCCCAGAGATGCACCCCAATTCCAGCTGTCTCTCCCAGTACTCTCTCCCTCTGTCCTCTCCACACCTGATCCCTCCTGTTGCTATCCCCATCTCCAACCCTATCCAACCCCCTTTTCCCAGCCACCTACAATGCCTATTCTGTTTCCTTTTCTCAGTGAGATTTACATGCCCCTCCCCATTTGAGCCCTCCTTGTTACTTAGCTTCTTTGGGTTTGTGGATTGTAACATGGTCATCCTGTACTTTATGGCTAATATCTACATATAATTGAGGATATACCATGTTTGTCTTCTGTGTCTGGGTTACCTCCTCAGAATATTTTCTAGGTCCATCCATTTGCCTGAAATTTTCATGACTTCCTTGTTTTTAATAGCTGAGTAGTATTCCATTGCGCAAATGTATCACATGTTCTTCATCGGTTTTTCAGTTGAGTGGCATATAGGTGGTTCCAGTTTCTGGCTATTATGAATAAAGCTTCTATGAACATAGTTGAGCAAGTGCCCTTGTGATATGGTGGAACATTTTTTGTATATATGCCTAGGAATGGTATAGCTGGATCTTGAGGTAGCCGTATTCCCAGTTTTCTGAGAAGCCACCAAATTGATTTTCAAAGTGGCTGTGCAAGTTTGCGCTATATCAGCAGCGATAGAGTATTCCCCTTGCTCCACATTCTCACCAGTATGTGCTGTCACTTGAGTTTTTTATTTTAGCCTTTCTGACAGGTGTAAGATAGAATTTCAAAGTCATTTTGATTTGCATTTTGCTGATGACTAAAGATGTTGAACATTTCTTTAAGTGTTTCTTGGCCATTAGAGATTCCTCTGTGTAGAATTCCCTGTTTCACTGTGTATCCCATTTTTAAATTGGATTATTTGGGTTGTTGGTGACTAGTTTAGTTTCTTGAGTTCTTTATATATTTTGGATATCAGCCTTATCTCAGGTGTAGGATTGGTGAAGAGCTTTTCTCATTCTGTAGGCTGTCCTTTTGTCCTTTTGATGGTGTCTTTTCCCTTACATAAGGCATTGAGTTTCATGAGGTCTCATTTATTAATTATTGATCTTAGCTCCCAATTGGAGTTCTGTTCAGGAAGTTGTCTCTTGTGTCAATGTACTAAAAAATATTCCCCACTTTCTTTTCTTTTCTTTTTTATTATTTAATTAATTTATTCAGATTACAACTAATTGTTATCGCATTACTTGTATCCTCCTGTTCCTCCCTCCCTCCCACCCCATCCTATTCCCCTCCCCTAGGTCCATGACTGAGGGGCATCTCCTCCCCCACTTTATGTTCACAGGCTATCAAGTCTCTTCTTGGTAACCTGTTGTCCTTCCTCTGAGTGCCACCAGGTCTCCCCCTCCAGGGGACATGGTCAAATGTGAGGTGCCAGAGTACATGAGAAAGTCATATCCCACTCTCCACTCAACTGTGGAGAATATTCTGACCATTGGCTAGATCTGGGTAGGGGTTTAAAGTTTACCACCTGCATTGTCCTTGGCTGGTGCCTTAGTTTGAGTGGGACCCCTGGGCCCAAATCTGCCTATCATAATGTTCTACTTGTAGGTTTCTAGGACCCTCTGGATCCTTCTACTTTGCTATTCTCCCATGCTTCTCTCATCTAGAGTCCCAATAGGATGTCCTCCCCTCTGTTCCAGTTTCCTGGTAAGTGAAGGCTTTTGTGGGACATGCCCCTTGGGCTAGTATGCAGATATAAGTGAGTATATAAGTTTCATCTTTTTTTTTGAGTGCTACCAGGGCTCCCCACCAAGGGGAGGTTGTCAAATATTGGGCACCAGAGTTCATGTCAGTGTTAGTCCCTGGTCTCCACATAACTGTGGAGAATGTCCTGTCCATTGCCTAGATCAGAGTAGGGGTTTGATGTTTACTACTTTTATTGTCCTTGGTTAGTGCAATAGATTGAGTAGACACCCCTGGGCCCTGATCTACCCATTACGATGTTCTTCTTGTAGGTTTTTAAGATCATGTTAAGTGTCTCTGGTTTTATGTTGAGGTCTTTGATTCACTTGGACTTGAATTTTGTGTTTGGTGATAGATATTGATCTATTCACATCAGGTTGATATCAAGTTAGACTAGCATCATTTGTTACAGATGCTTTTCTTTTTACATTGCATATTTCTGTCTTCATCAAAAATCAGGTTTCTGAAGGTGTGTGGATTTACTTCTGGGTCTTTGATTTGTGTCTATTAATTAACCTGTATACTTTAATACCAGTATCATGTGATTTTTATTACTGTTGCTTTGTAGCACAGTTTGAAATCAGGGATGCTGGTACCACCAGAAGATCTTTCTTTTTTTACAGGATTTTTTTTGCCATCCTTGGCTTCTTGTTTTTTCATATGAAATATAATATTGTTCTTTCATGGTCTATAAAGAATTATATTGGATAGGGAATTGTGTTGAGTCTGTAGATTTCTTTTGACACGATGACCATTTTTTTTTTATTTTACTATGTTAATCCATCAGTCCATGGGTATGGACGATCTTACCATCTTCTGGTATCTTCTTTAATTTCTTTCTTCAAAGACTTGAAATTCTTGTCATATAGGTCTTTCACTTGCTTGGTAAGAGTTACACCAAGATACTTTATATTATTTGTGTCTACTGTGAAAGATATTGTTTCCCTGACTTCTTTCTCAGACTGTTTATCACTTGTATACAGAAAGGCTACTGATTTTTTTGAGTTAATGGTTATATCCACATTGCTAAAGGTTTTATATCAGCTGTAGTAGTTTCCTGGTAGTATTTTTGAGTCACATATGTATACTATCATATCATGTGGAAGTAGCAACACTTTTACTTCTTCCATTCCATCCTTTTGATATCCTTTAGTTGTCTTATTGCTCTAGCTAAAACTCCAAGCGCTATACTGAATAGATATGGAGAGAGTGGGCAGCCTTTTCTTGTCCCTAATTTTAGTGGGATTGATTTAAGTTTTACTCCATTTAATTTGATTTTGGCTATCAAATTGTATATTGTCTTTTTATGTTTAGGTGTGCACCTTGTATTCCTGATCTCTCCAAGACATTTAACACAAAGGGGTGTTGGATTTTGTCAAGGGCTTTTAAAGCATCTAATTAGACGATCATGATTTTTTTCTTTCAGTTTGTTTATATGGTGGATTACCTTGACATATATTCACATCCCTGAATCCCTGGGATGAAGCCTACTTCATCATTGTGGATAATCTTTTTGATGTGTTGCTGGATTCATTTGTGAACGTTTTATTGACTATTTTTCTATCAATGTTCATGAGGGGGCATTGGTCCAAAACCCTCTTTCTTTCTTTCTTTCTTTCTTTCTTTCTTTCTTTCTTTCTTTCTTTCTTGAGTCTTTGTGTGGTTTTAGATATCAGGGTGACTGTGGTCTCATAAAATGATTTTGGCAATGTTCGTTTTATTTCTCTTTTGGGTGGGGTAGTTTGAGGAGTATTGGTATTAGCTTTTCTTTCTGGTAGACTTCTGTGCAAAAACAATCTGGCCCAGGGCTTTTTTTTTTTTTTTTTTTTTTTTTTTTTTAAGGCTTTTAATGACGGTTTCTATTTCCTTAGGGGTTATAGGACTATTTTATTATTTTTTCCTTTTTATTAATTCATTCATATTACATCTCAATTGTTATCCCATCCCTTGTATCCTCCTATTCCTCCCTCCCTCCTGCTTTCCCTCTACTCCTCTTCCTTATGACTGTGACTGAGGGGAACCTCCTCCCCCTGTATATGCTCATAGGGCATCAAGTCTCTTCTTAGTAGCCTGCTATCCTTTCTCTGAGTGCAACCAGGCCTCCCCATCAAGGGGACGTGGTCAAATATGGGGCACCAGAGTTTGTGTGACAGTCAGGCCCCACTCTCCACTCCACTGTGGAGAATGTCCTGTCCATTGGCTAGATCTGGGTCAGGGTTCGATGTTTACTGCATGTATTGTCCTTGGCTGGTGCCATAGTTTGAGTAGGACCTCTGGGCCCAGATTTGCCTGTCATAATGTTCTTCTTGTAGGTTCCTAGGACCCTCTGGATCCTTCTATTTCCCCATTCTCCCATGCTTCTCTCACCTAAAGTCCCTCTGTCCTACTTTCCTGATAAGTGAAAACTTTCATGGGACATGTCCCTTGGGCTAGTATATAGGACTATTTTAATTGTTGCCTGATATTGATTTAACTTTGGTAATCTATCAAAAAATCATCTATTTAATTTGGATTTTCCAATTTTGTGGAATAAAGGCTTTTGAAGTAAGACCTAATGATTCTTTGGATTTCCTCAGTGTTCCTTGTTATGTCTCCATTTTCATTTCTGATTTTTAAAATTTGGGTATTCTCTCTCTGCCTTTTAGTTAGTTTGCCTAAGGGTTTGACTGTTATGATTAAAAAAATAAGAAAATAAGATGATAAGATAATAAGATGCCAGGCAACAGATATTATATTATATGAGGTTTATTAAGTGAGCATGTGGAAAGAAGGAAAGAGGAAGGAGGGATATCCCAGAGAGAGAGAGAGAGAGAGAGAGAGAGAGAGAGAGAGAGAGAGAGAGAGAGAGAGAGAGAAGCCCACTTTTTATCTGTGGTGGTCTGATAAGATACAGAATTATTTTAATTCTCTTGTATCTGTTGAGGATTGCTTTATGACTGAGTATATGTTCAATTTTGGAGAAGGTTCTGTGAGGTGTGGAGAAGATGGTATATTCTTTTGTGTTTAGGTAACATGTTCTGTAGATATCTGCTAGGCCCATTTGAGAAATTTGTGAGAGTTGCCACAAGTCAAGGTCCCCAATCTAGTCAGAGTCTCTCTATTGGATCAGAGGTCATGGCCAGCCTCCATAAATCCAGGCCACAAAGGTCAGAAGACCAAAGATAAAACAGAAACCAAAATACAAAACATATATCCAACAAAGACAAACTCAGAAATCAGCACGTAGACCTATAATTATCCCAAACCCAGATGCCTAAAAGCCAGTGTAAGAACACAATCAACAGCATAAGGCCTGATCATCGCAATGCTGCTGAAACACAAGAAAATGACCTTAAAACCAATTGTATGAACATGTTATTGGTGTTTAAAGAAGAAATGAAAAAAATCTTAGGGAAATCAAGGAAAACATAAACAAAAATTTGAGGAAATCAAAAAATCACTTAAAGAATCATAAGATTGCCAAGAAAGAAACCAAACAGGTGAAGGAAACTATTTAAGACCTGAAAACTGAAATATAAGTAATAGAAAAAACAGAAACAAGTAATTCTAGAATTGGAAAATCTAGGGGAGTGAACAGGAATTACAGCCACAAGCATTACTAGCAGAGTACAAGTGATGGAAGAGAGAATGACAGGCATAGAAGATGCTATAGAAGAAATTAATACATTTCTCAAAAAAAAAATTACGTCTATGGAGCAGATCTGAGAGTATGAGGGCAAGAAAGCATAGTTATTTTCTATGTCAGCCTATGAATTCAGCTTGCTTAGTAAGCAAGTCCCTTGATTTATAGAACTCTAAAAATCTAATATCTATTGGTTTGTGCCTGAATTTCCCTCCCACTGTTATATTTCCTGGGGTCCTGGCATCCTACCCATATACGTCATGTAGCAGGGAGGGCCCTCCTGGTGTCTAATGTGGTGGATTATGAAATCTAGATGCCCATGTTGGACTCTTGGATTTACTCTTAGTGAATTTAAAACAAATAAGTCAAGGTATCTCTTGCCTTAGTTTCTCCCAAGGTAAAATGGGTGATGGATAATGTACATCTTGTGGGGCTTCTGTGAAGATCAAATGATTCATGTAAAGCACACAACACAGTGTGCACTGAGATCCTGCAGAAATGTTAAGTATTTTTCAATACTTTAGAAAAATGGTACTTTCCAAGCTAAATGCTACAAACAAATTAATTTTTATTTCAACACACATTTCTTGTATCTTGTTGAGTCTTGTAAACTCAAGCTTTTCTTTTGTTCTCTTTTTCAAATACAAGCTGTTCTAAAAGTTCCCTGTAACAAAACCAGAGTGTTTTATGGCACCCTTAGTGTTACAGAAGAGATTTTGGGAGCAAGTTGTTAGAAGTTCCAATGGTTGGTGTTGTTCCTCAGACTTTGTATTAAAGCTCCAGGTGGCCTCATCTCATGGTATAGATGCCAACTGTGGCCTGTGTGTAATAGTTTAATGGGACAATTGTGGAGTTTAGGGATACACCCCAAATGATAGATATTTTCTGGTCAAGTGGACTGAACACAGAAACTGCAGCTAGACTAGAGGTTCAGCAGGGAAAGTGAGGTGGGGCCTAGGAGTGATTATTACAAGAGTGAAACTGGATTTGGAAGTTCCTTATGGAAGCAGCAAGAGTTCTTGCTCATTTTCTTTGTCCTTGTTAATGGTCAGTACTCTGCCAGCATCCTGAGGAAAGGGAGGAAGGGCTTGCATGGTTCTGCCTTAAATACTTTCATGACTTTCCTTCAAGTCTGGCCAAAAAACACCCAGAGAAAAGTTACCCAGCTTCCTTGATAAATCACTCTTTAGCTCTGATCTTGCTATGTTTGTGCTAGGTGTTTGCCTGCTTTGATAATGAAGGGAAAGCATGCTTACACTGGTGTATCTCTGATGGTCAAAGAGAGCCATAAACATTGTCTCACTGATGAAGAGAATGTGAGCAAACCATCCTAGAATGAAGCCACGCCTCACATTGAAGCTCCTACAGGCTGACTCATGAGGACTGTAATGACTATAGAGAGGTTGCAGTGCTGCAGGTCCAGAGCCTAATTACAATTTATCTTGGGCTATTGTGAGCTTAATAGAGATTCATTGCTCACCTCTGAGTCTGAACTACCATCCTTGAGACTATCAGGTACAATGTTTGAAATGTTATTAACTAAGTTCCCACCAATCAGAAGGCTAGGGATGTCCTCAGATAACATCTACAGCCTAGAGCAGGCTTTTTCCCACTTTGCTATAGCCTGCTGCCTGCTATTTCTTTGTATTTGTTATGACTTTGTTTTGCTTCTCTAACAACTTCATGAAACTGATGCTACGTTGTGACATGGAATTTGGGAAAACTGAACTCTGTGTTCTTGGGCCATGGTCACATCAATATTGAAACACCAGAATAAATACTGTTAACTCTTTGAGATAAGAGAGTTCTTCTTGCATTGACAAGCAAATTGTGGCTAAATCCAGTGACACAAGCCGGGCTCAACATGTAATGTTGGCTCAATAGAGTCGTGGGGTACAGGAGGTGCCTGACTCTTCTGTTCAGATCAGATATTTTTTTCTCCTTATTTTATTTATTTTTTCTTTATTTAATCATTTTATATCCTGATCCCAGCCCCCTCTCCTCTCTTTCCAGTCCCACCCTCATGCCTTCTCACCACATTCCCCCTCTCTCCTACTTCCTAGAGAAGGGGAGGCCCCAAGGACCGATTGGACCTTTTATCTTAGGGATTTAGGGATCAAAGACTCATAGAGTTTTTTTTTTTAACACTTCCACCTTCACGCATACATTGCATCTAATTCTACCAGCTTTAGTATCATTAAGATCAGTGGAATGATTTGAAACCTTGTTGAAATAAAATATATGTTTATATTGTTTATTTAGAGGAAAGATCTCCACTGAAAACACTCAGAGGCAAGTGAATCTCTGAGTTCAAAGCCAACCTGGTCCTAAGATCAAAAACTCAAATGACACCACATGTTGGTGAGGATGTGGAGAGAGAGGAACACTCCTTCATTGCTGGTGGGAATGCAAACTAGTACAACCACTTTGGAAATCTATCTGGCACTTTCTCAGAAAAATGGGAATAGGGCTTCCTCAAGACCCAGCTATCCCACTCCTTGGAATATACCCAGAAAATGCCCTACCACACAACAGGGACATATGCTCAACCATGTTCATAGCTGCTTTATACATAATAGCCAGAACATGGAAACAGCCTAAGTGTCCCTCAGTAGAAGAATGGACTAAGAAACTGTGGTACATTAACACTATGGAATACTACTAAGCTATTAAAAACAAGGAATTCCCTAAATTTGTGGACAAATGGATTGATCTAGAAATTATCATAATGAGTGAGTTCACCCAGAAGCAAAAAGAGACAAACAGTATATACTCACTTATATCAAAACATTAGTCCAAGGGATACGTACCATGAAAAACTTTACTTACCAAGAAAGTGGGTCAGAAGAGAGGACATCCTATTGAGACTTTAGGCGAGAGTAACATGGAAGAATGGGAAATAGTAGGACCCACAGGGTCCTGGAAACCTACAAGAACTTTATGACAGGCAGATCTGGGTCCTGGGGTCCTCCTCAAACTAAGGCACCAGCCAAGGAGAATATAGGCAGTAAGCTTCGAACTCCTACCAAGACCTAGCCGACGATCATGATATTCTCCACCGTTGAGTGGAGAGTGAGATCTGACTCTCACACGAACTCTGGTGCCCCTTTTCTGACCACGTCCCCTGGATGGGGAGGCCTGGCGGCACTCAGAGGAAGGATAGCAAGTTACCAAGAAGAGACTTGATATTCTAAGAGCATATATGGGGGAAGAGGTCTCCCTCAATCACAGACATAGGGGAGGGGAGAAGGGGGGAAGTGGGAGGGAGGGAAGGATGGGAGGAAACAGGGGAAGGGCTAACAATCGAGATGTAATATGAATAAATTAATAAAATTTAAAAAAAAGAAATGGCTTTCAGATTTAAGAAATAAATAATACATTCAACTTCAAAACAAACAAACAAACAAAAAACAACAATAACAACAACAACAAAAAACAAAGCCAGCCTGGTCTACAGAGTGAGTCCAGGACAGCCAAGACTACACAGAGAAACCCTGTCTTGAAAAACAAAAAACAGAAAGCAAACAAACAAACAAACAAACAAAAACACTCTTGAGAAAGTTTTAAATCCTTAGGTTGATAGAAATGTACCTGAATTTCATTCTAAGAAGAACAATATGATTATAAAACATGACTATAGGTAGCAGGATTTTTTTTTAGTTTATATTTTTTGTAATGTATATGCATTTCTTTTTTTCCTTTTTTTCCACTTTTATTGAATGTCTATGATTTACATGTCAGGCACCAAAATCCCTCTTCTCCCCCAGTAAAATAAAATAAACAGACAAACAAAAAATCTTGTCACAGAAGCTGTAGTGTATCACACGTTATAGCCTTTTGTCCACATATGTTTACTTTCAAATGTTCATTGCTATGAGTCATGGGTCTGGTTTGAGGCCTACATTATCATTACTGGATCCTCACTGGGACTGCTTTTGGATATCCTGTTGTTACCGTATGTCAGAGAGATCCTTAATCTTTGAATTTGCAGGTCCAGCCCCTCATGTGTTCCAGCAGGTCATAGATGGGGTAGATGTTGGGGTGAGGTTGACTCAGAGCCCTGGAGCAGGGCCTGCTCCCTTGTCCTCAGGGCAGGGATAGCTCTCCTGCTCCCATGTCCTCAGGGTAGGGCCCAATCCCCTGCTCCTGTGTCATCATGGAAGGGTGGGCTCTCCTGTTCCCATGTCCTTGGGGCAGGGCCAACTCTCCTGGGCCAGCTCTCTGGCTCCAGTGTCTTCAGGGCAGGACCAGCTCTCCTGCTCTTGTATTCTCAGGATCAGCTGTCCTGCTTCCATGTCCTCAGGGCCAGCTCTCCTGCTCCTGTTCAATTCGCCAGATTGTTGCTGACCATCAAGGCCTGGATGGCCTCCTACTCCTGTGGGTACTGGATCTTGTGGGCCATCAAGCAGGTGGCAAGGGGAGCCCCCTCAAAGTCTTCGTTGAATAGCTCACAGAAACCAATGATGTTGGCGCAGTTCAGCTTCTTGTCCCGGGGAACTTGTGGTTTTGTTGATTCATGCCTCCAGAGTCTCTGGTTCCATTGCGTGCTCCATCCACCATCACCCCCACGCCCACTCCCTGCCTTGGTGCTCCCCCTAGTGTCCACCTTTGGAAGATCCAGTTCTCAGCACTGAGCACGGTCCCAGCCCTGTGAGAGGAGGCCCGGTGAGGCCTGTGGTGAGGGCGGTGCAATGCTTGCTCAGGCTCAACTAGAACAGCACCCCGTCCTCGAACGCAATCTCCTTGGCCTGCACCACGCCAGGCCATATCTTGAAAAGCAGTAATGGCAGCCTGGGTCCCTGGGAGCTCACAGAAGCCTGGCCCCATGGTCCTGGGGCAGGAGAACCTGGACGATCGACATGACAGGATTTCCTTATTTCTGAGCAACACCAGCACTGTGTTTTGGAGCTCTCAGTACGGCCCTGTGGTGGCTGTGCAGTCACTGCTCTTCCGCAGATCAGATACAGTGTGTGATTGGCGCCATCTTGCATGATCTTGGCTTGGATATTTCTAATACATTGCACTAAGTGTTTCCTCCTAATCAGACTGCTCTTGGGGGTGAACATTTCTGTGTAGCTCTGGAACATAATCATTCTCCTCAGAATGCATTGAGGACCTCATATTTCGAACCCACGCTGCCCGGCCCCGTGCCCGCTGCCTGAAGTATTTATTTCTATATTTTAAAAACATATGTTCATTTTATTTTGGTATATTTTTGACCATGTAGGAAATTTATTTAAGGTCAAGATTTAATCAGAAAACTAGTTTTTGACCATCTAATTCTTATAGGAAAAGCCAGTGAGTTATGTAATTATGTAGATAACAGTTTTCTAGTTAGATAACAGCTTTCTAAATATATGCATAAGTTGGTTATTAAAAAATTTTGAAGTTGTGGCTAGAAAGATGGCTCATGGACACTAGTACTTGCTGCTCTTCTATGTAACTTAGGTATGGCTCCAAACAGCCAGATGACGGGTAATTAGTATCACCTGTTATTCCAGTGCCAGGAGATCCACCCCCTTCTTCTGGTCCCTGTTGGCACTTCATACCTATGATACTTAACTACAAATGCAGGACAATACTTTTTCACGCAAAAAATTTTTAAAAATGGGCGTGTTTCATCCCTGCAGCTTTGTTATCTGCTGCATTACATTTTTCAAACCAAAGATAAGCCTGCTTTCATCCATCTATAGCGATAGCTCACATACAATTAGTAACATTGAACATTGACATTGGACATTGAAAAAAGCTGAAGTGGGTCCATGTGATGAGGTGAGAGCTCAGATTTACATCTTCCTTAATGTGGAACATACGACCCACTACAGCTGAAGGTAGCTGTGATGACAGGTAATTTATCTTTCTGTGGATGTGGACCCAAGAAAGAGGCTCACTTTACAGAGAACCTGGCAATCATGCTTATAACCACCTAAATGTCTTTGATCTCCTGATGTCCCTTGGCCCACTATAGATGACTTCACTGCCACAAGAGATGCTTCCTCAGTGCGGTGACCTTGAGTCCTGGCATTAGGAAACAGTTATGGGAAAATCAGGTGTAACCCACGGACAGAAGAAAAAGCCCACGTTCTCCCTCATCTGCAGCCTGCATTTATAATAATATATATGTGCATACAGATGTATGTGTATTCGTAGGTCATAAAACTAGACAGGGAGATGGGGAACAGGAGGACATGGGGACAGGGGAACAGGGGGACAGGGGAACAGGGGGACAGGGAAACAGGGGGACAAGGGGACAGGGAGATAAGGGGACAGGTGGATAGGGGACAAGGGGACGGGGGACAAGGAAGCAAGCAGACAGGGGGACAGGGGGACAGGGGACAAGGGGACAGGGAGACAGGGCACAGGGGGACAGGGAGACAAGGGGACAAGGGGACAGGTGGACAGGGGGACAAGGGGACAGGGGGACAGGGAGACAAGGGGACAGGGGGACAGGGGACGGAGGACAAAGTGACAGGGGAACAGGGGGACAGGGGACAGGGGACAAGGGCATAGGGGGACAGGGGACAGGGACACAGAGGGACAGGAAGACAGGGGGACAAGAGGACAGGAGGACAGAGGGACAAGGGGACAGGGGGACAGGGGGAAAGGTGGACAGGGGGACAAGGGGACAGGGGATCCTGAGAGAAGAAGAAGTCATGCAAAGGACAGGAAAATGAAGGGGTAATAGAGTATATGTGCCATGAAAACAGAAGGGGAGACTAATCTAGAGAAAGAAAAGGAACAAGCTAGGAGCAGGAAGAAGGCACAGCGGAGGGCATTTGGAAAAGGAACTGAATCAGAAGAAACTAAAGTGACTTGTATGTGTGAAAATGTCATGCTGTAACCCATTGCTGTGTCTGCTACTCTAAAAAATTACCAACAAAAACAGCAGCGGCAGCATTTTCTTCAGGAAAGTGATGAAAGCTCCTGAAAAGCTGGGTCTGATGTCCCGTCCCTTCTCTCATGGCTGGCTTGTCCTTCATGGTGGAATTATGGCTCTTTACTAATGCAGTCCTGTGGCTTGACACGAATGGTGCTTGTCTTCACTGTCCATGACCAAATCCACATACTTCTACAGACACCACAGGCATTTATGATTCTTTATAAATGGATTTCCTGCTTAAATGCATAGAATAAGCTAATTTTAAAAATGCATCCAGACAGTGGTGTCAACCTCATTACATTACTGCAATTCTGTCTTTCCAGGATTTATTTGTGATTCGTATTACAGCTTCCTTATATAACACCAACGAGAGTCAGACAGCAGCTCAGAAAAACAGAGACTGCCTTGGGGTCTTGGCTTCATCCAGGGACACCAACAAAAACACAGTGAACACAGAATTTGGAGAGAGACCTACTCAAGCCCTACCCACAAAGTGGAGGCAGTACAGTAGGAGTTTGCTCTCCCCAACAAACTCTCCCTGCTCTCTTCTGTCTGTACACTACCCCCCCCCCCCACCCTCCAGCATGTCCTTCCCTGAGGCAGGGCCTGAGGTATATAAGGGTGATGATTTACTTTGCATGAAAAAGTTTTGTTCCAAACACAACTCTTGTATTATCACAAATTGCCAACCCCCTGTGAGACGGATGCTAATATGAACTTCAACTTATCCAGTGAAGATTCAGGATCCAGAAGGTTAGAGAAACTTGGTCAAGGTCACAGTCAGAACACAGTCAGAGAGAGTCTGATGTGTGGCTCCTGTGACAGGGAATTGAGAGTGTGATGGAACACTGCCACTGATTTCTCTACTCTAGAGACACTGAATTCTAGCAATATCCAGACGAATGAGGTTATTTTAGTCATTTGTCTTTAATGGTAACAACACAGGGTGGGTTCCATTCTCCTGGTGTGTTCTTTACTGGAAAGCAGTAACTGTTTTAGGGAGCACCTGGAAATGCAAACAACATCAACCTGTTTGCTGAGGGGCCAAGACCGCAAATCAGGCAGAGGAGGAGGCAGACAGTGCAGGGAGTGTGGATGCCCACTCGCAACAGCTGACTGAGCCACCTGATGTCTGAAGAAAGACCATGGACGAAAGGATTCTCCCATCTCTTATGATGTGGTGGGAAAGTGCATTTGCCCTTTATCTTGATCATAGAAATCTTTGTCTACCATGTGGGGTTGGAATTTCCTAAGCTCTACCATGAGGTCTTACTAGGAGGCTGAGCTCCTGTCTAAATTCTTGTTTCTCAGAGAAATGTTGCCCCCCAAAGGTCTATAAAAATACTGCTTCTGCAAGTAGGTCAGGGCTTAGATGTGGGAAATGCTTCATGTGCAGTAGGCTTCTCTGGGGATTTAGTAAGTATTTTCTGGGTTTACTTCGCCTTTCATTTTTCCATTTGGAATACGGTCCTCTTCTCAGCTGTGTATCCTATCCCCCATTTCTCCTGGGGAGACATTCATGGCTTGGGAATGAAAAAGCTTCTGGTACTCTAACCAAGCCCCTTCCCCCAGCAAGAGATTGCAATTTCAAGGGAAAGGTCCTGTGCAACCAGAATAATTGGAACTTTTTTTGGTCTCTTCAATATTTAAAAAAAAATTTTTAATTTGTTTACTTTATACCCTGATTGTAGCCCTATTCCTCCCTCATACCATCTTCCCCCTCCCCTAGTCCTCAGAAAGGGGGAGCCCTCCTCCCCATCATCTGATCTCAACCTATCAACAGAAAGTTCACAGTATGGCAGAGAGCTCTCTGCAGAGCTGGTTGAAGATGGATCCGGAATCTGAATAGAAGGTTTAAATTTTAGCTGGAACAAGTCATTTTCATCCACAGTAGAGGGCAGGAGTAGCTTCCAACAGAGGTTCCCAAGCCTGGATTCAGTTCAGAGTAACAGAAGCTTAAAAAATAAAATAAAATAAAAAAGCAATGCCCAAATCACACCAATAACAGGTGAGTCAGTGCTCCTGAGGCCCAGATGCTAGCACCTTTCAAAGTCTTTGGTAATTCCAGTGTGTGCAGTTGACATTGCTGTTTCAGACAAGAAGACAAAGTTCAGCTCAGTTTGGGTTTTATGAACTACGAAGAGTCAGGAAATTGCCCTCAGCAGTCCTGAATATCAGAGTCTTATTTGGAGGGTTAGAGAATCGGGCAAATGTTTTCATACTAGATATGTAAAACCCATGGACAATGAAGAGTGTTGGTTTAAAAACTGAAAGTCAGCTCTGATGGCCCAGAGGCCAAATGATGCTTTCTGCTGAGCTTGGCAACCTGAGTTTGATCCGAGATCCACATGGTAGAAAAAGAAAACTGACTCCCCAAAGTTGTACTCTGACCTCTAAATGCATGCAGCAGTGGTTAGAGTGCACCCTTGAGTGCATGCATGCACATGTGCACACACACACATACACACACACACACACACACACTTGCGCACACATGCACACATAAATAAATTCAATCACAGAGAAAAGGAGAGCTGGGAAGTAAGAAGGTGTGGTGGAGAGAGGTCTTGCTTAAGCAACCGTGCTTCTAGGATGGGCTTTGTTATATACAGACACCGAACTGTTGAAGAACCAAAGACCCAATGTGTTTGATGGCTACACACATCGTCTTAGGCATTGTGGAAAGCCTGTGAACTCTCTGTGCTATTGATATTCCATCCTCTTGGAGGTTTTGTTGATGTAGGGAACACAGTTATCTTCTAGAGATAGCCAATTCCCAGGGAAAGTAAACTATCGGCCTGTGAGTTAAATGTTAGTATACAGCTCACTCCACACAGAGCCACATCCATTGTGAATTTCCTTTCTTTAACATTCACAAACCAAGGCAGCATTTCCTCTAGCCTAAAGAGGCGCTGAGTAGCTAGACATCATCTGTATAGCTCATAGGCCAAGTGATTAGAACTAGCCCAAACAGAACTTGTTCAAGCTTTCTGCTCCATTTGCCTTTCTCCCCACAAACACCATCATTTTGCCTCTGGGCCATGCTTTACTTGCTTGACCTGTGTCCCGACTCATCCGTGTCTCCCATCCATTATTAGCCCTATGTGACTTGGACTGCTGCTTCTGTGTCTGTCACCTTTGATCCCAGATACAAATGTTGACACTGTTAAACATTTCAGCATTTCAAATGAAAACCAATGCTCATCTTACCCTGGCAGCTGATTAGGCAGGGTTTGAGCTGCCTGGCCTTGTTTTCTCAGCGTGGGCTAGAGTCATTGTCTCATCTCTGGCAAGACAGCCTTTCTGGATGTGAGCTTTGGTACCTGGACAGTGGCCTCTGTGTATGGGCTGCTGAGGTTTGCACAGGTGAATTTGGTGTTTGGGGGAACCATGCAGCTCTAAAGCCATCTCCAGCTTCAGAACCATAGTTTTCTACAAATAACAGTGCTATTTGGAATGGCTGTTAGCTCCTCAAAATTCTTGTTTCCATGACACCACAGTTCCTTGGATTTTCTCCTACATTTCTGACTGCTCTTTTAAAATACCTGCTTTATATATTATGTTCCCTCTCCATCTTCTGTATTTTCACTTTGAAAAGCATTTATTGAACAAGCGCAATGTGCACACACACACACACACACACACACACACACACACACACACACACACACACTGGATATCCAGAGTCATTAAGAAAAGAATATATAAGTTGACTAGGGTCATTAAGAAAATACTGGAATCAAGGATGACTACTCTGGAGTGATGTCATGTGCTTTGCATAAGGCCTCATCTCATGCTTCTGACAGGTAAAATGGCTGTATTCTGTTTGGCTGTTGCATGGGCTTACAAAACAAACATGAACTGGAATGTATTAAATGCGTCATGTGTTAGTAACGGAAGGAACTGGGCAGTAGGTAAAGAACGCATTGCTAGGGAGAGTAAGTCCTGGCATTCCATGGCATGTTGAGGTGAATGTTGTCACTATTAATGAAGTATATATTTCAAAATAAGTAGAACAGAAGGATGTTTAATGCCTCACTACAACGAAGTGGTTAAGAACTGAGGTGATAGATATAGTAATTGTTCGGGTTAGATCATTATATAAACATGTATCAAAATTTATGAGTATATAGAGGTATACATATATCAAATCTTTATGTTGTACCTCATGCACTTCTAAGTAATGTGATCTGATGCCCCCTTCTGGCCTGCAGGTGTACATGCAGGTACAACACTATACATGATAAATACATAAATCTAAAAAAAAAAAAAAAAAGATTTCCACTTGGAGATGTTGCTTAGTGGGAGAAAGGGCTGGGAAACCATACCAGAGGCTCTGCGTTTAAGCCTCAATACCACCTAAAACATAAAGTAAAAAATACGCTTCCAGTCTTTTGTTAATTCAAGTTATACGGACATGAAAATATTTAAGGATAAACTTTTTTTTCTCTCCCAAGGCTAATAAATATTTAAGGTGTAACCAGTGAAATCAAATTATTGAAACAAAGTATACATAACATTAATTTTAATTAATCTTTCTCAGTACCTTTCTTGGCAGTTGTGTGAGTACACAGTCCCATCGACATGCCTGAGAAGGGGTATTTCACATACCTGGACTTGTGCTGGTCATCTTAAAGTTTTATCAGTTTCACTGCTTCAAATAGTATGGTGCAATTTTCCTTTGAATTTCTCTTCTGAATGTGAGGGAAATGTTTTATGGGATTAAAATTCATTTATGTTTCCTTTCCTATGTACAATCTATGTCTTTTGCCCATTTTCTCCATGACATTTAATTTTATTTTATTGATTGAAAGAGTCATTTATATATTAATGAAGTTAGTCTCTCACAATTTTAGTACAGTCTTTTAGCACAACCCAACAGTGTCCTTTTGTCCCATTACTGCTAACAAGAAAAAGCCATGTTGACTAATTTCTGGAGTTCCCAGAGTTCCCATAGTCTTTTTGGCCCTGGAGCTAACACATGCTGTTCCCTCTTCCTGGAGTCTCATTTCTCACCTGTCTGTCTCTGGCTATCCCTACTTCACGTTAAGTCTTACACATTATTTATATGACAAATTATCATAACTCAAGGGTTGTACTACCCAAAGTCTATCTGCTTTTGATACAGAATCTTTTATTCTCCCCCATCGTAGTGTTTATACCATTTGTAATGGCTGTTTTATTTGCCGAATAATCTAGATTTCAAATTCCATATCAGCCCAATCTCTATTTCTGTAATAGTGTGGACTGGTGCTAGGGGACCACTAACATTGTAATTGCTATTAAATCCTCAGGTGTTCAGTCTTTGACATGGAACACCATAAACACTTATTGGCTGCATTTCCAGTAGATAAACAAGTCCTGGTATTTTCTAGTCTGCATGTCCTGAAGTTTTGAGCCCATTAACGTCCTTTAATATGTTAGGACACACTGAAGGGATATTGTACAGAGACAGCCACATTAAGGGCCTTTTTTTTTTTCCTCTTGTCATCTGTCACAAGACAATGTGGATTGTAACTTTTTGTCCTCATGTCTTTTGTCTTTATTAATGGCAGTAATATTTCCTTCAAATTTCTTGCTGATACAAATACTTATACCACACGAATACAGATTTTCTTCTGGCTCTGGGTCACTACACCCTTCCCCAAAGAGCTGACACTAGGCTTTCTTTTCCTTATTACAGTATTGCAGGTGAATACTGTGTGTGTGTGCACATGCACTCATGTGTGGGAATGTTTGTACTGTTTAAGTATGAATAATTATCATGGAGAATTTGGTAGACAAGAGGGAAGGAAAATAGCCCATGGGGCTTTCTGTTTAAAAAATTCAATCTTAACAAACCAACAATAAGACAAAAGCAAAAAAAAAAAATTCAAATGAAACAAAAAGCCCCACAGCGAACAAACAAAAAACAAGCCCCTGGAGTACGTTTTGTGTTAGCCAAGTGCTCCTTAGCGTGAGTCCTGTCCTGAAGTGTGGTTCATATACCACCGACACTCCATAGGAGACCAGCAGCTTTATGGTTAAGGGTACTTTGTGTCTACTTCCTTTTCTCAGTGTTGGGATTTGAGATTTTATCTGCTTTGAATTTGTGTATATCTTTGATTAGTGTGTGTGTGTGTGTGTGTGTGTGTGTGTGAGAGAGAGGGGGGGGTCTTTATTCTGCAATTTATGGTTATGTGGTAGCAATATGCTTGATTCATTGAAAATGTGTATCTTTGAGTTTTCACAATCTTTTCTTTGTTCACACATGTGAGAATTCCTTAGCTTTCATTTTATATGTTTAATAACATAAATGTGTCTGGACTATTTGGTACCTTTTGTTCACTCAGAGCAGCCTGGAAATCTATGAATGTACAAACCTTTAGAAATGCCCTCTGTGAGCTGGTTTTTTGCAGGGGATGCAGCTATGGCAACATATACGTAGATCTTTCAGAGAAAGCAACATCAATAATTAACATGTTGCTTCAGCTCAATTTGCTACTAATAAGGCTGACACGTGGCCCAGTGAAGCTTTCTACATAGGAAAATTATATGGATGATATATGCGTGGATAATTTTCAGTGAATCAAAGTCAACAAAACCTATTTTGTTATTGCACATGTATTAGGAAGGAATAGTATTTTAGCTTTTCTTGATGATCTGGGAAATAACAGAGAATAAAAGGCATGCATACAATCCAGAGATTATTTTTTTATGTCTCTCACTCTCTCCCTTGTTTTCCTTCTCTCTTGCCTTAGTTAGGGTTTTATTTTAATTTTTTTGTGGCTTTATTGTTTGTTTTATTTTTCATGACAGTGTTTCTCTGTGTAGCCCTAGCTTTCCTGGACTCACTTTGTAGACCAAGCTGGGCTTGAACTCAAAGAGATCTGCCTGCCTCTGCCTCCCCGAGGGCTGGTATTATAGGTGTGTGCCACCATGCCCAGCTCAGTTATGGTTTTATTTGTGTGAAAAGACACCATGACCCAGGCAACTGTTATAAAGAAAAACATTTAATTGGTGCTGGCTTACAGTTTCAGAGGTTCAGTCCTTTATCATTAGAGTGGGAGGCATGGCAGCATGCAGGCAGACATGGTGCTGGAGAAGGAGCTCAAAGTTCTATCTTGGTCATTGAGGCAGCAGAAGGAGACTGGATTACATCCTGGGCAGAGCTTGAGCATAGGAGACCTCAAAGCCTGCCCCCAGTGACACACTTCCTCCATCAAGGCCACACCCACTTCAATAAAGCCACACCTCCTAGTAATGGTATTCTTTTTGAGCCAAGCATTCCAACACATGAGTCTATGGGGCCCATACCTATGCAAACCACCGTATGCCACTCCCTGGTCTCCATAGGCTTGTAGCCATCAAATAATACAAAATTCATTTAATTCAACTTCAAAAGTCTCAATAGTCTGCCACAATCTTTACAATGTTTTAAAAGTCCAAAGTTCAAAGTCTCTTCTGAGATTCATGCAACATCTTAACTTTATACCTTATAAAATAAAAATCAAAACATAGATCACAATACTTCCAACGTATTATGGCACAGGATATAGATTACTGTTCCAAAGTGTAGGGAATGGAGCATAGTGAGAAAATAGTGGACCAAAGCAAGACTGAAATCCAGCTGGGCAAATGCCAAGCTCTGCATCTCGATGTCTGATGTCAAACGTTCTTTAGATCTCCAACTCCTTTCAGCTTTGTTGACTGCAACACATTCCCTTCCTTGGGCTGGTTCCACACCTGTTAGCAGCTCTCCCCAGCAGGTATCCCAGAGCTCTGGCGTCTCTAACATCTTGGGGTCTCCAAGGCAATCCAGGCTTCACCTTCACAGCTTCATGTAATGACTTCTCTAGGCCTCCGGCAGGGAGGGATACCCCTGCCACACACATGACTTTCTGTAGTCACAGAGGGAGATTCCAATAGCCATGTTCACACAATGACATCTCTGGACCTCCATGCAGGGACACCCCTGACACATTCCTCTCCTCAGCATCTTTCTTTAGTCACAGAGGGGGATTCCAAAACCCCTTTTTCTCTATCCTTGATTCTAAAGCAAGAACCAAGCGTTCAAACACAAGAGTCTATGAGGGCCATATCTACTCAAATCACCACATTGCTCTCTAGATTGTTGAAATGTCATCAAATCCTGCAAAACAAAAGGTTACAGATGAGCAAGATGGTTCCACATATCTTTATGATAGCTGACTGACTAGCAAACAGATCTCATGGCTAGAAGCCCTGTACATTTGTACACTTCAGGAGGCTAGAGAAGACATAGATAGCATCTTTGTTCGTCTCTGAACAGTCTTAAACATTCACAAAGAAAGTCATTTCACAATGAGAATTATTTTGCAGGTCATCTGCTCATGAAAGCACTTGAACAACACTTTGTGAAGTCTTAGTTAGTTTTCTGTTTGCCAGAAATTCTTTGATAATAACAGCAAACACTCTTCCAAGTACATCACCAATACTGAATCGTTTAATCCTCAAGGTGACCATCTGTGGTTTTTCTCCTTCTTCAAGTTACATGTCAGAGATGAGGGCATAGGAATCTGGTTGATGTTGCTTTTCATAGCATGGGTTACCTTTTCTCAGTCTCCGTGTAAAGAAATATTTTAAGAAGTGAAGACCTAAGGCAGAAACAAACTCAACTGGAAAAAAGGTCAATGAAATGATTCCTAATGATATCCTGCTATTCTCATAGATTGGTGTCTTGTCCAGTCCTTATCGGCGAGCCTCTCCCAGAAACAGGAGCGAGTGTAGAGATCTGCATCAGACATTATGTGGAGAGAGAATCCAAGTTGGTGGTCTCCACTGAGTTCCCCCTAGAAGATCTGGGAACCTAACGGAAGAGGGGATGGAAAGTCTGAAGGAGTCAGAGAGATGGATAATATGGCCCACTGATTCAACTGAGCAGCATTTGGGCTCACAGAGACGGAAGCGGCAAGCATGGGGTCTGGATACATAGGCACCAGGTCTTCTGCATTTATTCTTGCTGTCAGGTTGGTGTTTTTGTGGGACTCCTAATGGAGGGGTGTGTGTGTCTCTGACTCTTTTGCCTGCTCTAGGGACTCTTTTTTCCTATTAGGTTGCCTTGTCTAGCCTTGATATGAAAGTTTTTGCCTTGTTTTTAATTGTATCTTGTTCTGTCCTGTTTTGCTGTAGTCTGTTGGAAGCCTGCTCTTTTCTGAAGAGGAAACAGAGGGACAGTGGATCTTTGGGAATGGGAGTTTGAGGGAGCTGAGAGGAGTGGAGGGGGGAAACTGGGGATGTATTATATGAGAGAAAGATCTATTTTCAATAAAAATTTAGAAAAAGAAGTCAAGTTAGTGGGTCAAAGAAGAGAAATATTGCCAAAAATCAGGATGTAAGAGATAAAATTAAATTGTCACAGAATAAGAACGGGTACTACAGTAGCACAAAAGTTCTCTCAGTAACTACACTGACACAGAATTGTTGAAGAGAATGTTTGATAGTAGTTAAGTGATACTTATTTTTAAAATTTTTTGTTACTAGTGAAGTTGAAATTTAAGAATGAGTATTTTCATGAAGAAATCTTCTGAATTGGGCACTTATCTTGAAATTCTTTATGTTTAACTTTATTTTGGGGGGCGGGGAGAGGAAACAATGGTATGGGTAAGAATTATTGTTACCTATTTATTTTTGAAATGACATGCTTTCATCATTTCCTTTAAATTTACATATGCATAAGTCTACACATACACATATTATGTCAAGTTACTTTGAAGCAAACACAGAATTTACTAATGTCTACTGTGAACTCTACCAGTCCTTTTCTTTTTGTTGGACTCTTACCCCAACATTACGTTTGCAGCATCTCTCCCCATTCTGAGAAAATTGTTGTTTGTTTGTTTACTGGCTGAACCCAGAGTGTCACACATGCCAGACAAATGTTCTGCCACCAAGCTGTATCTTCAGCCCTCCTTAGCCTTGTTGCATTTTATGCCACACGATCTCACATTGCCAGAGGGACACTGGGATTTTTTTTTATTTTATTTATCTTTTCACCTCAGCAAATTGGAGTAACTGGTATTTTTATTTTTGCTGTAATTTTTCAATATATTTTACGGTTGTGTATGTCAGATTTAAATCTTTAATCTATCTTGTCCTAGTGTGTGCTTGAATGTGAAAACCCAAGGCTTCTTATTCTGTGTAGCTATTTTTGCCTTCCCACAGCAGTGTGTGTTATCTTTACCACATTTTACTTCATCTCTACTTTTCTTTTCACATCCCCATCACATCCTCAGTGCACACCCTTGTCTTCTACTCTGTGGATTATTGCTACAACCCCTCACTTGTCTCCTCTCTTTTGCTCCTCTCTTGCCAAGTCACTTTCTTAATGTGCAAGTGTGATTATACCATGTACTTATGCCCAAAAACTCAGGAGTGAAAGCTAAATGTGTCACTTGGGCTCCCATGCTAACTTCCTTCAAAAATCCTGGATGAGGGTTACCACAGCAATTACCTGGGATAATGATTAGTCATTCTGACAGCAACGCTATGCACTCCTGATCTTTGGAAAACACCTGCAACATCCTGTGACTATAGCTGCTTAAGGGAGAAAGGGTCTGTAACAGCACATGCTTACCCTTCTGCCACCTCCTTCTGTTCCCAGGAGTCAGGTTAAGGAGAGTCCAGTTCAGGTATAAGGCGTATGTGTCAGTAGACATCCAGATGATTCAACCACTTCTACAAAAGCTATTTTAGATAACCTAGCCTCCATCAGGCACCCTCCCCTTGATTGCCACCTGTGTTTGATCATGTGGGTCACTCAGTCTTTGCACTGTTGGCAATTGAGGCAACTGAGGCCGCAAAGGCGAGGGAAAGATGCAGACCCACGGAACAGCCCCCCAGCCCTCTAACTACTCCTTGCCTCTAACTTCATGCATGTACCGGCCTCTGGGTTTGGGCTCAACCTCTTCCATTACATTTGTCTATGTTTCCTGGCTAGGATCTGCCATGCACATAGCCTCAGCTGCCACCCATAATCCCCAATTGATTCCTCCTCTTGAGCCTGCACCCTGAACCTTGCTTGGGTTTGTGTCTCTTCTGCTCTATCATGGTCTTCATTGTTTGCCCCAGCTACATTTCAAAACAGAGTGACAACGCCTTTCCCCCACTGCTTCTGGGGTCTCCGTTTTAGCAGTAGCACCACCATCCACCAAATGACCTGGGCTAGAAGTGGTCCCCAACTCCCATTTCTGGCTGGCTCAACTTCCAGTCAAGGTTTTTATCCTTTCTACCTTTTCATCTCTGACTCCTCTAGCGACCCCTAACTTCCTCTACAGGCACCCTGAGCCAGTCTCCACTGCCTCTCACATAGGAGGTGGGAAACAGATTCTCAGTTACGTCTGTCTCATTGCAGTCCAAGCTATCACCTAAAGGGCAAGGCACCACAGCAGCCCACAGTCCAGAGCCTTCAGCCAGCGATGATATCTTTTCCAGGAAGCTTCAGTCTTTGCTAACTGGTTTTTACTTGGTCCTTTCTCCATCCTTCTTTTCTGGCTAAAGCCTACTTATTCTCTGATATTCCACATATCCACCTATTTCCCCAAGAAACATGTGACTCCCCTCAGCCCTGACAGGTCTACCACGACTAAGCAGTCTCTGAGCTACTCTCTCCATCTGCTGTTACTCTTCACATCTGCCCTGCCCACCGCTGACACCATATAAGACCACTGGCTCGCACAGGCCTGAGAATTATGGGGAAAACTTGGCAGGGATCAAAGGAAGCACTAAATGCAGATCCAGATCTCCCTACTTCTTGATGTTTCTTCAGGAAGGAATGAAGGACACAGACACCTGTTGTCTCTTCTCTGCCGTTTCCAAGTTGTCTTTCCCGAATCTTAGCGCTCGAAATCGCAAGTGCCTTTCCGGATGCAAACACCAAACACTAGGGGACACTTTAGCAAATGGGGCTGCCCACTGTCTTGGTCTCTGCCTGTTATCAGGGCTCACACAGACCCTGATCCACGAAGCCCCAGGACCCTGTGAATGGCGGAAGTGATCTCTCGATTACGCAGACTGTAGATAAGGGGATATAGAAGCGGTGTGACATTGGTATAAACCAGCGCTAGCGTGCGATCCAGTCGCGGGGAGTAACTGGACTTGGGCCGCACATACATGAAGGTGGCACAGCCATAATGCAGAAAGGTGACAGCCAGGTGCGAGGCGCAGGTGGAGGCAGCCTTCCGTCGGCCTCCACCACCGTGCAGGCGGCGGAGGGCAGAAGCAATGGCCCCATAGGAAGTCAGAATGAGCATCGAAGGCAGCAACAGCAGCACCAGGCAGGCTCCTAGCAAGGGCAGTTCATCCACGTAGCTCCGTGTGCAGGCCAAGTGCAGTAGCGCGGTGATGTCGCAGAAGAAATGGATCAGTAGGCAGGAGCCACAGAAAGGCAGGTGGAAGACTGCCACTGTTAGCCCCACTGATACTGCTAGTCCCCCAAGGCAGCAGGCCAGGGCCAGTCGTGCACACAGACCTGGGGTCACTATAGATGCATAGCGCAGTGGATGGCAGATGGCCACATAACGGTCATAGGCCATGGCTGCCAACAAGAAGCACTCAGCCCCGCCCAGTGCCACAAACATCTGCATCTGGACAGCACAACCCAGAAAGGAGATAGGGCTGCCCCTGCCGTGGCCAGGCATGCTCAGGTCGGCTAGAGAGCGGGGCACCACCACCAGCGTGTAGCAGAGTTCAATGGCTGACAGCTGACAAAGGAAGAGCAGCATGGGAGGCCTGCTGGGCACGGAGACCACAGCTATCAGAATGAGGAGGTTCCCACTCAACGTGGCCAGGTGCACAGCCAGCAGGACCAGGAAGAGAAGGGGCCTCAGATGCGGGAACTCGAAGAAGCCTTGAAGGAGAAAGCCACAGGGTGTGGTGCCATTGCTGGGGCTGTCCATACACTGGGGTCAATGGTACCTAGGAGAGAGAAACAGAGGACCGGTGAGCCTGTGGGCGTGGCCTTCCTCAGAAAGGGTTACTTGGGAGTCCCAACAGACTTGAGAGTGGCAGCTACAGAAATGGTCGGTCTACAGTTTATTACTGGTCCCTCCTCCCACCACATCTCCAGAAAAACACCTAGACAAACACGGCAGCTTTTCCTGCGCTCTGCATTAGAATCCCAGTAGCTGCTTTCTCAAACTGCAGTTTCCAGAGAAGTCATGCTTTGGGACCTGAGGTCTTAGAGCACATTACTCCTGATCTCCACTCACAGTCAAGCACTGCACACACACACACACACACACACACACACACACACACACACACACACACACACACACACACACACACACACACACACACACTTGCTTTAAACTTGTTTCCCCAAGGCCAGAAATGTATCTCTCCTCTCTGCTTCTCTATCCTCTTCCTTAGCCATTCTGAACGGCCTTCCAAGGCGAGTCGTAAAGTCACAGAGTGCAACATATGTGAGGGTCTTCTAGTCATCTCTTGTAACTTATTTTCAAATATATATATTTATATATATAACATATATATTTGTTATATATACAACATATATATGTTTTATATGTATAACATAAATATATTTGTTATATAATACACACACACACACACACACACACACACACACACACACACACACATAGCTGGGGCTGGATATAAAAGGTTTAACTTCTCAGAACTAAAAAAAAGAATCCCCTAGACTGAATCTGTAACTCCCCACAGCCCATATGACATTCTGGAATGAGGTCACTGGCAATCCATGTTAATTTATCCTTCAGTAGAGACCCAGCTCTGTGGTACACACTGGGACAGGCACTCGGGCAGCAAGGACACTCTGCTGAAGGGCCTTGTTGGATTTGTTGGGGCCCAAATGCACCTGACATTTTGATTAATATTCTGTCAACATGAGGAAAGGTGGCGTGCGTCTATGCTGGCTCAACTCTCAAAGTGGGCAGTAGCTTCCATGTTTGTCATCAGGCCCAAGTTTTTCCTCTGTCTGGTGACTTATCTCTAAGTAACAGTTGGGAAACATCGTCACTGTGTAGGTCACACTATGCTGCTCGGAGTCTCCTGAGGGGAGCAAATGTGGAGTGGCACAATGGCCCTGAGGCCTGAGGGAGGCAGGGTTGACTTTTTAACAGGTATTAACAAAATCTATTCTTAAAATTTCTTTACGTCTTTTAAAAATTTAATCCTAGACTTCGCCATTCCTTCAATGTTTTAATCAGTATGGACTGTGTAATTTGTTCATAGTCCTCACGCCAGAGGGCAAGCAATGGTGGTGATGCTGGGTGAAAACAGCAGTGGACAGTTGAATGAACGAGCTGTGTGAGACCTTGGCTTCTGCTATTGGATGCTCCTTTTGGCGAGCTTTGATCTACCGCCACCATCCTGTGCTCTTTCTCCTAGCCTTTGAAGGGAACTTCAGCTAACGTATTCTACTGTAATGGATGAAGTGGTGGGTGGGGCAGGAATAGGCTTGAGGGAGGTAGCCTCCTTTCCCCATGGGCGTTAAACCCTTCCCTCCTTTTTGAGGGGTGGGGCATTTTCCCATCACCTGACTGTGTTCAGCCCACCTGAGTCTTGTGCCTGTTCTCAGCCAGATGTTGTTGTAGCATTAGGAGTGAAGTTCAGAGTGACAGCATCCGTGTCTTGAGCTTTCAGGCACGTGAAACTTCTGCAGTGCCTGGGGGACAGGGACAGCTCTTGAACTGCCTCTGCTGGCCCCCTTACTGCTTCCTTTTCATCTCTGCAGAGAAGCTAGTACGGCGGGTTCTGGAAGAGAGGCAGACACAATCTGTTCTAATTTCTTTCACTTTCATGATGTAAGCCAGGCAGATGACAAGGAGCACTGGGTGACAGACCTGGGCAGAGTTGAAGAATCATGTCTTCAAAGTGAGGCCGTATAACACAAGCCAGATGGGTCAACTAATTGAATGCGACCAGGGGGTTATTTCTGCTTTGCTTAGCTCTTCAGGGGGGAATCCTTACAAACTCTAGGTCTGTAAGCCAGGTCTACTAGGTTAAGAAAATGGAAAAGTCAGCTGGGTTTGGTGGGGCACAACTTTAATCCCAGCACTGAGAGACAGAAGCAGATGGGTGTACAATCTTTCAAAGATTCATTGATTCACACACTGCTTCTTCCTAGCAGAAGAAGCTGGAGAGAGAGAGAGAGAGAGAGAGAGAGAGAGAGAGAGAGACAGAGAGAGACAGAGAGACAGAGAGAGACAGAGACAGAGAGAGACAGAGACAGAGAGACAGAGAGACAGAGACAGAGACAGAGACAGAGACAGAGAGACAGAGAGGGAATTTGAATGATGCCTGGACCACCTTCCTCTTCCAGGCATGAGGAAACTGAATTCCTTATAACTAACTAGCTAATGCTGAAGCCAAATTTATACCAAAGAAACTTATCACCTGATAACCCGTGGTTTTGCATGCTTGTTCTGTATAGTCTAAAGAATGGTCTGTGATGGCTGCACTTTCAGTTTTGAATGCCTTAAGTATATAGCAAGGCAAAGTAAAATAATAAGTAATAAAATAGAGAGAGCAGAACATCACCAAATTAGGCACTCAAAACACCCAGCAGAGGCAGCTGGGGGAGATGGTTCTGTGGTTAAGAACACTCTGTCTTTGTAAAGGCCACAGGGCTTGTCCCCCAGCATGCATACGGTGATTCACAACTGTCTGTAACTTCAGTTGCGAGCGATGTAATGCCTTTGTCTGTCCTTCACAGGCATCAGGCATGCATGTGGTACACGTACATACAGTCAGGAGCGGGAAAATCTTATATGCATAAAATAAAATAAAAAATAAATCTTAAAAATTTCTTAAAACAAACATCATCATCATCAACAACAAAAACAAAAACAGCAGAAGTGGACTGCTGTAGCCTTGTTTAGGCAGCCAGCTTGTGTTCCCCATAGAGAAAGGCCTGGCTAGTGCAGTGTATCCTTGGGTGAGGCTTCCCAGTGATAGAGCAAATAATGGCAGAAACAGAACATCATCAGATCAGGGGCTTGGAAACAGGCAGCAAAACCCAACTGCAGTCGCGCTGCTGAGGCAGCCAGATGCAGTCCCTATAGGTGCCAAGTAGAGCAGAGTGTCCTCTGTGGTGAGGTCTCCAAGTCAAAGGAAAACCAGTCTTACATACAGACAAGGTCATCACATCAGACCCTCAAAACACCCAGCAGAAACCAGCGAGGAAGCTAAGCCAGTGGGCTGCACTTCCTGGATGAGCATTCTCACCGTGGATGAGTTTCCCATGGCTGAATTTTTGGCTCCTCTGTCCCTTCTATATCATGTTATGAACAACCTCTGTTTCAGATGATTAATCTTCTGGCTATTTTTAAGGATGTGGTATTTTTTTTATTAGTGAGCTATCTTTCTGTTTTCCTGCCTCTCTGTCACAGAGTTAGGGGACACACGGTTCACCCCAAGACAAGAGACATTATAGAACACACCGAGATAAGCATGCTTATGGTTCTGAAATGGGATATGGACAGCCCTGCTTCTCAGTGAACTCAAATAACACAATTTGCATGTGTAATGCACATCATAACGTCACAAATCTCCTTCCCACAGGAGGTATACGCTATCTCCTTTCTGTGGTTTCCTGCAGACTAGAAATGACCCCTAGGGTCCCAGGAACTGCTGTCCTCACTCTTTCCTTCACTGACATTTCTCTTGAGGATGGTGGGGGGAGGGGTGTAAGCAATAATGCGGATAATTTAAGATAGCAATTCTAAAAATAATTCCTCTTTAGTTTTGACATTCATCACTGTTCTCGTTATTGTTCTGGCCGAGTCTGCCTTCTAATTTTGTGAGGCTCCACAAAGCACTCACGGAGTCACGGCTGGCTGGTGGCCCAGGACATCTGGATGTGGTTGGAAGGTTTTCTGGGTTAGAGATTCAGTCCTTGGATTCAATATTTGCTGTGCAGGGTAATTAAAAGTATCTGTTACAGTGGTGTTTCTCGTTTGTCATTTCAAAAGCCAATCAAAGCACTTCTAAACATGGTTGTAAAAATGGATAGAAAGGAAGATATGAGAGACAGACAGACCAAACTCCTTTAGCTCTTAAGAATGCCATACATACTAAGCTAGACATTAACGGCCAAATGGTCAAGCTAGATTCATGCTATAGGAAACCCATGTAAGATTCAGAGAGACAACTACCCAGCCTGGAGCCTCAGTAATGCCTGTGGGGAGAACTGTACTGGATATATATATATATATGTGTGTGTGTGTGTGTGTGTGTGTGTGTGTGTGTGTGTGTGTGTATGTATATATATGCATATATATATATACCTTCCAGTTTAGACTTAAGCTCAGTGGTCTAGCATTATGCCTTACAAAAGCATTGATAAGAAAGGCCACAGAAGAAGTCATTGTCCTAAAACAAGTGAAGTTTGGAAAGTTACAAATAAATCTGAATATCCCAACTACACCGAGCTTCTGGTCTATGACTGTCTATAAATAATAGTGAAAGTTTTTAAAGAATAACATATATTCAAAAGATATTTTGTCTTTTTCCCTTAGCTCTTGTTTAAAGACAAAGAACACTCACAGTTTAAAATTTTTGCTGTGTTGTTTTCTGGATGGTTGATTGGGGAGGAGAGGCAAGTGAACTAACCTTTGTAGGCTTAATACCTCACTGTGGAGCCGGGCATGGTGGTGCATGCCTTTAATCACAGCACTTGGCATGCAGAGGTATGCAGATTTCTATGAGTTCGAGGCCAGTCTGGTCTACAAAGTCAGTCCAGGACAGCCAAGGCTACACAGAAAAACCCTGTCTCAAAAAAACAACAAAACAAACAAACAAAAAAAACCTTACTGTGAAATGGGGATAATGAAAGAGCAACTTGATGAGGATTCCATAGAGAACAAGAAGCTTCTAGAACACACTTGGCACATAGTAGGTACACAGGATTGCTGGGGGTATTCTTACTTTTCTGCTTTATTACTTAGAAGGCTTGGGTTGATTATCATCATAGTGTTGAACTTTGTGCCTTGGAAATCTCAGCCCTTGACTTGTGCCCCACTTCAAGTCCTTAGCTGATGTGTCTGCTACCTTCCTGAGGTCCCAGTGTACCTTGTGTGTGGGGTGGGTATAAGTAGGTATAATTATAGATATGTCTGTTTCTTCATAGTCTGCAGATTTCTTTCATCGGTCTGTCTATCTGTCTATCTGTCTGTCTATCTATCTATCTATCTATCTATCTATCTATCTATCTATCTCTACTAATGTATGATAGCTATCTTTCTCCCCTTTCTCCCTCTAGCCCAGCCTCCTTCTTTTTTCTCCTTTTCTTCCTCTTTTTGTCCATTCCTTCCTTCCCTCCTCCTCACTCTCCCCTTTTCTTCTGTCTTTCTAACTTGCCTCTTCCTATCCCAGTATCTCTATCTTACTGTTTTTCTTTTGGGTTTGTAGTTATCTTTATGCAACTGTGTGTGTATGTTTTTTTTTTTCTGGGTTCCAATCTCAGCTCAACCTCTTGCCAGCTATATTAAATTTTAAGTGAGGTCTTCAATTTCCCTGATGCTTCATCTCTTTATATGAAAGTGAAGGTGATGACACTGGATACCTAGAATCATTAGAAAGATTATGAATAGTGTAAGGAAAATCCACAACACAGTGGCAGTCACAAAGTCAGTATCTGATCATATTGAGATATAACTGACTTCTACACGGACAGGCCAGTCTTTAGGCTCCACTTGCATAGGCATTGCAATGACTTCTTTCCCTAATCATGCAGACCTTCACCTTTACTCACAACAGGTGCCTTGAAGTGCATTAAGTTTATATGTTTACATTATTATATATTTCAATTAAACACTATTTGTGAAATAAAGTCCCTTGGACTAAAACTTATAATGTTGGAACTTTTTACTCATACAAACATTTTTCCAGTGGTGCTTTTTCAACACTGTGACAGTTTGTCTACTCAGGGTTGCTCAATCACCTCTGGATTTAATGATTGCATTTTGTACTCTCTTTCTCCCCAGCTATTTATGATCTCAGCCTTTATTTCCTGGAAGATGTGTTATTTGCCTGCGTGACATCTCTCTCCAATGGGTCTGTTTCTTTTACAAGATAAAGTAGTTTGCTAAATCCTTCATGACTGAGTGTGACATGATATCTTGTCAAAGGCTTTTTGTGAGTCTGAGTGTAAAAAAGTCTTATTAGTTTCTCGGTGTCATATTTATGCCTTAAAAGCATCTAAGTGAGTTAATAAATAAAGTTTTCTTTACATGAACATTTTTTCTTTTTCCCCACTATTTCATTTTCTGAAATATTTAAGGATCCTACATTTTATACTGATGAGATGATCTTGACAGTTTCTATGGCAACCCATGAGCTCTTCTATAAATGGTAGCCACATGGGTGACCTTTGTCCAGCTCTGGGTCAACATGCTACCCATGGACCTTGAGCTTGGGCTAATATTTCCCAGATTTCATGCTTCCTGATGATTCAGGGGGAACAGACCCAGCAGTAATGAGGGCGTCTGTTTAGAGCACCCTGGATGCTTGCCATGCTTTGTTCTCCTTGTCCCCGCAAATCAATTGTGTAGGATTAGGACTTTTGGAAGAAGATGTTTTCCAGGCCTCCTGCTCTCTCTCATTTTCAATTAGATAGGAACTTTGAACCATGAAAATCTAGGAGTCCTACTGATCGTCGCGCTGCCTTTGATGTGTTGAAAGAGATTCTCTCCCTGAATGAAACAGCAGCCATTTTAATGAATGTCTTTAGCACAGGCTTCCTCCAGAGGCAGATAGGTAAGCTTCAAAAAAAAAAAAAAAAAAAAAAAAAAAAAAAAAAAAAAAACGAGCACTTTAATGTTCCACATAAAGACTGTCTGGCGCAGAGACTGCCCCAGTTCTGACACCGAGAAGGTCAAGTCTATCGCAGGCAATGAATGATCACTGTGTTGTTGAATTCTGAAAAGCATCCTAGGTCTAGGGATCACTTACTTTACTTGAAAAATATAAATATCTTTACTGGAAACTGGTTTGTTTCCAAGATTTATTTTTTTAAATCAACTACTGTATTTCTATGAAGGTGATTTTAACAGGCTTTAAAATACTCCTGATTTAGAAACTACACCTCATGCTTCAGGACAGCAAGAAGGCTACCTTGAAGAACTGAAAGACCCTCCTTCTAAAAGATGGGTGTTTGTTCCTTGCTGCCACCAAGGTAGAACTAAGTGGTGGGCAACAGAGATGCACTGAGGTAGAAACCAAGGCTATTTCAGTACGGCCAGGAGATTCTTATGATTCACTAAGATGAAGACAGACAAACAAAAACGGTCAACTCTTGTAGGGAACAAGAAAGTGTTTATCTCTGTGATGAGTTCAGGCTCCCTACAATCACCTGGATGATTTGTGAGCATCAATGCATCAGATTTTTCTTCCCTTCTGTCCAGTTGTCTACTTCCTTTTTGTCCAAAGTCGACCCCCCAAGTTTGCCAGAAGACAGCTAATGATTAGATTAAACGAGATCAATGCTGGGTGCTCAGCTTGCTGGCAGCCAGGTGTGGACAGGGACCTACATTCTCTGTAATGGGAAGGTTTCTGGTTGATGTGGTCTAGGAACTTAGGATTTGATTCCAGAATAGGAGGGATAAAGGGAGCCTTTCGTGTTTTAGGATGTCAGTGGTAAAGTTTTGACTTTCATAAAGCTGAGCAGTGATCTTAGACCTGGTCACCCTGAATTCTCTCTGTTATGCCTCTAAGAATTGAAGAATAATTCCTTCTTTGTCCTCCTCTCACAGATTATCTTATAAGAACCATGCACTGCTGGATAACTCTCATCACCAAAGCCTGTGTCCACGCAGGAGCACAAAAGCTCCTACTTGTCCGTGAGAAAGCAGAGACAAAGTGCAACATCTAGGCAAAGTACCTAAATAAAATGGAAGCAAACTTCAGAGTCCTGGCATCCACAGTTGCTCCACATTGTACCTCAGTATACCCTGAACTGAAGGGCTGTGCAGGTGACAGCACACGGAATATGTGCACTGTGTAATGTACTGAGGAGAGACGCACCAAATCTGGCAGAGAGCAAATGCAGGCAATGGGCTGACCACGTGTCTCCTCAGTGTTACATCTTTAGTGTAGACCAAGTCAGAACATATTTTATTTCATTATCCCTATGCTCTACCCTCACTGTTTCTTTAGCTATTTGCCTATGGATTGCCATCACTAGGCTTCTTCTTACCTGGGTTCAGAGAGGCATGGCTTGGGGATGCTCAAGAAGGGATTCAGGTCATGGTCTTTAGAGGTTGGCAAGATCCCAGGTAAAATGGAGAGCCATGGTTGCCGTGGGCAGGGGTGGAAAGAAAAGGGAGCGGTAAAGGGAGACAGACAAGAGATGGTGAAGCTGGTGGGAATGAAGAAATGAGAAGTGGAGAGACAGCAAACCCAGATGGGGCATGGCCACGGGAGTTTCTGATGAACTGTGTCTGGTTGGAGCTATAATCGTAGCTAGCTTTATGTCCCTGGAGAGGGGTGAGGTGATAGAAAAAAAAAAAAAAGGAGTACACTAGTCCATTCCAATGGGAGGGTAAGAGCAAAAATATCCTGTGGTTAATTATCTCCACAAATTCCCTTCTCAAGGTTGGAGACCAGGGTGGAGCTTGGCAAAGGTACAACTCTGTAGTTGTCCAGAGAGAAATGACTTCCTATTTTGAGCTGCCCATCTGCCCTTTGGCATCATATTTTCCCTAGAGTGTTTCTTTCTTCTCTGTCATCATGGCAAGTCCCATCTGCACATGCTGGTCCAGGTAACAGTTCAGACTGCACATCTGAATGTCAGGTCCGGGCATGTTTAAGATGTCTTAATGGGCTAGTAGGTACAGCAATGAGATAAACACTAGGATACCTACTGATATGAATAATCCCCTTTCTCCCACACACATACAGGGGGCCCCAGAAAATAACCACAAGAATCTTATGCTAAGCAATTACTTTAACCCTGCTATGTTAGTAAGACAGTTGAGAGAAGGCACCCTAAATTAGGGAGCTGAATATGTGCTCATGATGTCTTGGTCATTATCTTGCATGACCATCTGTGCATCGGAGTCATAGGATGTAAGAGTTGATTGGTTTTAATTAATTTACTCAATCTCTTATTAGGCTAGCAAATGTTTATTGCTATGTGCTTCTAGGTATTGACCTAAGAACTGGAGTACAGATCAGATAGCAAAGTAGTTAAACATTTTTTGTCTGTATAAAATTTACATTCCAGAAAAAAGAAATAGACAACAATTGACATAATTGTTAACTACATTTGAAACTTATAAATCTGATAGGAAAAAAACTAAAAGAGGAAAAGGTAAAGTGAGGGGTGGTGTGCAATTTTAAAGAGGCTGTGGTGAAAAGTGGTGTTGCGTTAAGAGCTTGAAGGAAGCAGAGAAGTGACCCATGTGGGTATGTGGGAACATGTGGCAAGAGGAAGAAATGCCTCTCCAAAGGCCCCGTGATGGGAGAACAGGTCTGGCATGCTTGTGGCCCTGTGATGAAACCCACATTGTGGTGAGGGCTGAGGTCAGATGAGGGCAAGAGGGTGGTGAATAGCCAGTAGGAAGTAGCTTGTGAGTGACTAGAGATGAGGTTTTTGTCTTGTGTGAAGATTGAGGGCTGGGATAAGAGTCAAGCTTCCTTCTGTCTACTGTCTTGAGAGTAGAGTAGACTTTAGGGAACCAGAACTGTCTCTCCAACTCTGGGACTGTAAGGAGCACCTGCTTTTGCATGCTGCTGGGGAACCTACAGGTAGATCGCTGTGTCTACTACACAGCAAACATTTTAGCAGCTGAGCTATCTCTGCTGGCCCTACATTTAACTCTTGGACCCTGATTCAAGTGACTAAAACAAATGAATAATGACTTGTGTCTAAGGATTGTAGATTTTAAATTAGGTCTTGTTTATGTGAACACTTTGTAAATTCCAAAAGGTCACACAAATCATACAATTACTGCATGTATTTTCTAGTCTAGAACTCGCTCCCTCCACTTCTCCTAGGCATTAATTTTGCAGAAGTTGTTTTGCTCTTAGTCTCATTCTTTCTCTGCACAGTTTCCTGTAAGATGAGAAGCCACTGGGTTGGGACACAGTTGGGACAAGCTTCCCCTACTAGTTAGGAGTTACAGATGTAGTGCTTTCATTTAAACAACAGCGTGGCTATGCTTTAGAACTTTTTAAATCAAGCCAAGAGAAACTCAGACAGAATTTCCAGGATGCACTAAGTCTTGAGCTAAGTCGAAGTTTACCAGTGACAGGAGCTTAGGGTTTGACAATGTCTGATTTGGCTGTAGGCTGACTTCTTCTGAAGACTTAATGTCAACAAATGCAGTTCCCTCCCTGGGCCCTGGCCTTCCTCAGTCTGGCAGTGCTGCTATCCCTCTTTATGGGACTGCTGTGAGATTTCTCAGAGCAGTGGTCATGTGAGATCTGGGTTTGCACAGCAGCTGGGATACTGAATGACATCATCCCAGCATCCACCAGCCATTTGTCACCAGATCGCAGACAGCCTGCCGGGGCCCAGCTTCTGCGGAGGAGAAGAAGATGCTTTCTGATGATCTGGCTGAGCAAAGGAGAAGTTCCTTTCTTCTGGAGACTCGTATAATTAAAAAAAATGATAGGAATGTAAATGTTAAGAGAAAAGCAATGGAATAAACCTAGGCTAATAGAAATAAATTAAATAAGGAAATGAATGACATGGAGACGCCTGTGGTTTGGATGAGCTATGGCCTCCGCAGTTACAGTCATTGACTACTTAGTCCGCAGCTGGTGGTGCAGCCTCGCCGCTGGAGGAAGTACATTGCTAGAGACGGGCTTTGAGATTAGAGGCCTGGCAACACCTCCAGGTCATTCCTCTACCCTGTGCTTGCTCCTGCCACCATGCCTACAGCTTGTTGCCATCCCCTTTGCCACGAAGAACTCCTATTCCTCTGGAACTGTAAGATGAGACAAACTCCTTCCTAAGTTTCCCTGGTCATGATGTCTTAACACAGGACAGAGAAGTGGCTAATATAAGGGTTCTCTAAACATCCTAAGAAAATAGATGCATTTTCATAATTCACAAGCAGAAGAAAACTGTACAGACAAACAAATACAGAGTAAAATAGGCACAGTGGAGGTTGAAAATAATAAAAAAAATATTTAACAGTATTTGTGGTTACAATAGACATATCTGAATAAAAAAGCCGATTTACCCAAAAAAGAAATAGAGAAGTTGAATTCAGTAATGACCATGAATGACATTATGTCAATGTAAGTGGGAAAAAAATTACTCAATCCATTTAATGCATTTTGCACAATTTAAATTTAAATCATACTTTCAAGTTTATTTTAATTTTCCATTTTTTGGAAATCATTTGTATTATTTGTATTTTTTTACAATTGTGATTGCACAATTACAATACAATTATTTGCATTAGTTTGGGGATTGTGTGTCCTTTGAAATGATGATAAAAATCTACCTGTAAAATTCCTTTACATTGGAAGCAGTGAGGACAAAAGATGGCCTTTTATGTGTTAATGCCATTCATAGACATTACTGTGTTCAACTCCTCTATTTCTTTTGGGGCAAATCAGCTTTTAATTTCAGATATCTCTATTATGTGCACAAATATCTTTAAATGATTCCTTGCAATTTACAATAAAATAAAAAACATTAACTGAGCAAATCCAGTGCTTTTAAAATTTTATGAAAATATTTATTCATTTTAGTGTCTGAGTATTTTGGCGCATGGATGTCTATGGACCATACTTGTGCCTGACATCTATCTAGAAGAGGACATTGGTCCCTTGAAACTGAAGTTAGAAATGGTTATGATCTGGCATGTGTGTGAATTGGGAGCACATAGGTCCTTGCACTCACAGATAGCACTAAAGAAACCAGGAATATTAAACAGGCATGATTGCCTTTTCAAATGAAAAGATGTACCCTCTGGAAGAAGGGGAGGAAGAAGGGTAGGAGCGGGAGAATGGAGATGGTTAATAGCCTGGTGATCTGAACTATCTGTAGGGCCAGGCCATACCATGTTTCCACAACCAGGATCAGAGGTAGCTAACAGTCTAGATGACCTTTGTGTTATCTGTACAAACAGGGGCTTCCCCAAGACCCCAAAGCCAGGACCAGAGGTGACTAATAGCGTAGATGACCTCTACCTTATCTGTATGGCCAAAGTCACACCAGAACCTCCCCTAGGCCCTTCAGATAATACATGTATCCTGTCTCTAGAACCCGTCTTCATGGAAGATGGGGCATGTATAGACTTGAATAGCTTTTGTGGGTTTTTTGTTTTTGATGTAATTGTACCTCCTTGTGAGCAGCAGATTGTGTTAGACCAGGAATATGCTGTACTTGAATATGACTGAAATGAACTGTTTGGGGTACCTCTAGAAATTCGAACTGACATTAGCTAACTAAGTTGAACTAGATTTCCTTCTTGTCTCACATGGATTGTTACTCTGCCAGCTAGTGCTGTGTGGGAACTAAGAATTGAACCTGGGTCCTTTGGAAGAACAGCCAGTGCTTTTAACTGCTGAGCCATCTCTCTACCCTCTAGTGTTTGTTAAACAACATAAAACCCAGAATACAGGAATGGTTCAATTTCAGAAAATTCACTAACTCATGAGTATATTTCTAGATTGAGAAGAATCAGGGTCATATTGACATACATTAGAGAAATGATGAGAATGTCTAGAAAGGTAGAAAATAATTTTCAAAATGTATTTATTTTAGAGATTTTGGCATATACAATTATATTACTACACATAAATAAAAAATTATGTACAACAAGAAGAACCATGAAACATTCAGGGATTATATGAATGTTACATTCATGGTGTTTTAGCTAATTGTATTTGGAAACCATGACCCAAACAACTGTTACAAAGGAAAGTATTTAATTGGGGATTTGCTTACAGTTTCAGAGGCTTACTCCATCACCATCAGGGTGAGGAGCATGGCAGCCTGGAGGCAGATGCTAGAGGAGTCCTGAGAGCTACATTCCGATCTTCAGGCAGCAGGCAGAGCAAAAGATAGCGGGCCTGGTGTAGGCTTTTGAAACCTCAAAATTAAACCCACAATGACACACTTCTTCCAACATGACCATACTTCCTAATCCTTCCAGTCCTTCTCAATAATTCCAATCCCTGGTGACTAAGCTTTCAAATATATGAGCATACTGGGTCATTACTTTCAAAAAATATTTTATTTCTAATTTGTTCTCTTTACATCCTGATTGTAGTCCCTTCCTCATTCTCTCTCTATTCTACCCTCCCTCCCTCATATCCTCTCCCTCCCTGCCCTAGTCCTTATAAAAGGGAGCCCGCCTCCCCTAACATCTGACCTCAGCCTATCAAGTCTCATCTGTACTACCTGTGTCCTCTTCCTCTGTGACCTGGCAATGCCACAGGGTCATTCTTATTCAACCCATCATACATGTATTTCTTCTCTATCTTTTACAGATTATTCAAGTTGCATTTTATGTATAATCTTTCAATGCCAGGTAAATTTTTAAGAAAGAATAGTAGTTAAAAGCCCAGAAGATTCTAAAAAAGGATGAAATAAAGGCTGGTGTTAATACTTTTGGTTCCTATTGGTATTGAGATGCCATCTTAATGATAGTTTATTGTGTAGATAGAAGTAGAGTCCCCCTAATTAGGCAGAAAGTAGGATCTCTATGGCTAATTTTTAATTTGGATAAATAGCATTTGAAAGTTTCTGAGAAATTGTGAGGTAGCTCTTGAATTGTTATTACATTTCAGTGGAAGCTGGTAAGACATACATTCAGACATAAGTAAGTAAGGAAATAGATGGAGGCTATCTTTGCAGAAGTAATGAGAATAGAAAGTGTAGTTAATAATATAGTACTGCACTTAGTACCTCAAGTCAGCACTATAGAAACTATACATGCTTTCTTAATAATGACATTAAGCCAACTATGCAAGCGAGGAATGAAGATACACAATTCAATAAAGTAGTTTTTAACATGTGAGTTGACTTATATAAAGGGATGATGCATTTATTAGCTTGATCATAGTAGTTATTTCACAATATATGGGTATGGCAAATCATCATTCATGTACCTTGAATGTACACAACTTGTATTTGTCAAATACTAAAAGTTGATTCAATTAAAAATTACAAATGCATAGCCCCAGAATATCTGCTTTTCATGCTACACTTAAGTCATTTTTATTAAGAAGGATGAGACAAATAGAGCCAAGACCATGTGGTAAATCTAGGGCAGGTCCAGATCACAGTGAGCTGAATTCTGGAATCTTTATTGGGCTTCAGGTAGTCAGAGAAGGGTGGTGTCAAATTCAAAGGGAGGTGTCGGCGTCTTTGTTTTTTTACATCTATTTTATTTTGCTTTTCTTATACCTCTACTTCCTTTCTTCACCTCTTATCCCTTCCAACACCCCAACACCAGGTAGGAGAGAAAGACTAATGGGGAGAGGGCATAGTTCTCTTAGACTACTTACTGCTGTTTAAGGGTCAATGGATTTCTTGGGGCAAGTCCAATCTTTGTTTCAGGATATTTCCAACCTCTTGTCAAACTGCAGCAGCAGCAACTAGGAGCATCAGGGGGAACACCAGCAACCTTCTTCTTTCTTGGAGCCCCCAGATTTCTCTCTCACTGGGTTCTGGAATTTATTCCCTCTGCAGAGTCCTCAGAATGAAAGTATCGGCAGCTGGAAAAGAGCCCTTCTTGTTTGCTGCTGTAGACAATCTGAATCAGCCTCATATCCCACACCTGGGATTAAAACAAAACCATGTTGACATAACATAACTGAGTTTTTAAATGACCATAAAGCTTCTACTACAACAGGTGGGTCTTGATCTCATTTGCTTAAGAGTCAGCTTGAGGCAAGACAGATGTATATAAACATGACACCGGAAGGCGAATTTAAAAATAGTCATGGAGCCAGGTGCAGTGGCGTACATCTGTAATCCCAATACTCAGGGAGGCAGAGGCAGGCATACTGTTGTGAGTTTGAGGCCAACCTCGTCTACAAAGCAAGTCCAAGACAGGCAAAGCTACACAGAGTAACTGTGTCTTGGGAAAAAAAACCCAAAAGACAAACAAACAAAGATCATGGATGTGGAGGTCCTTTAGATAGAACATTAATTTCAAGCAAATGTTTCTAAGTTTTATTTGAAGGAGTCATTCTATGATCCAGTACACCGAAAAATGGTAATTTAAACATTTAAAAATCTTGATCACATATTTGAGTGTTAGTATGGGTAAATGGAAATATATGATTTGTAGTGGTTTGCATATAGTGTATCCCACTAAAGTGCTCATGGGGTGGGGATATAATTTCCAGCTGGTGGTTATATTTTGGAGGTGGGACCTAAATGGAGAAAGTAGGCCGTTGAAGGTGGGTTCTTGGAGAGAGCTTGTTTCTGACACCTTCCCGTTCATTTATGCGTCCTATCTGCCTTAAGGTAAGTCTTCCACCATAGATTCCATGACTGTAATGTACTGTCCATGTGCATGTACCCAAGTGACCCTCTGAAGCCGCAAACTACTAAATAAATAGTTTTAAGTTCTTTTTAAGTGTTTTGGTCACAACATCCAGAAAACAGTGATTGTAGATTATATTAGGTTATACTGATTTTGCTTGTTTGTCTGTTTCTAAATGAAGTATCTACTAGTATCTAAAGGGGGCTAGCATTTTCCAGCACAGAGGAATCATGTGCTGGAATTTAGGTTTTATATTAAGGACATGAAGAACAACAGACAGGTTTTCATCAAGGAGAGAAGTGGCGTGTTACCAGTATTTACCCAATATATTTTTAAGCTGAATGCAAAGGGAGAAAATGAAACCAAGGAGAGCATTGATAGCGGCAGTTCAAAGTGGTGTAGTGTGGGTCTTAATGAAGCGCAAATGGCACACTTGGGTAGAAGAACACAAAAACCTGTGGTTTCAATAGGTAACAGAATGTTACTGCAGAGGGTGTGAGAGAAGTCAAGTGTGAATCAGGTTTGGGACCTAAGAGAAATCTGAGACCAGTAACAGAATGAAATTATATATTGCAAGGCAAGAGTGACCTAGAAAGGAGTCCAGTTCGCCATCGTCTGTTCAGGTGATTATGTACAAGTGCTTCTGTTGGAGATAGAAAAGTAGAGGGAAAAGGTTTGGGCTGGACACATTATCCTGGAAAGTTCTATAGCTAAGTAGGAGGAGGCCAGTATGGAGTCTGTTTGCACAGTGTGTTCTAAAGAGTGTCTGGAAGCAGAAAATCCATTTCCTAATTCGTTGCCACTATTTCTTTAGAACTTTTGTCCGATTAGTCATTGGTTGAGTCTCAAACATTTAGGAGCATTAAGGTACTAATCACGAATAATTTTGTGCAGGTTAAGTTAGATAGTATTTGTTGTAAGGTTGCTTTGCAAATTTTAACAGGCTGGGGGCTGAAGAGCTAGCTCAGTTGGTAGCAATTGCTGATCTTGACCTTGCAGAGGCCCTGAGTTTGGTTTCTAGTACTAACATTATGGCTCATAACCATTTGTGACTTCTGTTCTAAGAGGTCTGACACCCTCTTCTGGCTTCTGCAGGCTTCTGGAATGCACGAGGTGTACCAACATACATGTAGGCAAAACATTTATACACATAAAAATAAAAATAAATAAGCCTTTTAAAAATGTTAAAAGACTGAACCAGCCTTAGCCATATTGTGAATTGTGATTTGATGGATAAGGAAAGATAAAATATAAACTCTGGGTTCAGAAATCATGTCCAGAGCAACCTGGCAGAGAGTAAAGGTCACTGTAGTTCGCATCTATACACATGCCAGGTACTACAGAACTGACTGCTACTATAGGAAAAGAAAGAATTTGTAATGACTCCTGGGAGTAATAATGAGGGCCTCACTCATTAGAAATTTGAGGCCTGAATTGACAGACCACAGGGCATGAGTTAGGATACCCATTAGTAGGTTTTGTGGTAGAGGATAAGGACATATACTTCTTTTTTAAAATTTTATTTTATTAATTTATTCATATTACATCTCAATGGTTATCCCCTCTCTTGTATCCTCCCATTTCTCCCTCCCTCCCATTTTCCCCTTACTCCCCTCCCCTATGACTATGACTGAAGGGGACTTCCTCCCCCTGTATATGCTCATAGGGTATCAGGTCTCTTCTTGGTAGCCTGCTATCCTTCCTCTGAGTGCCACCAGGTGTCCCTATTCTGCAAGACCTAGCTATTCCACTCCTTGGAATATACCCAGAAGATGCTCCAGCACACAACAAGAAAATTTGCTCAACCATGTTCATAAAAGCCTTATTCATAATAGCCAGAACCTGGAAACAGCCTACGTGTCCCTCAGTAGAAGAATGGATAAAGAAACTGTGGTACATTTACACTATGGAATACTACTCAGATATTAAAAACAAAGAATTCCTGAAATTTGTGGACAAACGGATTGAACTAGAAATGATCATAAGGAGTGAGGACATACACTTCTAACATTTGAAATATCCAGAGACAATGGCAATCTGGTGATTTTGGGCAGATGGCCTAATGAGAAGACGTTGTTTCAGAGTTTGGATGCCCTTACATAATAGAAATAAAATAATTACAATCAATGTTAACACTTGCTTTGTGTCACAAACTATTTTCCATTCTTTAATTATTCCAAGGAAGCAATTTAGTTTCCAAATGGCCTCATTGTTACTGTTATTGTTTTTGTTGATTTTATTATTAATCCTCCCATCCCTTTGTCTTTTGAGACAAAGTCTAACTCTTTTGGTCCAGTGTACTGGATGGTTTTATGTGTGAACTGGACACAAACTAGAGTCATCAGAGAGGAAGAAACCTTGGCTGAGGAAATGCCTCCATGAGATTTAGCTCTAAGGCATTTTCTCAATGGGAGAGGGCCCAGCCCATTGTATATGGACCCATCCCTATGGAGATAGTCCTGGGTTCTATTAGAAATAGGGCTGAATGTAGTACAGGATAAACATATTACAATGCACAGACTCAAAGAAGATAAGTAACAAGAAAGAACCAAGGGAGGATGCTTAAATCTCACTCAGAAGGAGAAATAGAATAGACAGCAGTAGTGGATGAAAAGAGGGAACAAGGTAGGAGAGAAAGCCCAGAGAGAAGTAAGGGTAAAGATCAGACCTGGGTAGAGCTGGACAGGAGGACTGAAGGCCTGCAAAGAAACGAGAAACTTCAGGTGGGGGAAACTCTGTGAAAAGCTGGAGACCTAAGTCAAGGTAGGCTTCAGAGAGGATATGAGGGGGACTCTAGCTGAGACTCCTAGTAGCAGGGGCCATGAAGACTGAAAAGGACACCCTCTAACTAGACAAGACTCTTAGTGGAGGGAGAGGAACACCAACCCACCAACAAAAACTTTGACCCAAAATTTACCCTGTCTACAGGATGTGTAGGGATAAAGACAGCGCAGAGATTGAGGGAATGTCCAACCAATGCCTGGTCCAACCCAAAACCCACCCCATGGAAGAGAGTCAACCCCTGATACTACTAAGAATACTCTGCTATGTTTGCAGACAGGAGCCTATCAGAGTTGTCCCCTGAGAGGCTCCACCCAGCAGTAGTTTGAAACAGATGCTGAGACTCACAGCCAAACACTGGGCAGAACTGTAGGGAGTCTTGTGAAAAAATGGGGGAGAGAAGAAAAGGAACAGGAGGTGATAGGAGCTCCACAAGAAGACCAACAGAGGCAACTAACCAGGACCCAGAGGGGCTTGTGGAGACTGAAGCACCAACCAAGGACCATGCATGGACTGGACCTAGTTCCCCTACACAGAGGTAGCCAGTGGGCAGCTCAGACTTCATGTGGGTCCTCTAGTAAGGGAAGTGGGGGCTGTCTCTGACATGGACTCTGTTGTCAGCTTTTTGATCACTTCTCCCTGGCAGGTCTGCCTTGCCAGGCCACAGGAGAATAGGACACGCTCAGTCCTCATGTCTCTTGATGAGCTGAAGTGTATGGGTGGAGGGGTGGGCAGGGCTCTCCTTTTCTGCAGAATGGAGAGGGGGAGGGGGGAAAGAGGAAGGGAGGGTAAGGACAGGAGGAGAGGAGGGAAGGGCATATGACCAGGATGTAAAGTGAATAAATAAATAATTTTTATAAAAGCAAGCAAGCAAGCAAACAAGAAAGAAACCAGGTCTAGCAAGCTGTGTGAATCAAGCCAATAAACAGCACCCCTCCATGGCCTCTGTATCAGATCCTGCCCTGCTTGACTTCCCATACTAACTTCCGTTGGTGATGGCCAGCAATGTGGAACTATAAGATGAATAAACTCGTTCCTTTCCAACTTGTTTTTTGGTCATGGTGATTTGCTGTAACAATAGAAATCCTAACTAAGTCACCCAGCCTGGCCTCAATCTCTTAGCAATTCTGCTCTAGTCTTCCATGTGTGGAATTACAGACATGCCTGGGTTTTCATTAGTATTTTGCATGTGGTGAAACTACAGCCCAATTAGTCAGCTCAACTAGTAAGCAATAGAGCCAGGCTCTGCAAGCCTTAGGAATAGCTTTAGAATCAAGCACCTGCAACTCTGTGCTACTGCTGTGGGTGTTACTGAGGTAAAGGAAAGGGCAGGCACCCCCACCATTCCCCATATCCCAAGACTTGATTCATCTTTGCTAATGACTGTGCTCTGTATATTTACATGCCCCAATCCCTTTATACCATTGATCAGTGTACTTGCCATCATTGGGCGGTAATCCCAAGACAAAGGGCATCTTGCTTTTTAATGTACTGGAGTCTCAGACATGAAGGTAGATTAACCTAGTGAAATAAAACAAGATTTAGGTTCAAAGAAAGATGTACCTGAGTGCTACCCCCATCACAGGTAACTGTGTAATCAAAGGTTTGTTACTTAAATTCTTTCCATTTCCATTTTGTCATGTACCATTAGTGTGTGCAATGCCTCAATGAGTGGGTTTTGGAATTAGACTTTTGAGTCCTGGCTTGTCCATTTATAAGTAGTGAGAGTCCTGGCAAATTATAAGCTTTTCTGTTTTGAGTTTCCCTTTCTATAAAACAGAAATAATAGTGAGTGTGCCCCCACTGGAGAGGTTTGAGGACGATATAATGGAATATTGGCATGATGCCTGAGACCTGGTGAGTGCTTGGGCAAGTGTTCTCTGTATTTACAGAGCTGTAAAAATTTAACTTGGTTTATAGAGCTATTTAGAGTGTTATAGTGAGGTCACTAAGAGAAAACTGTGTAGTTCTAATATGGTACGAGGTACCTAGGAGGCCCTCACTGTTCATCAAGGGTCATCGCAGTCTTCCTACTCACCTTAGTGAACTTACAAAGAGCAGCTACCAATGCACGTCTTCCCCAGAGGCACTATCCACGTTCTGCGCATGTCTCTTAAGTGTAGAAGGCCACTAGAGGCCATGGACCTAGAATTCGATTTTCATGTGTATGTGAAATGGAGTTACAGGGGGTTGTGAGTTGCCATGAGTTTGCTGAGAAGTGAACCCATGTCCTCTGGAAGAGCAGTCAGTGTTTTTAATTGCTGAGCTGTCTCTTCAGCCCTGTAACTCAATCTTGTTATTATCCACTGATAATATAAGGAAACTGTCTCACAGTGGACCGGGCTGCCAGGCCATTTTCTTCTAGCTCCGTCCTAGAGATTCATCCCAGGATTCTCCTGGCTCCTTAGCAGGTGGCTTTGTCCCTCCAAGTTCTCAGGGTCACCTCTCCTTGCTTATGCTCAAATAGAAACCTCTCTCACAGCTGTCTCTTAACTTCTTACCACAGTTCCTGGTAAGAAAATAATATTACTTTATTTGTCTTCTTATCACCACTAAAGTGAAAACACAATTATATAAGGCTGAAAAAATATCCAGCTCCCATATGCCCTTCTTACCTGAGTTGTGGTCCTCAATTTGAACTCCATTAGCTATGTCTTCCGACACTTAGAATAAATTTTTCTTTCTTTTAATTAAATGTTTTCAGAATTTCCCTCAATGTTTGATAAACATAGTTACCCCTGCTCCATTTCCAGGTAAAGCTGGAAATGTTCTGAAAACATCATATGACAGTTGAAATTTTTAAATTTTTGTTTGTGTGCTTGTATGTGTATATGTGTGTGCTTATTCATGTATATACAGGTGCTGAGTGCATGTGCATATACCTGTGTAGGCCAGAGAGCAATCTCAGCTCTTCCTCAAGTGCCATCCACTTTGTTTTGAATTTTGAAATGTTTATACTACCATAATATTAATTTTTACTTTTTATCATTTTCAAAGGTCTCTCATTGTCTGCAGCTTACCAAGCAGGCTGACTGCCTAGTGGTGAATTCCAGGGATCTGCCTACTTTTGCCTCCCTCAGGCTGGGACTGCAAATGAACATGTTATACTAGCACTCGACCCCACCCATTTTTATAAATTTGGGTTTTTGTAGGAGGAGATCACACCCAGGTCCTTATTCTACAAGCAAGGGTTTCCTAACTGAGCTGCCACCCGGCCTTTCTCCCATTGTATTTTTAAATCTTTATTTGTGTGTGATTTTTATTTTCAATTTTGCTTACTATTTCCCATCTTACTGCTGTGGAAATGAGCTTTCCTATACCCCTCTCCAACATAAACACGTACCAGACAAGAACACACATATTTCCTTTCCTGGAATAACAATGACATCATGACTTGGGTATTGAACAAATCCTCACTGTGAACAATTATGCTCACCCTAATTATGACTGACTTATATAGATTATTTTATCGCCTCTAATTATTATGTCTTCTTTCTTGTAAAGTTTTACTTCCCGTGGTGTTAATAATTACCTCATTGACTGTTTGCTTAGGACTATATGTGCCTACCAATACTTTCCCCTGAACAGTGAGACAATAGTATAAGTCTTTGAGTTTACTGAGTTTACTCAGCCATAACAGGCCATGTGTTTATTCTACCCAGTAATGGAGATATTTCCCCCACAGCCCTGCTCCTCTTTCCATGCTGTGGACCACTTATTCTTATGTTGGTATTTCTTGGCTCTTTGTTCTTATTTGTAAATGGGTCAACATAAAACATAGACTATTATTTGGTAGGCTTTGGCGATTAGGTGGTACCTCAGTGATGTCAGAGGGAGATCTCTGAATGGCAGGGTCTATCTCTCTTCCATGGCCATGCCAGCATACTTTGAAAGGGATCTAGTACCCTGTAACCTGTCAGGCATAAACCTAGTTGCCCCCACCCTGAGAATCTCTAGGGAAAGAGACAAGGGGGGCAGACTATGGAGGGAGTCTTCCTCAGTGCTCCTCTTCTGTGCATAGGACTCCTGCTTTGGACTGTGTATGGTGTCTTTGAATACAGAGTTCACTCACTGAACCTTCCTGCTTTCTGCTAGGAACAGCATGGCAGCCATTGTCTGCAGCTTCTGAGAAGACTTTTAAACTGGCTTTTAATCTTTTAATCTTCCATATATCTCTGCATGTCCAGACTACTTCCAGCTTAGAGCTCTGATTTCCTTCATCTGCCCTGTTGGGTTTTTCCTTCCACCTCTTTTACCCTAAACTTCACAGCTGTCACCCCTGCTCCCATGTCTTTGGTTCTTGAAGATGTATGTCTTTGTAATGCTCTCACTTATGGTTTTAGTGACATTTGCTAAAAACAGGTGTAAATGCATGTAAGACTCGTGCATTAAATGCACTGCCATGAGGTCCCCATCATGAGTGCTTGACAGTATGGGAGCTGGGTCTTCTCTTCCTTACACACGGATTCCCTCTTTACAGCAGCTAGGTCATTCCTCTTTCACCTTCCCCCCTTCCCTCTTCCTTCTCTCTCTTTCTTTTCTCTCCTCTCTGGACTCTACCTCTTTCTTTCTTCCTACTTTTTTTTTTTTTTACTAGTTGGACGAAACTCACTAGATGTATTGATTTCTCCTATTCAGTAGATACCTGTGTGGCCCCCATTAAACTAGTTATCTTTTCCTTCTTTATGCGGTAATGTTACAACATGCACATGCAGCCTTCTGATGATGTCATCATTAGAGGCCTTTATTCCATCATTCCTGATTTTGTTTCTTCTAGATTCCAGTAAACCCTTCGGTGCTTATTACTATTAAATGACATTCTCCCACTTCTAGTCAATTCCATTAAATTCTTATAAGGCTTATTGACTTCTCTTTTGTTGAAATTGTCATAACTGTGTGCAACCAAAGAACTGCAAATTATATAAGCTATTAGGTAGCCTCTATGGTAATTTCTTTGCTTTTGTAATCTAAGAAACAAACACCACAATGAGGGTTTTTTCCCTCCAAGACATTGAATTAATTCATGACTATACTTCATATTGTTATGAAATACGTTTTGTGACAGCACAGAGATAAATTATGAAATGGAGGTCAATTTGAGTCATCCGTGGCTACAAAACAAAACAAAATGACAGTATGTCCATGACAAGTATTGGCCATTTAGATTTGTTTCTGTGCTTTGGGGTTGACTGAGGTACCTTCTTTAGACTGTGGCTCTCTAGGTAAGTTGTTGACCCCCCCTCTATGGTTTTTGCTCTGGGGACCATGATGTAGGGGCAGAAACGACCATGAATATATGCTCATGATATTGGTGAAAGTGCTAAAACAAAAGCCAACCACACATGCTCATTTCAAGCCTCTGCTCCTACCACATTTCACATACCATCCCAACACGCCACCAGCCGAAGTCGGTCACTTTGGCAAAGATCATAAGCTCTATCTCCACCAGTTCACAGCGAGAGTGTGAATGCCTGGTGCTGTTACAGGAAAGTGAACACTTGCCTTAATATTTCATTCTATCAGAGCCTGTTCCTTTGGTGTGGTTATTGAGATTCCCCAAATTTCTTCCAGCTTCATCCAATAAAACTATACCCTAAAACCCTTTGATCTATAGCTGTGACATACAGTGTCTGGATATGTTTTCTTTGTATCAGAGACTGATGAACGATGAGGAGACTATGACTACCTGTCACACACTTAACACATAATCACAGAGTAAGAATTCAGTAACAGAAATAAACACATCCACTACAAGCTTCGAAAAAGCGCTAGATAGAATTTCTGAAGTCCCGCTGGGCAAAGAAATATTTCTGGGTCCCTAGATTAGGCTCTGGTTATTTGCTTTGGGAATCGCATCCTGTTCTATAATTTAAATCTGGTTTGTACCCTGGGAGACCTTTCCTTGTCAGTCATTACCCAGTTTCTTCCAGAGAGTTGAATACATAGTGGGTTTTTTGTTTGTTTGTTTTTTGTTTGGTTGGGTTTTTTTTTTTTTTTTTTTTTTTTTTTTTTATCTCATATACTCAGCTTCTTTTAGCTCAAGCTGGTAACAATTTTGACAATATCATTCTTTCAGAAACATTGTAAGTTTTCTACGGGTATTATTACATGTAAATATATGATAAAACATGACCTGTTCTTTATGAGACCATGCCCTTTCTCTATAGTTACTTAGAGAGAAGTAATTGGGACACACCAGGCTCCTTTAGAGCATTCCCTGAAGCTTTTTGTTCAGATGTAAAGAGCAGAAGGGATGAAACCTCAGACTCCTACTAGGTCATACTGAACTTTACAACTTCACTCTTGATGTTGTCTTTACTCTGAGGCTATTTAATAACCACCATGCCTTTAATATAAGTCCATCACTCAACTCTGCAACTTCTTAAATAAAATCCCCTTCCTCTGAATTTTTGCAAATTGACTTTATCTCCTCACTTCTACCCTTTCAGGCAATGATATAATATCGCAGCTATTAGAAATTAACTCACATTTCTAAATTCTTCTTTAAATATTCTTTGCATAATGACATAATTCATCAAATCTATTTTTATATTAGTTGTCCCAAGAAACTATTATACTATCTTTGGCAGTATATGCTATCTGTTACCATTTAAAAAAATTTTTTTTTATTAATTTATTCTTGTTACATCTCAATGTTTATCCCATCCCTTGTATCCTCCCATTCTTCCCTCCCTCCCATTTTCCCATTATTACTCTCTCCTATGGCTGTTCCTGAGGGTGATTACCTCCCCCTGTATATGCTCATAGGGTATCAAGTCTCTTCTTGGCACCCTGTTGTCCTTCCTCTGAGTGCCACCAGGTCTCCCCCTCCAGGGGACATGGTCAAATGTGAGGCACCAGAGTACGTGAGAAAGTCATATCCCACTCTCCACTCAACTGTGGAGAATGTTCTGACCATTGGCTAGATCTGGGAAGGGGTTTAAAGTTTACCACCTGCATTGTCCTTGGCTGGTGCCTTAGTTTAAGTGGGACCCCTGGCCCCAAATCTGCCTATCATAGTGTTCTACCTGTAAGTTTCTAGGACCCTCTGGATCCTTCTGCTTTGCTATTCTCCCATGCTTCTCTCATTTAGAGTCCCAATAGGATGTCCTCCCCTCTGTCCCAGTTTCCTGGTAAGTGAAGGCTTTCGTGGGACATGCCCCTTGGGCTAGTATGCAGATATAAGTGAGTATATACCATTTGATTCTTTCTGCTTCTGGGTTAACTCACTCATTATGATCATTTCTAGCTCAATCCATTTATCCACAAATTTTGGGAATTCCTTGTTTTTAATAGCTGAGTAGTATTCCGTAGTATATATGTACCACAATTTCTTTATCCATTCTTCTACTGATAGACACTTAGGCTGTTTCCATGTTCTGGCTATTATGAATAAGGCTGCTATGGACATGGTTGAGCAAATTTTCTTGTTGTGTGCTGGAGCATCTTCTGGGTATATTCCAAGGAGTGGAATAGCTGGGTCTTGAGGAAGCCCTATTCTCATTTTTCTGAGATAGCACCAGATAGATTTCCAAAGTGGCTGTACTAGTTTGCATTCCCACCAGCAATGAAGGAGTGTTCCTCTCTTTCCACGTCCTCCCCAGCATGTGGTGTCACTTGAATTTTTGATCTTAGCCATTCTGATGGGTGTAAGATGGAATCTCAGAGTTGTTTTGATTTGCATTTCCCTGATGACTAAGGAGGTTGAACATTTCTTTAAGTGTTTCTCAGCCATTTGATATTCCTCTGTTGAGAATTCTCTGTTTAGTTCCAAGCCCCATTTCTCAATTGGGTTATTCGGTTTGGTGGTGTTTAATTTCTTGAGTTCTTTATATATTTTGGATATTAGACCTTTGTCAGATGTAGGGATAGCATCTTCAACAAATGGTGCTGGTCTAACTGGAGGTCTATGTGTAAAAAAATGCAACTGGACCCATATTTGTCACCTTGCACAAAACTCAAATCCAAGTGGATTAAAGACCTCAACATAAAACCAGAGACACTAAGTCACTTAGAAGAAAAAGTGGGGAAGAGCCTGGAACATATTGGCACAAGAGACAACTTCCTGAACAGAACACCAATGGCCCAGGCCTTAATGTCAACCATTAATAAATGGGACCTCATGAGGCTGAGAAGCTTCTGTAAGGCAGGAGACACTGTCAAGAGAGCAAAGCGACAGCCTACAGACTGGAAAAAGATCTTCACCAGTTTTTTTTTTTTTTTTTTTTTTAGCATTTACTCTCAATTTTCTTGCAGCTTACAGCCAACATCCATAAAGTTTTAGCAGTGTGTGGTATGTGGTACCCGTGTGTGTTCTAGTCAGGTGTTAGTATAACAAACAACCTCAGATGTAATGTTTATAGCATGTGCTTATTTTTGCCACATATGCATCTGTGGTTCAACTGGAGCAGCTCTGCTTTTAGCTGGTTATTTTGGGCTTTGAACTGGGAGAAAATGATTACCTGGAGCGGTGGTGTGTGTGTGTGTGTGTGTGTGTGTGTGTGTGTGTGTGTGTGTACCTGTTAACAGCAGTGTAAGAAAACAAGTTCTTCCACTTATGTAACATTTTAAGTATTTGCTTAGGTGAGAGCTGTTTTTCTCATATTGCTGATCTAATACCAAGTCAGATGTTGTAGTGCCAATCATGGGAAAGATGGGTTGAATTCCTTTCCCATGAGGCCATGAGAGCGGGGATACTGTAATACTGTTATGTGGGAGATGAATTGGTCCCATAATTACATTCTCTCTGAGACAAGATAGAAATATGGAAAAATTAAGTGGATCTGAGAAAGAAAAGATTGTCTTAACTCTCCTCCACCCCCAAGGTCTGGTTTACATTCCTTAGGAGCTGAGTCAAAAATGTATACACAAATAGAAAATGCAAAATGGCTGCAAAGACTACCTGCATAGGGAAGGTACCTCCTTTCTTGAGAAATATTCCAGCTATGATGACTGCAACAGTTGACTGACCTTGGTCAAGGCCAGGTCATGTGTCTTAAGTCTTTGTGGCCTTGGACTTTAACCTACCATTTGTAAAACTGAACCATTCAACCCTAACCCTTTCCGATTTAATCTAGCAAAAGAAATTAAGATACGGTAAATAAGCAGTCCAGCTCACATTTTTAAACTGGCTTTTAAAAAGTGTTACCAAATCTTTGAAACTGGAAAGGACAGCCCTTGAACAACAGAGCTTCGAAAGCAGTGACACCACATACATAGCTGTCGCTGGGCAAGCATGTCTTGATTCACACTCTGGGCCTGTCCATAGTGTGTACTTGTGGTTTTGTTTTTGTTCTTTTGTGTGTTTTTAATAAACTCCAACTTTGTTTCAACCCAACTGCCCTAAAGTGTTTTTTTTTCCTACAGGTTAAGTCAAAAGTTCTCAAACTGGAGACCCCCAAGTCATTCGCTGCCTAGGTCAGCCTGCTTCTCTCACTACCATGGGTGCTATGATCTCTCAGATGTGGATCCTTGATCCAAGAACTTTCCTTGCTAGAGGAAATATTTCTGTTTTTCCTCTGAAGATACAGTTCCTGTCATCCTTCCTCTGAGTGCCACCGGGCCTCCCTATCAAGGGGACGATGTCAAATACCATTATGTAAGTACTGAGGACTGCTAGGGAGAGTGACTCTCTAACCTGAGAGCTTTTTAGAGACGTTATTTGTCTTGTAATTAACTTCAATAAACGTGTTGGCTCACAAAAAAAAAAAAAAAAAAAAAAAAAAAAAAAAAAAAAAAAAAAAAAAAAAAAAAAAAAAAAAAAGAAAGAAAAGAAAAGAAAAGAAAGAAACAGTTCCATTTTAAAGATCAACTGATTTCTTCCTTTGTTCAATACATCCTTTGTAAAGGGGACAAATAGTGTCTGTCATGTCTGTCATGCTCCACTTCTCTGGGGGACAAACACACAAAGTAAACAACAAATCACACACACTCAAAGAGCCGTAGTGACTGTCTGATTTATGTTGGCAGAGATCTCGGAAGTATTTCTGAGAATATGTTGAACACACGTGGCAATATTTGATGGAAGAGAGCAGCCATAATTTAAAAATTTTCTGCATTTGTTGGGTTTGAATTCATTGTTCCGGTTATAGTATACTAGAGGGTCTAACATTTCACTGGATTGGAGAATGCAAAGATAGACCTATTATGCACAGGCTTCTGTGGACAGCAGGATGCCTGAGGTCTACTGGAAAACTGGAAAAGAAAACACAGTAGGTAAGTGGGTGATAGAAACCATGTCACAGGTATATCTATTCTGTGCTAGGTTTTAAGTTATCTAAAACCTAAGGCTTAAAAGAGGGGTTCTTAAAACCTCTGCACTGCCTGCTTTAATACATGTTAAGAAATGATGATAGAAAAATATAATAGTCTTTATTTGTATGGTTAAACCATTATAATTATGTAATACCAGAAATGCTTGTGTGTATAGTAAAAATGCTGTAGTCCATAGTTCAATAATCTTTAATCTCAGCCAAGGGGTTTCTAGGCAGCACTGATTGGCGGTCAGTGACATGATGACATGCGTGGTGTGAAGTGCACATATTGTGTGTTCAGTCTGAAGCAACAGTGAAATCCCATGGTGCAGCATGGCCTAGCACCACCCTAAACGCATTGGATTCACTAAGCACTTAAGTTTGAATCAATCTCTGCTTATTTCACATTAAAAAACAAAACAAAACATAATTTCCTCTTGCCAAGGTCTTCAGAATTCCTGAATTTCTTACTGCACATATGGCTGCAACTCCAGTTTGAGAGGCTGTGGCTTAGGGGCTGTTAGTCTCACCAAACACTGTGATATGGGACATAGCACTATGCGTTGCCTTATATACACTAGACGTTCTTCAAAACCTGATGGGCACAGGGAATCGGTGTGAGTAGAGCCCTTGTTCACTCCGCATAGCTGGTGAGTACAACCATTGAGTCTTGTCTTAAGTTCCTCGCACTTTTATTAAGAACCACGCTAACAAGAAAGTTAGAGAATGACATGGCTTTCCTGTGCCTTGTATCCTTACAGAGGCTTTCCTGAGACTGAGTGCTTAAACCAGTCCATTTTTCATGAGTGAGGACTCCACCATGTTGTTAGATAAAAATCCCTATAATGACGAGGACGTTGACGACGACGATGACTACAATGATGACGACTACTACTACTTATTATTATTATTGTTGTTGTTGTTATTGTTATTATTATTTTATTATTATTATTATTAATCATCCTTTGCCATTAGATGAAAGGAAGAGTCACATCAACCCTTAAAGGTCCACAGTCCCAAATCAAGTCCTGCCTTAGCCACATCTAAGATCTACACTCCTGGGTCCGATCCGTCCTCGCTGTGGTTTCCATGGCATGTCCACATTCTGGAGACCATGCAACTGCCCCGCCTTCTTCCTAGGAAATAACAGCTGCCATCGTTTTGTCTTAGTCAGGGAAAGAGATGTGGGATGCAATAAGTAAATTTAACTTGTCGAGTTTGCTTCAAAATAGATCAAACAGTTCTTTAAAACCATATGTAGTGCTTTTTTTTTTTCAGTTCTCAGATGTATATCTGACAAATTCTTAACAAGTGATAGAATTCTAATTCTTTAATATCTCATGAGGAAACAAAACACACTCTGTTAAATGCTGGCCTCACAAGTGAAAACTTCCTCTGTTTTTTGTTTGTTTGTTTTGTTTGTTTTGTTTTGTTTTGTTTTGTTGACTATGGTCCTTAGGTTTCCGGTCACTGTATTTTCCTGATGGTTTTGCCTCCTTGAGCTTGCCCTAAGTGCTTCTGCCATGCTTATCATTCCTGTTGAACGGGTGGTCAGGACAGCAGGGCTTATTCTCAGAGCGTGGGAAAGATACATTCTCAATACAGCTTTAGAGAATGGGTTTAAAAATACGTCACAGTGCCTATTATCAATTTATTGCCAATTAAAAGTACAGGAATATTTTTTTTACTCCATTTATAAATAAGACATCTTCTCATTCTGTTCCTGTGAAATTTATTTTTTTTAACCTGTATGTTTTCTAGGTTAAGAGGTGATACAGGTTCACTGGTTAAAGCCTTGGAATTCAAAGACACTGAAAGGCAGAAAAATGGTCATCTATAGAAGCATGATGTGCCATTTTACCAATGATTGCTTAACAACATAAACATGTTTATAAAATGTACACAGTAACTTCAAAATTATTTTTTAACAATTATAAAGCAATATATAGTCTTTTTAATAGTGGGGAAGAATTACATCTTGGGAAATATGAAGAAGACTAACAATTGACCTAATTGTCTTTGCTTGGGTTGGTTTACTACCCGTGTATCTTACATGATTGAATTCCTGAAAAATATTTTTCCTACTGAAAAATTTGATTATTAGTCTTCATATTATTGACTTTTGAGCACGCTTCTTCATTCTAGATACATATTCTTTTTATTGAGAATTTCATATGTGTGTATATATAATACATATTTATAGATATATAATATATATATTTTACATAGCCCATGACCCTTTCTTTCCTTCCAGTTCCTTTACTATTCCCTTTCATTCTTCCCTCTCAAATTCATGAGTTCTTAAAGACACAAACAATGAGTTCACCCAGGTTGCCACTATGAGAGTAGGAAGAAGTACTAGAGCATGGGCAGCCGCTTATGGACCAACCCTCTGAAGAAAATGGACTTTACCTTTTCTGGCAGCCACCAATCACCAATGACTGCTTCGCTAGGGACATGATTTCCTGATGCAGATTTATTACCATGAATTTGTCTTGCGAATATTATTTCACAGTGTGTACCCTACTTTCTCACATTCTTAACAGTGGCTTTGAAAAGCAGTGTTTATTTTTATTATTTTTAATGGTGCATCTGTGTGTGTGGCCCCACCACTGTGTGTGTGTGTGTGTGTGTGTGTGTGTGTGTGTGTGTCTGAATGTGAGTAGGCACATATAAGTGTTAGTGCCATTGGAAACCAGATGGTTGTGAGTTGCCTTAACAGGTGAGCTAGGAACCAAACCTGGGTTCTCTGCAAAAGCAGTACATGTCATTTTTTCCAGCTACCCAAAGCACAAAGATTTTACATTTTGATGAACTATGACTTTTCAATTTTTTCTTCATGGATTGGGATCTTCTGTCATATCTAATAACTTTTGGCACAACTTAGGGTGTTATATATATATATATATATAGTATTATTTTTCAAGGAATTTTTTTAAACATTTTATGTATTTTTTATAGTAAGTCTATCAAGATTTGGATTTAGTTTTTGTACATGATGTCAGGTATCAATCGAGTTATTTTTTTAGATGGATTTTCAAATCTTTAAGAACCATCTGTTGAAACATTATTTGTTTCCAAAATTTTGTACTTTTATCAAAATGTATTGATTTTGGGGCTTTGTTACAGTGATAGATATGTTTGCTTTTTCACCAGCACTTTACTGCTACGACTTTGTGTATTAATCTTGATTTACACATCTTGATTTTTCAAAGTGTGAAAATGATGCTTCTCCATTTTCCTTCTTTGCCTTTTTCTCAATTATCTGAGCTCTTCTAGTTTCTTTGATTATTTTTTCAATGTAGAGTCTAGTAGTAGCCTATCAAGTTCTAAATAAAAGAGTCTTGTTAGGAATTTTTATTAAGGTTGTGTTAGATATTTGGGGAAACTGATATGACATTTAAAAAGTCAGTCTTAGTATTCAAAAGGTAGAGGAGGGGGAATCATGCATTTGAGCAAGCCCAGGCTGGACAGCAAATTATGGGCCAGCCAGGGATACATGATCTTACCCCTAAACAACAGCAAACCATCACCACCTCCCCTTTATAGGGAACACTGTGAGTGAGTAGGGTCTTTGAGTTCCTCTGCTATTGTTTCGGAGTTTTTAATATACAAGCCATAAGTATATATTTTGTTAAATTCACTGCAACGTTTCTCGGATTTTAGGCTCCATGCCCCAAATTCTCTCTTCTGTTTTATTGAGTCTCTTGGTAATGCTTTCCACTGTCTCTCTGTCTGCCTGTCTGGTTTTAGTTCAGGTTTTGACTGTTTATTTTCTGTTTTGTGTGAGATAAAATGTAACCCCAAAGCTCACAGTAGGCTGGAGCTCACTATATAAGCCAGGGGGGAACCAATGCTTATAGCAGTCCTCCTGTCTCTACCTTCATGCACGATCACAGGAATGAGATCTCGCCACTAGATCCAGTTTGCTTCTTGATACATTGTTTTTTCATTTCCAAGGTTTCCATTTTCTAAAATCTAATTTTCTTGCTCTTTTTCTTCTATTTTTTTTATCTGTACTGATTGATTTTTCTCCTGTACACCAGTGGCTTTCCTCTGTAGGTCATGGATTGATTTTCTTTCTTTATTGTTCTTCCTGTAAAGAGTGCAAACTCTGATCATGCCAAAATCAAGTTGAAGACATTCAGTTTACATTTGTGATTAAATATTTACAACATAATAAAACAAAAATAAATAGTATTTTTTCCTGCAAGAAATAGAAGTTCCACCACCAGAGACCTCCTGCAAGAATTATACTCATAGGTAAAATATCATAAGCACTTATAGTAAATTAATAAAAAATAAAATGAAATGTGGATTTTTGACTTGTGCTGTCACTGGTATCCATACCTCCAAATGAGGTAATGGTAAATGTTAATATAAAAAAATTTTTTATTAATTTACTCTTGTTACATCTCAATGTTTATCCCATCCCTTGTATCCTCCCATTCCTCCCCCCCCCCCAATTTCCCATTATTCCCCTCCCCTATGACTGTTCCTGAGGGGGATTACCTCCCCCTGTATATTCTCATAGGGTATCAAGTCTCTTCTTGGCTACCTGCTGTCCTTCCTCTGAGTGCCACCAGGTCTCCCCCTCCAGGGCACATGGTCAAATGTGAGGCACCAGAGTACGTGAGAAAGTCATATTACACTCTCCACTCAACACACCCATCAGAATGGCTAAGATCAAAAATTCAAGCGACACCACATGCTGGCGAGGATGTGGGGAGAGAGGAACACTCCTTCATTGCTGGTGGGAATGCAAACTAGTACAGCCACTTTGGAAATCTATCTGGTGCTATCTCAGAAAAATGGGAATAGGGCTTCCTCAAGACCCAGCTATTCCACTCTTGGAATATCCCCAGAAGATGCTCCAGCACACAACAAGAAAATTTGCTCAACCATGTTCATAGCAGCCTTATTCATAATAGCCAGAACATGGAAACAGCCTAAGTGTCCCTCAGTAGAAGAGTGGATAAAGAAACTGTGGTACATATACACTATGGAATACTACTCAGCTATTAAAAACAAGGAATTCCCGAAATTTGTGGATAAATGGATTGAGCTAGAAATGATCATAATAAAAGTTTTTTAAAGGTCCAAGTTTTAATATATGAGTATAGACTTTATCTGAGGAAAACGTCAAGAGGAGATGTTAGCTAACCTGGATAGGCAACATGGTAGATAAATCTAGACCTCAGTGCAGAGGTCAAGGCTAAAAATTCAAATTCAGAAGTTATGAGAATATATATGGCACACAAAAATTTAGGCCAAATTAGTCAAGAAAAGAATGCTGTAAATTACCACCTTAAGTCAAGCTGATCACACTGGGAGGGGCTAGACCCCATAGATAAGACAAAAGCCTGAATTGTAGGATACAAATGTGTCAGATTCCAAGCTGGTCAGGAAATAGATACATGTTATTGAATGTTAATTATTGAAATGTTAGTTATTGAAAGTTAGGGCTAATGAAGTCAGTGGAAGCTGTAAGGGGGGAGACAATTACTAGAACCTAGCCAGGTGGACTCAAGGAGGTAAAGGATTTGAGACAACAGAGTCAAAATGCTGTTGATACACCAGGGAGGGGAGAGAAGCAGGACAATTAGAGGATAAAGGAGTGAAGGAAGAGCTTGTTTGCCAAGGAATAAGATGTTTGTATATGGTAAAGAATCCAGTATGAGGGAGGTGGAGAGATGGCTCAGAAGGCAGAACACATACTACTCTGGTAGAGGATCCAGGGTTCACGTTCACATGGCATAGCTTACCGCTGCCTGTAACTCCAGCAAAATCTCACTTACCTGCACATACACACACACACACACACACACACACACACACACACACACACACACACACACACACACACGAGAGAGAGGGACAGACAGACATACACAGAGACAGACAGACAGACACAGAGACATAGACACAGACCGACACACACACACACACACACACACACACACACACACACACACACACACACAGATCTTTCAAAAGAATAATAATCCAGTACATCAAGAGAAATTGTGACATGGGTCAAAAGGAGAAAAATGTCAGTTAAATTTATTTTCTCTGAAATTATAAAGAAGTTTGTCAAGAGTGAGAATGAGAGATCATTTTCACAATACAGACTACTCACCCACCCTTCACTCTATTTAACTTTCAGCAGACACAGGACAGAAATATTGCCTCTCCCTCTGCCCTCCCCCCCACCCCCATCTCTGTCTCTGTGTATGTCTCTCTTTAATCTCTTCTCTCCTTCTTATCATTTACACCTGACTTAGTTTAAGGTACCCTAAATGAGTAGAAAATAATGTCTTTATAGTGAAGTAGTTAAAGATCTCAACTACAGATCTTTTTCTGTAACTCTTACAGCAAAAGATCAGCCAGTCCACAGCCCTCGGGATGTCGAATCTGTAACAGGTGACACGCAGATAACTTAAAACCATGAATCATTCCATTAGTGGCCTCAAATGGCCAATGGCTACAGCTGTACCATTATAACACAATTCTACTTGTAGAATCCCCCTCCCTCTTGATTTTGACCTTGTAGATGCTCTTTCCTAGCTTGCTCAAGCTCAGGTCTCCATGTGTTCTATGAGCAATGAGTGCCTTAGTCACATCTGCATCACTATGACCAAACCAAACCAAACCAAACAAATCAAACAACCTGACAGGAAAACCTTCAGTAAATATTTCCTTTTGGTTTACAATTTCCGAGGGTTATAATCCCTTCGGTGGGAAAACATGAGGCCAGGGGTTCATGGTAGCAACAATATGTAGCAGAGGACAGACAGCTGTCCCCATGCTGGTGTGCCAGATAGTGAATTGTGGCAGATGTTAGCAGCAAAGCTACAACAGTTACCTCAAGTGGCCTAGTTACCTCAGCTAGCTAGGCACTACCTCCTAAAGGTATATAATCTCGGAAACTATAGCTACACCCTGGGAACTAGCATTCAAAACAAGAGCCTTTAGGGGGACATTCAACACAGTGTTCTCCAAATGTTAAATCCCTTCTCTCTGAAGTGACTCAAGGATTTCTTTTCCGTTGCTTCCTAACCAAGGCATGTGGCTAGCACAGTGCACTGTATATGTTCCCTCACCAAAACATCACTGCAACGTCACCACCTCTTCCTACAAGAATTCTCTCCATTTGTTAGAATCTGCAGAAACCCAAAGCAGAACTATGTCTTCTTCTATGCCTTAGGTCCCTTTGGTTTGTGATGGTCTAAGTCTCGGCCAGCTACTGTTTTAAAAATCAGACACAGAGGCAGGAGCATACTCAATATTCAGAATACACATCTTAGGAAAACAGAACTCCGAACTTACTCTTTTTTGCACCCTGAGTGTAGCCTTTGCCAGTAGCCAATCTGTGTGTTACATAAAGAGAATTCAGTGTGTATTCGTTAAATAAATGAACCTACTAGTGGCTTGGATGGAATTGAAATACAGGCCATGAAGTAAAACATCCCACTTTTTGTCACCTAGGAGCAGTCTCTGTGGGTCCTTATTTATACAAATGAAGACACAAAATAGATTCAAGTAACTTTTGGCTCTGGAGCTCTTGGATTAGGGAACATATATACTTAAGATTGAGTACAGGACTTTTAAAAACCATTTTTATTTTTTACATATACATTTATATTGTTACACATATATACAATAAACTACCTATAGCATGAAGAACCATGACACAATTAAGAATTATATAAATGTTACATTCTTAGTGTTTTGGCTTTTTACATTTGAAGCCCTGAAGAAAACATCTTTCCTATCTTAGTGAGTCTAAAATTCTGAATGTAAACCAATCTCCATTACATCTTGTCATTAACAACCTAAAACATCTATCGAGACCTAAAAACATCTTAACCCCTAAACAACTAAGCTTCATTGTCAAACTAAGCTACTTGGTCTTCAACTCCATCAGAGACTTGAGAAGGAATAAACTTGAACAAGGTAAAAATAATAGTTCTGTCTTCGAAGAGAAAACGGTGGGGTTAAAACTCTTGTTTCCCCGCAAGCACACAGTGAAAGAAATGTTGACTGTTAATTGGTCAAATTGTCAGTTGCAATGAGTTCAATGTTGGCCCACTCAAGAGCAGGAGATCCCATAGGAAGGCACTGATACTTGCTGGGATCTGTATGGCAATGTCTGTTGTAAATGCCACCCCTGAGGGAGGAGCAAGCCCACCGCAGGCAGCCCTTCCTAAGGCTACTCTTTTTCTTCACAGGGTGAAACTCACTAATGCAAATTGCTCAGCTGGGTTTTAATTAGGAGTCTAATCCCAGGTGCTTCCTAATGCACACACTTTCCTTCCTTCTGTCTCCCTTGGTCACTTCTCTTTCCCAGCAACCCTCCACAGAGGCCGGTGGTGGTGGTGGTAGTGGTGGAGAGAGCTGACAATAATGAGGCCCTCGAAACAGTTCAAAGCCTGCTGTAAAACTTTAAAATTAAGCCCTTGAGATTTTAAGAGTTGTAATTAGAATTCATGGTTAGAAGTGACCTCAGATAACCCCCTTCCATCTAGCTGGAAAGTTTCTATGGCCACATGTCTGTTAGATCCAGGGTGCAAGCCAGTGGCCTTTGGACCCAAGAGTGAGCTGACTCCAACTTGAGCCTTTTGAGCTATGCCCCCAAATTTCTTCTAACATAACAGTTAGGGTGCATTTAGATCTTCACTCTTAAAACAGGATATTTTAATATCAGTAACAGTGACAAATGTTTGCACTTGTTCGCCTTTCCTCAAAATAAACTTCCAAAAGAGGAATTATAGTTTGAAAAAGCAGGAGTATTTTAAGACCTCATTAATAATATCAACAACCCTTCATTTCACTCATTTATGCAAACATTTATTTAGCATTTAATGTACATAAACAAATTACTCACTAGGTTCTGGAATCCAGCACTGAACAAGGCATACAAAGTTTCTGACTGCCTAGGAGCCAAGAAACACAATAAAAAATTTAAGGAAAAACATAACCCTATATTGGACATCTTTATCACACTCCAGAGGTTCAGGGAACATTGTGGAAGAGGGAGTGGAAAGACTTCAAGAGCCAGAAGATGAGGAACACTGGGAAAACCTGTTGTCTGGATATGGCAGCGCTGTTACAGGCATGAACTCACATACCTGTGGTTACTTGTACCGGAACCACACAAGATCCTACCTCTCAACACGGTAGCAAGCATGGAGGTGGGGTGGAGATGGGGTGCCTCCTGAGGCTGCTGGCACATAAATGTTCTTGCAGATTGAAAAATATTCTCTTCAGTGATAAATTGGCCATGATCCAGTTAATAACTCTACATCCTTGCTAATGCAAACAACTCTAATTAAACTCAGTAGGTCATTAAAAATGATAATAAGAGGAAGAGGGAAATATGAGGGGGCACATTTTGAGAAGAAGGGTCCAGAAAGAGTTGAGGGGGGTGGTTAAGAGAGGGTAATGAGGAAAAGTATGATCAAACTACATTATGTACATGTTTGAAATTGTTACAGAATAAATTAAAAAGTGATTTCATCTTCATAAAAGCCTCATGGGCCTTTGAAGTTATGACACAAGAATGCTTTGCCTATTTTTATGTCCCAGCATTCTTCCTAGGACACAGATTAGAGAAAGAATAGTTACTCTGAAACTGTATAACATTTTAAAGAATTAAACTCATCAGTTATTAAATTACATATAGTTTTATAGAAAATTTAATAGTATATATAATAAAACATAAATAGCCACAAATGCTATAGAAATACTTAAAGTTCATTTTCTTTCTTTCTTTTTTTTTCTTTTCTTTTCTTCTTTTTTTTTTTTTTTTTTTTACCAAATTCAATTTCTTCTGCACGTGGTTCCTGATGCAGATCATCACCAGGTTCAGTCTGGACTTTGAAATACATTCCTTATTGGCATCACTTTATTCCTTTACTTCTCCTGAAGGGAGGACTCTCTACTCTTCCAGCAGCATTTGAAGTGAGGCTCTTGAAGTTGAAGTCAGATTTCATAATTCAACTGCCAGTACACCGATAGTCACTTCTTTTTCTCATTTTCTCATTCCAACGGTGTTCAAAGACGGGATGTTTTCTTCCGCAAACCAGAGATGCAGTGATGACATCCACTCTTACTGGTCTAACACTGGGATTCTACCGAGTACAGTAAGAAAGGGAATAGAAGAATACAACAGGCACACACAAGAAAATGAACGAAATGTGCTTATCTTACTTTCGAAGATGACATGATTATGTGCTTAGAAAACATGAATCTGCAAGCATAACAACTAAAAAGTAAGATTAGTGAGGGGAATGCATGTGAAGTTAATGTAAATCCAGTAGGCAAAACCAATTATACTCTACCTATGTTCTGTATACTAACAATGGAAATGGAAATTTCAGACACTGCAACATTCTACCAATCTTTTGAAGAGTAGCTAACACTAGTGTTCCTCAAGCTGTTCCTTAAAACAGCAAACAAAAGAGCACTTGCAGCTTCTGCAAAGCTAGAATCATCCTAGTGTCAAAATTACACAAGGACAGAGCAAACAAGAACTCTACCGAACAATGTTCTTGTTGAGCGTACACAGATTCTCAATAAAATGCTTGCAAACAGACTTCAAGAACACCATCACCAAGCAGGTTTCATTCCAAGGAAGCCAAGACAATTCAACACAGGCAAATCAATAGATATACTTAAGGACAGAAATAATATGTTTCTCTCAGCAGATGCAAAAGAGGCATTTGCCAAAGTTCAGCTTTCTGAAAGAATGAAAACCTTGAGAAACCAGAGAAGAAAGAATATGCATCAGCACAATAAAGCTATACAGGCAAACTGTACAGGAAACGGACAAAAGTGGGAAGCATTTCCTCTAAAGTTGGGAAGGCTTCAAAGGCGCCCCCTCTCTCTGCTGCTACTCATTTTACTGTCCAATGTCTTACCTTCAGTAAGAAGACTAGAGAAGGAAGTAAAAGATAGGCAAGTAGGAAAAGATGAAGTGGAAAGGGCCTATTTGAAGGTGTGATGATCCTATAATTAAATGACTGTTCCTAAGGACTCCACCAGAAACCCTTAGAATTGATAAACACAGCAAAAAAACGGCAGTGCACAAAAATCAATATATAAATTCTGGTAGCTTTTCAGTAAGTCAATATTTATCCTATTGAGAAAGAAACCAAAAAGAAGTCCTACTCATTGTATCTTCAAAAAAATCTTAAATGTCTAAGAACCATCCTAATCAAGAAGATGTAAGATCTATATGAGGCAAAAGAAAAAACACCCCCCCCAAAAACAAAAACAAAAACAAAAGCCAACCAAACAAAACAATGCTTTAAGACACTAAAGACATAAATTGAAGAAGACGATAAAAGATGGAAACTCTCCATACTCAGGAACTGATGGAATTAATATTGTGAAAACTCACTATGTTCCAGAAGTGATCCATATATTCAAAGTAGTTCCCTATGGAAATCCCAATTAAATTCTCCACAGAAACTGAATTCATATGGAAGAAGGTAGGATACAGAATCAGGAGAGCTCTGCTGGTGGCATCACAGCACCTAGCTTTAAATTACATTACAGAGCCTAGTGGCAAAGGCAGCATGGCACCGACAGACACGCAGATCAATGGAATAGAATAAAGTATCCTGAACTAAGCCTCACAGCTACAGCTCTGACTACGTTGTCAAAACGCTCTTTAGAAGAAAGCCTCTCCAACAAATAGTGCTGAGAACACTGAGTTTACACACACGACAAAATGAAGCCAGACCCATATCTTTCTCCTGCAGGAAAATCTATTCAAAGCGTAACAAAGATGTCAACATAAAATGTGAAACTATTAGTGAGACTCCCAGGTAAAAACCATTAAAAATATAGACACATGAAAGGATATGTTTAAAGCACTGTAAACAATATAGAAAACATGTCCAAGATCAAATGAGATTGCCTAAAATTGAAAGACTTCTTCATGGCAACGTTCACAGCCTTAAAATGGGAGAAAATGTTTCCTAACAATATATTTGATTGGGGATTAATATCTAGAATTTATAAAGATCATCAAAAATTACATACTCCTCCAAATCAGCCAATCAATAAATGGGCTAATGAGTTCAGTGGACAGTTCTTAAGGGGAAAGAAAAAGACAAATGAACACTAACTGTCTGAACAAGTGCTTTGCATCCCTAGACATCAGTGAAAAACAAATGAAATCTGCTCTGAGACCCATCTCACCTTAGTCAGAATGGCTATCATTAAAAAAGCCAGTGACAACTAATGCAAATGAGGAGATAGAAGTAAAGGAATCTTGACATGCCACTGAGGAGAATGTAACTTGGTTCCTCCCTGACAGAAGTCATTATGGAAGTTTCTCAAAAGACTAAAAATACAATTAGTATATGACCATTCTTTTGGCACATACTATGATGGTTATTGTTAACTGTTAACCTGACATAATAGAGTAGGGAGGCAGTACTTGCAACAGGTCTGTGAGAATTACCTTAAATACATTAAGTGAGGTGAGAAGACCTGCCCACTGTGGGTGGCACTCGTTCCCTAAGTCTGGGATTCTGGACTGTATAAAGTGAAGAAAGCAAACAGAGGTCTAGCATTCCCTCTGCTTTTGACTACAGGTGTGATGTGACGAGCTCCCCCAAGCTCCTGCTGCTGCAAATTTCCTGCCGTGATGAACTATAACCTGGAAATCTGTGCCAAAATAAACCCTTTCTCCCTTACATTGTTTGTATCACAGCAACAGGAAAAGAAACTAAGACAGCATCCAAAGGATTCCCAATCAGAATCCCACAGAGACACTTGCACGTTAATGTTGTACTGTTTGTACAATGAGGCAAGATTTGGATCTATCCTAGATGTCCATCAACAGGCAAATGGATAAATGAAAATGTGATATGTACACATAATGGAATTTTATTCCACTGTAAAGAAAAACAAACTGGTCACAACCACAGAAAAATGTACTCAACTGGAGATCATTATCTGAAGCCAAATAAGCTAGACTTAAAAAGAAAAATACCACTTGCTTTCTCTCATGAAGAATGTAGGGGTGTGTGTGTGTGTGTGTGTGTGTGTGTGTGTGTGTGTGTGTGTGTGTGAGAGAGAGAGAGAGAGAGAGAGAGAGAGAGAGACTATGAAATATCACTATGAAATCTGACAAAAAAGTAACAGAATGGGTTTTTTTGTAATCTATAAATTATGTGACTCTGTAGATGTATTAAAATAGTATTATACTTACATTCCTAAGAGCTCTTCTGCTTCTCCAACCCAGTTTCTCTGCATTTTTATTTTCAATTTTATTGATTAATCTTCTAAACATTTACATTGTATCTTGAGCGTATTCATTTCTCCTCCCTCTCTCACTTCCCCCAGAGTACACATCTCTCTCCCAACTTTATGTACTCCGTTTATAGCTTTTAATTTGTCAATTGATGTTTTTAACCCACTGAGACCCATTAGTCTCTCTTGTATGTGCATGGACACACGGACTCATCTACTAGGGAGTGGAGAACTTACCAGTGACCACACTCCTCCTTCAGAAAGTGATTCTATCTCCCTCAGCAGATGCATCAATTTCCTCCCTCAAATTCCAATAGCTAGTGGTTTTTAGCTGGTTTGATCCTGTGCAAGCCTTGGGTCAGTAGCCACGGCTGCTTTGAGCTCATGTGTACAATTTCCGTGTCTGTCCAGAGGACAGCATTTTAAAACACACCTCTCCATCTCTGGCTTTCACATTCTTTCAACGCCTGGTTCTATGATGTTTCCTGAGCTTTGGCATGGGAGGGTTGATTCAGGTGTCCTGTTTACAGCTGAACGTGAGCAGTCACTGCTTTAGCCACTACCCACTACAATAATAAACCCCTCTAAGCAAGATTGGGAGCAGCATGGATCTATGGATAGAAACATGAATATTTAGAAGGCAGTTTGATAACTTGACCACTTATAAAAACATCACTGGGTTCCTCCCTAGGGCCGATGACTCCCCTATGTACTCCTGTGCAGCTGGCCTTAGAGCTATTGAATCAAGACAGCGTTCATTTACCCCCACTACTGGGTCAATAGGCATATCTTACTCCTCAGGTCAGTGCTGTAGCATGCAGTGTCTAGCTCTTGATGTGACCCCTGATATTTTTTTTTCCTCAGCAGCCTGAAACCCTCTTTTTCTGTGCTTCACAGACCTTTTGTGGCTATTCGCATTCTTTGTAGGCTCCTGTTTGGGGCATGCTTTTGGTTTCTTGGCTCTTTTTCCTTCTGTTTTTCCAACATTATGATAAAAATTTTCAAAAGCTTTTTTTTTTTTTTTTTTTTTTTTTTTTTTTTCTTTTTCTTTTCTTCAATCTGAAGCTGAGGTGGGGGTGGGGGCAGTGCACAGGACACAAGCTGCTGAAGTTTCAGCCTGGACTTAGTGCGCCATCTGGAGGAGAGACAAGAAAGAGCCTCAGTTACTTAGCTGACCCTCCTTTAAAAAATTATTTAATTAATTTATTCAAATTACAACGCAATTGTTATCCCCTCCTTTGTATCTTCCCATTCCTCCCCCTCACTCTTTCACCCTACTCCCCTCCCCTAGGTCTGTGACAGAAGGGGACCTCCTGCCCCACCATATGGTCACAGCCTATCAAGTCTCATCTTAGCCTGCTTATCCTTTCTCTGAGTGCCACCAGGCCTCCCCACCAAGGGGAAGTGGTCAAATATGAGGCACCAGAGTTCATGTCAGAGTCAGCCCCCACTCTCCACACAACTGTGGAGAATGTCCTACCCACTGCATAGATCCGAGTAGGGGTTCAATGTTTACTGCATGTATTGTCCTTTCTTGGTGCAGTAGTTTGAACAGACAGTCCTGGGTCCAGATCTGCCTGTCATGATGTTCTTCTTGTAGGTTTCTAGGACCCTCTGGATCATTCTATTTCCCCATTCTTCCATACTTCTCTCACCTAGAGTCCGAATTGGAAGTCGTTGCATCTATCCCAATCTCCTGGTAAGTGAAGACTTTCATGGGACACCCCCTTTGGGCTAGTGTCCAATTATAAGTGAGTATATACGTCCTAACCTACAGGAAAATTGTTGAAATGTAGTTTATGAACACACAGTAGGAGAGGGGTTGATGATTCTCTCTAGTGGAAAAAAAGGAGTTTCTTCAGAATTAATTTTGGGTGAGATTCAAGAGAACAAAAAGAAGAAAAGGGGCCTGGCAATTAGAAAAACAGAGGGCCTAAAATGGAAGGGTTTGGAATATATTTAAAAGTTGGCCATTTGCCTTGAAAGTTTCTGTTTTCATCTCCCACAACACAATGCTGAAGTGATTCTCATAAGAACTACTTCATATGGAGGATTGAAAAGTGTAGATCAAATTTTTGTCATCCGATCTGGCCATCAATACGGTCAAATTTTATGTGCTGCCTGTTACTAAGAAGAAGAGAATAGGAGAAAGATTAAAGTTGTATTGTGACTTCCTTGTAATGCTCTCTTTGAATTTCAGCAAATAGAATGGTTTTCTATAAGGACACGAGTTAGGAATCCTTCATTGGCCTTCTACAATCTATTACAGCCCAATCAATTACAGTACCTACGGTAAACTTTTCTTCTGAGTTTGGTACTGTGTTATATGTTGTAGACCCAGCTTTGAGAATTATAGATGTCCTAGTGGGGTAAGATAACACTAAATAGACAATTGAAAGAGTGATGAGAAGATTTCACAGACTGCACATAAACAGTGTATTTAGTTGGACTTGTATTCTGTTCTAAGAGAGACTCTTGGCAGGTAGCTCAGTGGTATTCAGTTGTGTGACATGCTCAAGGCCCTAGGTTTGATCCCAAGCATCCCTTGATCCTTTGACGTTAAACAAGTGAGTACCCATGAGCTACATTCCAGGTTCTAAAAATATGGATAGTAACTGTGCTCCCTGTGGACTCATTTGTTTGAACATTTGATCCCCAGTGGATGGTGCTGTTTCTGGGAGGGTGTATAACTTTGGGACCTACCTAGAAAACATAGACTACTGTGGGTAGGGTGGGCCTTGAGGGCTATGGTGTACTTCCACTTCCTGTTCTCTCTGCTTCCTGATTTGCTGAGATATGAACAAAAGAGAGAGTAAGCTCCTGCAATCCCAGGCACCACCATGCCTTGACACAATGAACTCTATATTCTTAAATCATGAACAAAAACAAACCACTCCTGCTTTGAGTTACTTCTGTTACATTTTTCAGTCACAACAGTAAGAAGAATACAGCTGTCTTGGTGACCCTTGGCCAACTTTTCCATTAGAATTAACTAGCTTGTGTTTAACTGTCCTCACTCAGATGCTGGGATCCAGCTACTGTGGGTAGAAGAAAGAAATGTGGAAACCAGGAGAGCATGTTCCAGAGAAGGTTCTCTGTGAAGGAAGATAGGTTGGTTCTAAGTTATTATTAGCCTTATTCAGAGAGAAAATGAGGTTGGACTCAGGGATGTCTCTCTTTTCCTTTATCTTTCTTTCTTAGGTTTGGAGATAGGGGTTGAAAAGAAAGAAGGGGGGAATATAGAAATATATACGGGTGATAGAACAAAAGGTAGATTATTGAGTCGACTCCTCAACTTAAGGCCTTAATTGTTGCTACAAGGTTATTTTTAATTCATTGGTTTAGAATTTGATGTAAACTGTTTAATTTTGATACATTGGTATAGAATTCAAATTTAAGATTATTCTTCACACACACAATATATATATATATATATATATATATATATATATATATATATATATATATATATATTTCTACTCTAATATGAGAGATTGTACCCAGAGAACTCAAGTAGAACACAGCGTTTACCTCCAATACTTTGAAAGTGCTATTGCAGATTGTTTAGGACAGTAAATTACACAAGTTGATTGTTAGTTAGTGAAATCTTGGTCATGTCAATTACTAGTCTATATCACAAGAATATTGTTGGAGGTTGGTCTGATGTATTTTGATGCTACATAATAAAAAGCCATCCCACCTGGGCAGGGCAGATGAGATAGATGTGTCTAAGGTTCCTAGGCAGGAGAATAAGGAGAAAAGACCTGAGGAGAGAGGAGGAGAAGAAGGCTGCTATGGGTTATATGGAAGAGAAGTTCGTGACCAGCGTGGATGGGGATTTGGCCCAGATGAAGAACATTAGCAAGTATTGGGATTATAGATGGGAGGTAGCTTGGTAGAAGTTACTAAGAACAGATGGCATGAGATTGGGGTAGATATGGGATACCTGGCCCATCATGGCAAGTAGTTTAGAGGGTTGATATTTGCTCTGCCCCAGGTTAACTAAGGCTATTTTAAAATATAACAAGTGTCTGTGTCTTGATTGATTTCTAGCAGGTTTTACTGATGTAATAATAATAGCTATAGGCCTGGCAATAAACAATTATTAGGCCTTACAGATAATTTAAAAACAACAGAATATACATCCTAGGTATAACAGATAGTTATGATTCTATATATAGATAAGGTAAAATAGATAAAGTCTTCAAAAACCTCAGAGTTCTACAGAATATGGCACTTAAAGATTTTTTATTTTAATTTTATTAATTCATTCATATTACAACTAAATTGTTATCCCATAATTTGTATCCTCCCATTCCTCCCTCTCTCCTGCTTTCACCCTATTCCCCTCCTCTAGGTCTAAGACCGAGGGGACCTCCTCCCCCACTATATGGTCATAGGCTATCAAGTCTCATCTTGGTAACCTGCTTATTCTTTCTTTGAGTGCCATCAGGCCTCCCCACCAAGGGAAGGTGATCAAATATGGAGCACCAGAGTTCATGTCAGAGTCAGTCCCTACTCTCCACATAACTGTGGAGAATGTCTTGTCCATTGGGTAGATCAGAGGAGGGGTTCGATGTTTGCTACTTGTATTGCCCTTGGTTAGTGCAATAGTTTGAGCAGACCCCCCTGTGCCCCAATCCACCCATAAATATGTTCTTCTTGTAGGTTTCTATGACCCTCTGGGTCCTTCTATTTCCCCATCTCCTATATTTCACTTACCTAGAGTCTCAGTAGGATGTTCTCACATATATCCCAATCTCCTGTGTAAGTGAAGATTTTCATGGGACATGCCTTTTGGCCTAGTGCCCAATTGTAAATGAGTATATGCCACGTGAGTCTTTCTGCTTCTGTGTGTGTGTGTGTGTGTGTGTGTGTGTGTGTGTGTGTGTGTGTGTGTAATTTCTATTTTAACAAACCTTGGGCTCTTGTCATGAAGAGAATTACTATGATAGATCATCCTTGCAGATAAGAGTAGTGGAGATAGTATCCAATGATTTATTTTACTTATTTTTATTTATTTTTTTATTTTCATGTGTATGCACATAGGGTACATACACATGTGTATGCATGCATATGTATGTTTCATGTGTGTGCATGCGTGTGTGTATGTGTGCATGTGGATGTGGAAGACAGATGTTGATGTCATTATCTTTCTCCTTTTTCTTCCTCTTTTAGTCTTTAAGGCAAGTCTCCCAGTCAAACCCAAAGCTGGCCCAATAAGGCTAGTTTTTCTATCCAACTTAATCTGAGGATCCCCTGTCTCTGCTTACCAAAGCTGAGATTACAGATGGGCCGCTACAGCCACATGACACATTTGTGGGCTTTGGGGATCCCACTCTGGTCTTATGTGATAATTGCTTTAACTACTGAACCATCTTCTCACCCCTTAGCCAATGCTCCTTTTAAAATTCTTGTTCTATTACTCCTTGGTCACTTTAAAGTTTATGTGTCCTGGAGGCTATATTTATGTACTTACTTTAGCAATGTTCATGCAACATTGAGTTGCAAAAACATTTTTGACCTCAAACTGCAACATATCTTACATAGATTTCATAGTTTCTATGGTACAAGCCAATGTTTACTTTGTTAGCCTTGGTCTATTTTTGATATTAATAAAAAGTTTTTTAAGGATAATAGATATAACTTTCAGCAAATCATTCAGTTATTTCCCAAAGAAACAATGTCTGATATTTGGTAAGCTGTGTGGCAGAGGTGCGGTATCTATTTGTGGTAAAAGCCATATGCTAAGAGAGAAATACTATGCTAAGGGAATAAATTCTCAACAATATTGTAAATATATATGTACATATATTAATCCATAACATCCACTGCCTCAATGGAATATATCTCTATGAAGTTCAGCCTGTTATATAAGTGCTTTACCTTCTGGTAACACACTAACTTGAGACAGGGCCTGCCTGTGATAGTTCCTAAGCGGTAGCTTTGCTGTAGAGTAAAGGTTAGCTTGAATTAAGCAAGTGTGTTCTCAATCACAATCATGACTCATATTGACAAGCATTTGTTGCTCACTGACTCTGTTCATATCACTCAGACAAACGACATTTGTGCACTAATTTTAGGATACACTAAAAGGAGCTAACAAAAGATAATTCTTCTATTAAGTCTCTGGATTCAAGCAGCCTTTGTAAACATATCAAGAACATATAAAAAAAAAAAAACGCTAAACAAGAAGCAAATCACAAAGCTTAAAATTAATCTAGAAGTGATAGAGTGAATAACCTATATTGCAAAATGGGAAAGCTTCTGTTTAATTACACCTCTCTGCCTTGCAAAATAATTAAGATGATTCTGGCAACTGAAGGGGTGGGCAAGTCCCTAAAATTGAATTTGGTTGGCTCGTGAGGGTTTTTCTGTTGCAGCCAATGATCTTTTCCCAGAGAGAACACATATTGGGTCTTCACTCTGTATCCTCATCTGTGTACATTTCCACGGGGCTGTCCTGCCACTCTGACACTAAGGTCAGGTGTTTAGCCACATTATTCTGGACAGGCCAGTCCCAGGCTTCAAAGAAAGGGACCAGATTCTTCTGTACAACCTCAGAGAACTTCTCCACCCACAGATTCATCTTATCTTCATTGTTTTGAGGAAGGCCAGAGAGGGTTTGGTAGTCAGCAAAGATCTGGAAGAATGGCTACCACCCAGAGCCCTCCTGGAGCTGGAAAGAGAAAGAAATGGCAGGATGACGTGTGCAAGCCACAAGTCACCTCCTGAACACACGTATAAAATCACATCGTGGTTTTTAGTTCTAAGCCATCCTGTTTGTGTTGATTTGATTTGCTGTTGGTCTCTCCTTCCTTCTCCTCTAGAATCCCACCCATCCTTGTGACGGCTGCTGCATTTCAAGCTGCCTCAGTCCAATCCCAGAGAGATCTTTGCGCTGTGACTCATTTGATTCATATCAGGGTCTCAGTTAAGCAGCCATGGATTCCAGCATTGTTATCACCGTGTCTGCTAAACTTAGTGAGGAAGATCTGAGTGTGACTGGGATGAGCGATACCTTTCATCTTGGGCAATTAAACACTGGAGATGGCTGGCTGGGATTGTCCTGCTTTAGATTTAGAAGGGAAGGTTCCTAACTCATCCTTTAGGAATCTGTGACCCCTGGGAATAATAGCTTTGTGCAATAGTTAAAGTAAAGCATTTCAAGCAGCGCCAGCTGGTTCTTTCATTCTTGCTCAACTGTAACCACAGCCTGGGCCGTTAGGACGATTTTATACTAGCTATAACCAACTATAATTGGAGGTCTGTGTGGAATGGGGAGTGGTTCTGAGCACCAGAGTCAGAGGCACATGCTTAGAAAAATAACCAATGAACGCACATGCCACATTATGACATGGGGTAGGGAATAGCTCATCTCTGTTACCCTGGAACGTTGAGTATGGAGTATGACTATGTGGAAGTTTTAAAAATATATTTCCCACAAGTAGTAAGGAAGTGGAAGGGAAAGCTTTTGAAATGCTGTCAAAAACTGCATGTTGCTGTCTGGCCTTTATTCCCAATACTCAGGAAGCAGAGGCAGGCAGATCACTCTGAGTTTGAGGCCAGCCTAGTCTACAAAGTGAGTCTAGGACAGCCAATGCTACAGAGAGAAACCCTGTCTTGAAAAACCAAAAACCAAACCAAAACAAAAGACCTGCATATTGCCTATTTTACGATGAAGCTTGACTTCACTCACTTTTGAGGTTTGCTTTAAAAGATGGCATTTTGAATAATTTGTTACCAGGTTATCATCCCTACAATCTAGCACGAATTTCTCCTAAGCTATTAAGGTAGGTCAGGAGAACCTATTTGCATTTGGGCAAAGCTAAGTTTCACTGCAGATTTTCTGAGCACATCTATGTAATTACATTGTATTTCCCATAGTGATCCTGCACACTTTTATTTATTCCACAGAGTTATATGGTAGAGAGGAGGAAACACACTTAGTTATCTACACATTATCCACATCAGATGTGTCATGCCTGATCTACAGCAAGACGCTACCACCTGCCCATCTTCCATATCTAGGGAGAACATGAACTATGTAGGGATCTTGGGATCACTGGAAAATCTGGTGGTTCCCACCTCCTGAATACGCATACCTGGAGGTAAGTTTCTAGAGCTGTCCATACAACCCAGTTGCTCAGAGGAGCTCCCTTGTTCATATGGTCTTTGGTCCTCTGCTTCTGATGATATTCAGGATTCAAAGAAGGGTGGACCTAACTTCTAGGGATGTTTAATACCATCTCATTCACATGAATAGGCCAGAGATTACACAAAGTTTCAGTGGTGTGTAGTGGGAAATCCCAGCCATCATTCTGATGGTTGTGGCCCAGTTCATGCATTACACCCCAAATACCATGTGACTTTATTGTGACCTCATTAACAATGTCTCCTGCCATACTAATTAGGCACATGATGGGGTATCAAGAATGAAGAATACCTGAGAAAAAGAACAGGAAATAAGAGGTGAAAGGACACCTATGCGTTTTTGTAGTCTGCCCCTCCCCTACCATCTGCAAAGACTAGAATACACTGAGCCCAATCACTTTGGCTCTACTCATTACCTAAACTTACTTGCAGCTCATCAGACTTTCTTTTCTTTTTCTTGGGCAGAATTTGACACTTGTCTGCATTTTATTGTGAAAGAGTAGGTATATGAGGACTGCAATGCTGACTGAATGCATGTCATGAGGTCTTATGCCTAGACGTCCAATACTGAAAAGAAATAGTATGATTCTCCTCCAGTTTAGTCTTAATCTTAAGGAATCGCTTTGAAAGTTTGCAGATGTCTGTTAGCTTTTTCTCATTGTAACCTGCACAGCTATTATTTCTCCTGTTTTATTCAGAAGTAACCAGTCCTCTTGACTCTGCTGGAAGCTCCTGAGTGTCCATCTCTTGTCCCTTCTCCTTCTCAGCTTGAACTCCATCCAGTTATCTTCTGTGAGGACACATGTGAAAAAGCTGCAGATTTTGTTTCTCTCTATGCTGTAACTCTTTGCATCTTTGAGATTTAAATGATGATGGACTATGTTGCCCACTGGGCTCCATAAAGTGATGTTAGCTCAATTGAAACTCAACTTTCAGAGCATTCCTATGGAGGACCTACCAACTAAACTCAGTTTGTCAGCTATAAGCCTCTCAGGTCTTTGCAAAGGGAAGGGCCTGGCTGCCAGCCTGGCTACAGCTTGTACCATCTTGTCCCAAGGTTAGAGCAGTGGGTTGAGGTCCTGAAGGACCTTGAGATTTACTGTTGGAATCATCAGGATGATATTGTCTGTGGCTAGTTCTCCCCAGGGAGCTTCACTGTGCTTGGTACAATTCTTCTATTCTTCCTTGGTCATCTCAGCTGGAAATAGAAAGGTTATGTAGCCTGGCTCACCCCACTTTTTCTGAATTTTCATTGTAGCCCTTCAACTGTAGGACACAAGGAGAGATAGCTTGGTAATAAATCTCCTTTTGTCTCTTCCTGTTCTTCTATCAGGCCTTCTAGAAGATTCTGTTCATAGTTTTTAGTCTTGGGACTTACTGTCTTGGGACTCATTCCCCCCCTCCACATCACTCCATTGTATTTCAAGTCACTCCCCTCCCTCCAGTTTTCCCCTCAGCTTTGTGCTCCATTATGAAACTGGCTCTCCTGCTCACCAAGCCTGAAGTATGGAGCAGACACAGCACTGCTGATGGTGACAGACACATCATTCTGATTATATTTGGTGGGGATGATGATGTAGAGAAGGCCTCGCAAAGAGATGGACTTCTGTGATGAATTTAAGTGGTACACATAGGTCACCACAGGGGGACAGGTGTAAATTTTTGCTTTGCTTATGTTGTCCATGTGGCATCCAATGAGGACTTACCATAGTGAGCATAAGTCTTAGTGAGAATGACCAAATCTTTAAAAGACCCACAGAATGATGTGTCTTGTCTCATGCTTAAGTAGAATATTGTTACTATTTATCTGCTTTCTCTAGGGAACCCTTATCTATTCATAAGTACTTGGAGCTTTAAAAAAAAACTAGTTCCTAGGTAAATATTGACTCAGAGAACACACTGCTATGTCTCTGACATTTTCTTTGGGTCTCACCAAGAGAGGACTATGGAAGTGGTTTATGGAGTTGAAGCTTGGGAAACATCTGGATAGTATTTCAGAAACTCCAGGAAAGAAAATCAGTGAGATAAGCTTTGGTAGTAAGTACAAGATGGAGAGCTGATAAAGGAAATGAATTTCTTAAATTTTTATTATGTACCAAGATTCAGCTTTCCAGTGACTGTCTGTGCTTCTAAGAAGGAGGGTATTTTCTAACCCATATGCCTGGTGAGGCTGTTGAGAGAATCTAAACTGTTATTGAAACGAGGCATGAGGATCTCTGTAAGTTCAAGGCTGGCCTATTCTTCACAGCAAATTTCATGATAGCCAGGGCTACATAGAGAGACCCTGCCTCAAATAAGTAAACAAACAGGTTATTAGAAGAGGATGTAATGCTACTATGTGCCATGGACCGGCTTAGTTGAGGATAGGTCTCTGGAAACAGAGGTTCTCGAAGCTTGGGTGGACAGAGATAAGGAGTGGCAAACAGAATGTCTCAAGATTGAGTTTTGCAGTATAAGTTTTTAAATGTATATTTCAAAAGCAAGGGGGACCTGTGGTTCCATTTCCCACAGAGCAGATTTAAGGAAGTTAATGAGCAGTCAGGCATACACAGTATGGGTACAGAATGTCACATTTTGAATTACAGCTTTGAATGAAACAATACAGGGTACAGAACACACAGCAAAGACATCATCACTTCTAAGTTTCTAGCTTGATATCAATATGCATATGCTCCCTTTTTCCAGGGTCAATGTTCTCTCCCTAGCAAAACTTGGGCCCGGCACCTGTGTGCCAAGACAGGTTTTCTTTTCTTTAGTTTCTTCTTCTGATATCTAAACACCATTATCTAGAATTTTTTTAAATACTCTATTTCTTTGTAAGGCATAATATAACTTATTAACTAATGATTAATTTCTAGTCATATTTCTTTTAATAAGTGCAAGTGAAGCAGAACTACTCTGGACCTGGACAGTCCCTAGCTGCAGTCCCGAGTCAGGGTCCTCTCCTAGCAAGCGTGGTTACGCCTGACAAGGCTTGATTTGGGAGTGAAGTAGAGTTAGGAAGAACAGATTCCAGCACGATGAGAGAAAAGAACTGTGAGCAATTTCTCTTGCCAGAAACCTCAGCCCCAGTCCAGGAGACTCTCCCCTTTTCAAGGCTCATAGCCTCAGGCCTGTGGTGTATTTGTCACACAGACTCTACTGGATGGTTGACTCTTAACTATGTGCAGAGCAGAAGTTCACCCAATAGAGAGTCAAATGGTTTTACCTTCAGTTGGGCATTAGTGGCTTCACTGGGAAGTGTTACCTGTGCAACCTGCCCTTCAGGTAAGTGGAGTCCAGTGCTCACCCAGGAATTGCAGTTGTCTGGTGAGAATCACAGGAAACGTTTTAGGCTTTCTACTCGTGATTCTACCTTCACCCAGAGTTCCCCAAATTCCACCCCACCACTCCAGAGCTAAAGGATCTCCTGCCCATGCTCAAGCCATCCAAGCTGCCTTTGTTCCTAATCTTACCTTCTTAAAAGTTTAGGGGGAAAAAAGAATATGGACATTTGAGAAGAAAGCTCCCTGGAATGGTTCTGAAGCTAGCCTGACCCCTATTTCTCTCATCCTGCATGCCCAGGGTCCCCTCTCTGTTCCTTACCTGTACTGATTTTATTGGTTCTGGGAGATTCCATGGGGAGCAGGAAGGAGGGAGAAGAAAGTAGCTGAGATGTGTCAACTCCAGATTTGAATAATTCATAAGCTAGGAATAGCAGAAAAGTCTGAGAGGCTCCCTTTGTAATCTGGTGTTGCTCATTTACACTTGGAAAGCCCTTGCTTTGGATCATGTTCAGGGCATGTTTCTTCACAGAGTCGTAGATGGAAGTCTTCTGATGCATCGTTTGAAAAATGTAGGAACAATCTGCTATGAGCTTCTCCAGCTAGCTCTTTTGTAAGTTGCTCCCCTGGCTGTAGATCATGGAACTCAAACTGGGACAGGGCTCCATGGACGTGATAATTCATCACCTCAGGATTTGGGACTGGGAAGGAGCCTTGCTTGGCTACCCTGCTTATGATGTCAAGGTCAAAGCATTTAAGGATAATGTTATTTGGGTATTGAGTCCTGCAGTTAGAGTCTGGGTTCCTGCCGTGCCCTGACATGGCCTCTGCACCAGTTAGCAAGCCTCCACCTCCTGCCACAAATTCCTCTACCTTCTTGGAATCTCTATCAGTGAATGAGCAGCAGGAAAAGACTCTCGAGTCACTGGTGAATAAGTTCTGTTTCACTCCACTGCAAGGCGCTCTTTGCTTACATAGACTTCAGTGCTTTCATTTCTGAAGCCAACCCAATTCTGCCTGTCTGATCCCCCATCAGCCAGTGCAAAGCATGGAGAACAAATGAAAGCATGGTTTGATTAAGCATCTGTCTCAGACATCCCCTTCAGGTGCTGCTACTGGTCATACTCGAGCTCATTGTCACACCTGCAAAGAGACAATTCTCACATCAGTGCCTGCAAGAGAAGTGAGTGTGGGTAAGGAAGCAGGGATCTCTCCAGACCTCAGCTCTGTTGGTGTAAAACTTCCAATACTGAACAGAAGAGAGTGATATTTTTATCTCGCTGTGATGCATCTTCAAATTCATTTTACTGGGATAAAAAGGAAGGGGAGGTGAGAGGAAGGGAAGAAAGGAAAGAAAAAACTGGAAAAATTGATCATGGTGAGTACACACACACACACACACACACACACACACACCACAAAACACCACAAAAACAAAAATAAACAAACAAAACCCAAAATATTGAACAAAAGGTACAAGAAATATTTTCAACATGTAAAAAAGACAAAGAAGTAGTATCTATAATACAGAAAGAACACTTAGTGATCACTAAGGAAAAGATGAAAGTAGAAAAAATAAAGAGAAGGCATTTCAAGAAAGAAATATGAATTTTTATAAGTATATAAAAAATTCTGTACATGGGTAATCAGAAAACATGAATTAAGTTTCTCCATTCCATAGTGACAATAACATCAAACAATCATAATATTCAGTACCAGTAATAGAATACACTATTTTTTGTTATGAGTGTAAATAATATGGCCTTTTATAATAGCAATTTTCAATTTCAATACACAGTTCATAAAAAATATTTTGAATCAAGCATTTACCTCCTTAGACTAGGTGTAAAGCCTTGCATGTGATGTGATGTAGATACTCATGTGGAAACTTCAACAAATATGATAAAAATGTAAATTTATGTTCTTCTGTCCCATGCTGTAGCCACTCTTCTCTTCTTGTTTTGTATTGCTTTACTTTATTTTGTTCTGTTTTTCAAGACACGGTTTCTCTGTGTATTTCTGGCTGTCCTAGAACTTGCTCTGTGTAGACCAGACTGGCCTCAAAGTTGTGTTTGTCTTTGCCTTCAAGTGCTGAAATTAAAGGCATGGACTACCACTGCCCAACACAATAGTTACTCTTAATGGAATCTTTATGGAATAAAAAGTACTAGGCAGTTGATCCAATCCTACAGTCAAGGGAAACCCATCACTTGTCTAATCTTTATGAAGAAGCCTGCTCTACTCTGACAGACAATCTACTATGAAAGGCAGTGTGGCCTTGTTGGAAGAAGTGTGTCATTCGGGGTGGACTTTGAAGTTTCAGAAGCTCAAGCCAAGCCCAGAGTCCCTTCTCTCTCTCTCTCTCTCTCTCTCTCTCTCTCTCTCTCTCTCTCTCTCTCTCTCTCTCTCTCTCTCTCCCTCTCTCTCTCTCTGTCTCTGTCTGTCTGTCTGTCTGTCTCTCTCTCTCTCCTCTCTCTCTCTCTCTCTCTCTCTGTCTCTGTCTGTCTGTCTGTCTGTCTCTCTCTCTCTCTCTCTTTCTCTCTCTTCCTTCTGCCTGCCAATCTAGATGCAGAACTCTCAGCTCATCTCCAGCACCATGTCTGCCTGTCTGCTGCCCCTGCCATATAAGCCAGGCACAATTAAATGCTTTCTTTTATAAGGGTTTGTGTGGTCGTGGTGTCTCTTCACAGCAATAAAACATTAACTAAGACAATTACCATAGGTGATAATTGCATTAGTATTTATAATTATATCACTCTGTGATAACCCATTTAGCCACTGTTAGGCTGGAAGCTCCTTTTAAAATAGGACAATAGGGCTGATATTGAACAAGAATGAGAGTCCTCTGAGGAAAGCGTTACTTACTGGACATAAAGTGTGAAATTTGGTATCTCCTTAGAGACCCTGAACCAGTCTCTGTTCCCACAGACATCTGTGAAATACACTCCAGCCGCACTTGTCACCTTGTTTCCAGGAAAAATGGACGGCACTTTGTCATGGCTCATCTCAGTGCTCTCACAAGGCAAAAGGAATGGCATGAAGCTGATAGCAGACTGTATTTAAGGAAGAAGTAGAAACAAACAAGCAAGCAAACAAACAGCAAATTATGTAATTGAAATAACAACTTTTTACAAAGAAAAAACTAGGAGTGAGAAAAGCAAAAATAACTAATATTGCAACTGAAAAAGGAACAAAGTGGGAGGAGATACAGTGGTAGCACCATAGCACGGAGATGCTGTGAGTGATTTTAAACCCATACGCTTGGGGATGCAGACAAAAATAAAGGAGTTATTTAATTCATAGCTTCCAAAACTGAACTGAAGCTGTTAACTGATATTAAAATAAAATTTATTATAAAGAAGACTTCAGACCATGTCTTGTGAGCTATTTGAAAAGCTCAAAGAACAGATAAATTTAAAAGTTATGAAACCCTTCCAAAAAAGGAATACCATATCACTTGTTTTATGAAGAAGGATGTAAGTGTGATGTCAGAACATGATAAGAACACCAAAACAGTAATCATAGGCCTGTGTAACCTATACATTTAGATGAAAGAGTCAAAAAACAGCATTAAAACTGTAAACAATAATTTCTATGGATCATGATATACACAACTAATTAGGTTAACACTAATTGGAACTGAAATGTTAGTTTCACATCAGAAAATAATTTGCTACATTCACCTACTTAATAGATGAAAAAATGACATTTTCAGGAGTTGAACAAATACTTTTTGTTAACCACAAAGGTTTTTCATTAAAAAAAAAAAAAAAACACTCTTAGAGAAATGCCAAATCAAAACAACTCTGAGATTCCATCTTACTCCCATCAGAATGGCTAAGATCAAAAACTCAAGTGACAGCACATGCTGGCGAGGATGTGGAGAAAGAGGAACACTCCTTCATTGCTGATGGGAATGCAAACTTTTACAACCACTTTTGAAATCAATCTGGCGCTATCTCAGAAAACTGGAAATGGGGATTTCTCAAGACCCAGCTATTCCACTCCTTGGAATATACCCAGAAGATGCTCCAGCACACAACAAGGACATATGCTCAACCATGTTCATAGCAGCCTTATTCATAATAGACAGAACCTGGAAACAGCCTAAGGGTCCCTCAGTTAAAGGATGGATAAAGAAACTGTATCCTGGTACATTTACATTATAGAATACTACTCAGCTATTAAAAACAAGGAATTCCTGAAATGTGTGGACAAATGTGTGGATCATACTGAGTAAGTTAATCCAGAAGCAGAAAGACTCACATGGTATATACTCACTTATAATTAGACACTAGCCCAAGGGGCACGTCCCATGAAAGACCTCACATACCAGGAAATTGGGATAGATGAGAGGACATCCTATTGGGACTCTAGATGAGAAAAGTATGTGAAAATGGGGAAATAGAAAGATCCAGGGGTTACAGAAACCTACAAGAAGAACATTATGACAGGCAGATCTGGGACCAGGGGCTCTGTACAAACTACTGCACCAGCCAAGGACAATACATGCAGTAAACATCGAACCCCTACTCAGATCTAGCCAATAGACAGGACATTCTCCACAGTTGAGTGGAGAGCTGGAAATGACTCACACAATGACTCTGGTGCCCCATATTTGACAACGTCCCCTTGATAGGGAGACCTGGTGGCACTCAGAGGAAGGATAGCAGGCTACCAAGATGAGACTTGATAGCCTATGATCATATACAGGGGGAGGAGGTTCTCCTCCATCACAGACATAGGGGAGAAGAATAGGGTGAAAGTGGGAGGGAGGGAGGGAGAGAGGGAGGGGGGTAGGAACTGGAGGATACAAGGGATGGAATAACAATTGAGATGTAATCTGAATAAATTAAATAAATAAATAAATAAATAAATAAATAAAATACAAATGAAAAGAAAGAAAAAACTCTTAGAAAATAAATACAAACTTTCCAAATATGATAATAGGTATATATAGAATTTGAGTTAAACAGAACAGTTACGTTCTGAAAAGGCCAAATATTTCCCTTTGATATCAGGAAGTGATAAAGGTGTGCATTGCCACATTAAAAACTATGCTTTATTTTTAACTGACATGTAATAATTGTACACACTCTGGAAATGCGTAATGATATTTCTTTCTTTTAAAAATATGTTACTTTTATATATGTTTATGTCTGTGTGGGAGTGTACACATGTGTTTGAGGGTGGGTGGGCTGAAAAGTCTGTTAGAGTCCCTGGAACTGGGGCTACATGTAGCTGTTAAGGGCCAGAAAGGATGCTGAGAATCAAACTCTGTTTCTACTCTGAAGTGTGGTGAAAATATCCTGTGAGAATCCATTGGAGAACACTGATCCTTTTTTCTTTTACTAGTGGCTATCAGTTGCAGAGAGCTTCTTGGTTGGGGCTGGGAGCTTATGTACACTTCTGCTTCTCAGGGCTGGGACCCTGTATGGCTTGAACTTGTGCAGGCTCTGGGCATATTGTCACAGTCTCTGTGAGTTCATATGTACACATGTCCTGTTGTACTTGGAAGACATGGTTTCTTTGGGGCCATCCATAACCTCTGGCTCTTATAATTTTTGGCCTCTCCTCTTCCGTGTAGCTCTCTGGTCCCAAAGGGAAAGGTTTGATGAAGACATCTCTTTTAGGGTTAAGTACTCTAAAGTCTCCCTTGTCATATTCTTCAGTTCTGAGTCTCTGTGTTGGTTCCCACCTTACGCAATAAGAAGCTTGTCTAATGATGGCTGAGCGAGGAACTGACCAATGGGCATAGAAGTATACTATTAGGAGACATTTTATTGCTGTGTTCCTTTAACACGACATTAGTATTTTGTTTTTCCCTGTGCCCATGCCATATCTAGTTGTAAGAATTTTATCTAAGTCTTTTTCTCTATCAATTCAGACAATTGTATAACTTTTGTCCTTCATTTTGTTAGTATGATAAAATGCATTTATTAATAGCCATATTTTGAACTAGTCTTGCATTCTTGGAGTAAATTGACCATAAGTGTATTTTCTGATGGGTTATTGAATCTATTATTTTAATATGTTTTCCTTTGCGTCAGGGATACTGATTCATAGTTAGTTTTTATTAATGTGTCTCTATTTGGTTTTGGCTCACCAGTAATTCTGATTAGGTAAAATGTATTTGGAAAGGTAATATTCATTTCAATCCTTTGGAAGAGTTTGAGAAGAATTGGCGTTACTTCTCTGCACACACCAAAGAGCGAAAGCCAGCTTATAACAGAGATACCTGCATATCTATGCTCATTACTGTAATAGTCATAGTACTAAAATTATTAAAAGCCCAGTGCCCAGAAAGAGAAATCCTGTCCCCCTTAGATTGTTATATAGGGAATTTTGTCACAGTAATGCACCTATAACTCATACAGTGGACTACATCAGTCCAGAAAATTATCCATGTTTTCTAAGCTTTAGATGGCATACAATCGCTCATGGTATTCTCCTATAAGTCTTTTATTTCTTTGTATCCACTGTAATGTTTCATTTTAACCTCTGCTTTTATTTATTTATTTTCCTTCTTTTTTCCTGATTAGTCTATAGAAAAGATTTGTTGATTTTGTTTTCTTCTAAAAATCTCTTTATAAAATCAATATTTTGGGTTTTTTTTTAATTCTCAATTTTGTTTATACACACACTAGTTTTGTTATTTCTTCTCTCCTAAGAAGATTTATTATATTTTGTTCAAATAATCTTCCCTGATAAAGTAGGCTGTCAAAGTCCTCAAGCATTGTATTGGAATCTATTTCTCCATTGAAACACACAATTGTGTGTTCAGCATTAGACACATTTATGTGTATAATGGTTATTTCCTGCCAAAGAATTAATCTTGATTAATACACAATGAATAGTTTTATAGTTAAAGGCAATTTATCAGCAGTGCTTACCTACCCTTCCCTTCTCGCTTCTGGTTTCCTCCACAGTGGGGTCTGTCACACGAACTCCGGTGCCCCATATTTGACCCCGTTCCCTGGATGGGGAGGCCTGGTGGCACTCAGAGGAAGGATAGCAGGCTACCAAGAAGAGACTTGAAACCCTATGAGCATATACAGGGGGAGGAGGTCTCCCTAAGTCACAGTCATAGGGGAGGGGAGTAAGGGGAAAATGGGAGGGAGGGAGGAATGGGAGGATACAAGGGATGGGACAACCATTGAGATGTGATAAGAATAAATTAATAAAATACATTTTTTTAAAAGGTGTGTGCCACCAAGCCTGGTTTGCTGATTTAATCTTAATGGCATTTTCACTAAGAAAATGCTCTCATGACTCAGTATTTTATACAACTTTGTTTTGCTTGGACATGGTTTGAATGTTTTCCAAGGCTTTGTGAGTTGAAATTAATCCCTAGTGTGAGAGATTTGAAAAGATTGACATTTACACAGTGTGGCTGAGACCGCACTGGATCCTCCCCAGACCCTCAGTGTGAGCTTGTCCATCTATAGAATCCATCTTTATGGAAGATGTAACATGTAGCTGTTGTAGTCCAAGAACGGCCACACAAACCACTCAGACTCTGTTCTTAGATGGATGGTTTATTGAATGCTTACTCCAAGACTAATTGTAACTAAGGACAAAGAGAGGACCTGAGAGCCAGACTGATTCTAGTCCTCAATTACGGCAGCCTTTCTATAGGAAAACCAAGTGCAGAAGATAAGGGAGAGCAGTTAGACATTTTCAGTTCATTTTGGCTGACCTTTAAGCTGATTGGTCCCAAGTGAGGTAAGTGAGGTGGTCGTTAGGGTCTTCCAGAGTACAGCCAAGTGCAGAGATAGCGTAGAGTGCAGCTAGAGTGTAGGTAGCCAGGTGTGGAGATAACAGAGCACGAATTATGACACCATTGCATCATAGTAAAATATAAAGTTAACTTGATCCCTTGGCAGGATCTGTTAGTGTAGGTTACCTTGACTCTTTAGCAGGGTGTGTTAGCATCAGCTAGGAATAACTACTTCTAGCAAGCAGAGGTAAAAAATTTTAACTTAATTTCACCTTATGAACAAAGATGGATACTGAATACAAAATTACAAAGAGCAGACCTCAACAGTAGCCAACCTATGTAACCCATATTTATGGAAGATGTCACATGTACTTTACAAAGAATTTTGATGTAGTCATGTGTTAAGCTTCATTGTGCACATGAGATTGAATTATTTATCACCAGGAGAATTTCTACCAAATTGTACTATGCCTAAATATGCCTAAAATAAACTACTTGGGGTCAGACTCTTGAAGTTTAGGTCAACATTAGCTACTTAGCTATGTTGAACCAAACTACCTTCGTGCCTCCCTCAGAGATCCCCACACCCAGAGATTGGATGGGAGAATATGGTCCAAATATTGAATAAGTTATTTTTATTAGTTATGAAGTCATGATAACCTGTCAATGTTTTCTATAGAAGATGATACTTAGTTAAGAAAAGCCATGTTTGCTTTGGGAACATACTTCTTTGCAGTCCAGATGTTTTGATATCCCAAAACATGGAACATCAGGAACACCAGTTTTAGAAAGTTCTTGGAATGGTTTATTAATAATTATTTATTCTAGAAGATATAAAAGTAATGAAATGTTATTTAAATATATTGCATGTATGTAATTGGGGAAGGCAGAGCTGTTGTAGCCTAAGATGCTAAATTCATTCTAGCACTATATTGTGAACTAAAAAGTATCTGTGAATGTTTCCCTCCAGTTAAAACATATTAATTTCGGAGAAGTTTAGAGAAAAAAATTAAAATCAAATTTAAAACAATCTGCTTAGGAGAAGGGTCGCAAAACATTTAATTTTAACTAAAACTAGGGCTAGAAGCTGAATTTGCCTTGATAGAATAGCTCCCATTACATTTGAAGGGCAGAAGCTGTAATGCCTGTGAATGGCCACAAGGGGGAGAGAAAACACGGTAGGCAGCACAGAATGTACCTCAAGTAGGGCCTATTGTCTACAGAAATTACGTGATTCTCCTAAGCTGTGTTTGTTATTTCATTTTAGCAGTGTTTCTCAGCGGGAGGCTATTTGGTGGTTCGCTTAGTGAGACAGAAATACAAATGTTCTTGTTGCCTGCTGTTAATCGTCGGTGGCTGTATCACATTCTGCAAAGCACATGGAGAGAGGGTATTTTTCCTCTTCTTTACAATTAGTAATAAGTACGCCCCTAAGTTTTGTTAGAGTGACTTCTTACCTCAAACTGCATCCGTCTTGCCAGGAATGTAGACCTCCCGAACACTGGGTCTAATGCCTTATAAGAACGTCGGGTCTTTCCTGCCCTTTATAGTATCGATGAAACTAGAGTGTCCTTAAAAAGATAAAGGCTGTGAACTTAAGGCAGACGATGTTCAAGACTCCAGGAAATTCTCTCTTTTTTTGAGGTTTTATGTCCTTTTGTGTAGGTGGTACAGGATGTTGATTATACCTTAAGGCAGTGATTGTCAGCTTGTAGCTCATGACCCCTTTTAGGTCATGGTCATGACCTAAGACCATGGGAAATCACAGATACCTACATTACAGTTCATTAATAGTAGAAAAATTACTTATGAAATAGTGGAATAATTTTCGGATGGGGTGGGTCACCAAAACATGAGGATCTGTTTTTAAAGGTCACAGTACTAAGAAGGTTGAGAACCATTGATCTAAGGTATGTCTGCCTTGGATGGATGTGATCATTTTCTGCTCGGACCCAGACTCCACAGTCTGTAAGCTGAGCAGGGTTGACTCAGAACCATGGGCTATGAGCCGTCTGACCACAGGTTAGCACTGTCCTGTCAGAAGGTCTGGATTCCAACTGCCAGAGTCAGAGCCTGGCTTTTCTGTTTCTTAGCTTTGTATATCTATTTTCTCTTCCAGAAATAGGGGCAATAACTCAACTTCTTATGTGGTTCTTTTGGGGGAAAGTAAGCATTTCAAATAGCAAACCACTAGATTCGTGAGAGAAAATAATGCTGAGATATAGATTTTTAGGTTGTTTGGTTTTGGTAAACTTATATAAGGGCGGAGCATTTTTGTTGTGTTGCTGCTGTTGTTAAAGCATATCCCTGTGCTAGTATAGCTCACTAACCTCATCCACAAACAGATAGTTCAACTTAGAATGACTCTTAATGACCGTATACTCACTCTATCTGTTGAAATTATCTTTTAATGATCAGTCAAGAGAATAAAAGTTGTGTTTTGGGGGACTACCCAGGCACCTAAAGACCTGATAGAGTTGTGTCCTGCATCCAACTTACATTTATCTGACTGAAGCACACGGCATCTTGAGTTTCTGTCCCTGCTGGAACAACAAAGCATTGTTTTGCCTGAATACAATTTTTAAATGTGTACAATTTATTTTTTAATCACTGAGATCAGCCTTGCATGATTTGATTTTTCACAATGAGGCCACTTGTGCTGGATGCTAATTTCCCATGGTCTACCTTGCTGGTTCAGTAATATAGACTTAGTTGTCTCGGGACTACTCATGTACTGGAAATAAGAGGAAGTGTCTTTTGTCTTGTTTTTATTGCTTCATTCTCTCATTCCACACATAACCCTCAATAAAAATGACTGAATTCCCTTAGGCTATTCGTCATGAAAAGACAATAAGTTCTTTTATGTATAAGCTCTTTTTATTGATTTTTAATTAGAAATAATTTTTTTCAAACAATATATTCTAGTATGGTTGGTCATCTCCCAATTCCTCCCAGATCTTCCTCAGCTCCCTATCCACTCAAATCCACATTGTTTCTTGCTTTCTCTCATTAGAGAACAAACAGACATCTAACAAAAGAAAAGAAAAAAGGAAGGAAGGACTCAAAAACAAAAAAAAGAAAATAATACAATAAGATAAAAATAAACAAACAAATGAACCTGAGTAGGACAAATCAGTCAAAAACCAAAAACCAAAGAAAAGTCACAAGAAACACATATAGGTGAAGAGGCACACACATTGGTATGCACAGAAATCCCCTAAAAACATAAAATCAGAAACTATAATAATAAGTAAAGACCTATAGGGTAAAGAAAGGAGGGAAAAAACCCAAAATACTCGAGTTCATTTTGTGTTGGCCATTCACTGCTGAACATCGTCTTGCCTTTAGAGCAGTTTGTACACCCAGTGAGACTCTGCTGGGGAAAACTAATTCTTAATTTGTGAGCGTTTATCAATTGGAGATTGCTTCCGGCTTCAGGACAAGATCTAGTGTCCATCCTTCTCACCCCACTGGATCAAGGCCTGTGTGGGCCCCGTGCACGCTGCCACAGTCTCTGTGAGGTCATAGGTGCATTAGTCCTTCTATGATTAGGCCTTTTATTGGTGTTCTCTGTCCCTCTGACTCTTATACTCTTTCCTCCTCCTCTTCCTCAGGGTTCCCTAAGCTGTGAAGGGTAGGACATGTGGGGACATCCCACTTAGGACTGAGTGTTTCATGGTTTCTCACTCTCTCTATCTTGTCTAGCTGTAGGTATCTATATTTATTTCCATCTACTGCAGAAAGAAACCTCTCTGATGATGGCTGAGTGGGGCACTAATCAATGAGTGTTAGAAGAATGTCATTAAGAATCATTTTATTATTATGTCCTCTTAGCAAAATAATAGTATTTGGTTGCAGCTAGGTCTCTGGCCTATCATAGATTCTTGGCCACTCAAACAGTATCAGTGAGACCCAAGAAAAGCCCATCAGTGCCCCATACAAAGCCTGACCAAGCTGAAGTGCTTAATGCTTTGGTCAAAACCACTTTCCTTTTCCTTCCCATCCTTCATGTATTAAATGGGGAGGAAGGGAAGGGAGGATTGGGTTTTATATATGAGAATAAGATAAAAGATAATAAGGTACCAGGCAACAGATATTATGTTATATGAGGTTTATTAAATGAGCATGGGGAGAGAAGGAAACGGGGGAGGGGTACCCCAGAGAGAGACAGAGACAGAGGAAGAGAGGGGAAGAGAAAGAGGAAGAAGAGCGGGTAGAGAGAGAGCCATGAGGAGGGTCTGTCCTTTGATATAGCCCTGGGCAGGGCCACGCCTCCATGGCAGGTAGGTAATGACATCACAGGTAGGCAGACCAAAGCAGAATCCTAACATTGTGGGTAGGTGGGAATGAAGCGTTAAAAACCAATGGCTATTTGAGGGGTTGTATGGAGACCTAATACAGTAGAAGCTTCCTAAAACACACACACACACACACACACACACACACACACACACACACACACACACACACACAAAGGTCATCTAAATGGAATTGTCAAGTAACAGGGAAAACAGAGCCCCAAATGGACATCTCTCATTACCAAATGAAGTCTCTAGTGCCAGGAACAAGGTGCATGTAATCACATTGTTGGCCAAAGAGGCTCTGTGGGAAACACCCAAACAATCCAGGTTTCTAAACATAGAACTATCAAATTGTGAGAAAAAAAAAATTCGTTTCTATGAACTCATGAGCTACTTTCTTTCTTTTGGTCAAATCCCCATCAGTTCTTCTTTGTCTGCAATACAGAGTCAAGGTGATTTGAAAGAGGTTGATTTATTCACAGTGCAAGAGGTCACAAGATCCAAGGAACGACCAGGCCAAAGTGTTTAGTTTAAGACAAATCACAAGGAAGAAAAGCTGAGTTTGTGTCTAAGCAATTGTTCTTTTTTTTTTTTATTGTTTGAGATTTCCATACATCCATGTACAAAGAGCTTTGATCAAAACCCCATCCCATCCCCTTCCCTCCCCTATCTGCACGCATCCATTTCCTGCTGAATTCATGCGCTCATGTTTTAAGCCCACCGAGTCCACTTAATGCTGCATGTGCACACATTGGTGTAAAGCATGGGTAGCCTCTCAGGGACCACACATCTAAAGCATCAGACTCTCCTCCCAGCAGCCACAGACTGCCAACAGCTCTCCAACTAGGGGTGGGACTTCACGGCCCCTCTCTGACTCGTGCTAGGAATTTACTAAGCATACTATTCTTGAATATTTTTCTCTTAATAAGCTTTCTAAATGTAGAAGTATAAAAGTGTGAAAAGGAAAAAAAAATCAGTTTTTTAAATGTACTCAAGCATAATAGGTGGTTATTGCATCCACAGACATTAGCCATGAGCAGAAAACCAAGAGTCGGAACCAGAGTCTGTCTGCAAGAGTGAGAAGAAACCACCACAAGGTTCCAGATCCTACTGAGAGGTAGTGTGTACTTAGTCACCATCCAATTGTGAGCACAGGAAAAAAAATTAAAGGTCATTAAGCTTTTATCTAACTTTAGGGCAGATTTTTATTAAAACTATAAATCTATTGAGGATAAGATCTATAGTCTAGCATTGTCAATCTGGACATTTTCTCTTCTCAGCGTTGACTGCAGAAGTTGTTTAATATCCATGCCATTTTCTTCTGTGTGATGAGGAGATGTTAACTGTATCTGCTGGGAGATTATCCATGTAACTCACAGAAAACGCTGTACACACTGCTAGGACAATGGACAGACTGTTCCTTCTATGTCAGGAGACCTTGGTTTTCTCTCATATAGCAAGTACTTTGCTGCTACTTTTTATGTACAAAGCATCAGCAAGAGATACTGGTGATATTTAAGGCAATGGTCCCTGAGTTAAGTATGTACTGTGGAAAAAGACATTTTCTAGGCTCACTATCGCAAGGAATTTCCTCAAGAAAGCTAGGAATCGTATGTAAAGCATATGCTTTTTACAACAAACAGTTGAGAAATATAATTAAGGCAGTGAATGGCTCAGTGGTGAAGCTAGCAGCGTGGTCCTTCCTCATGCCCCACCTATTATACTCCAAAGCCCCTGCCCCACCCCCAGCCTGCTCCACAGGCCTTAGTCTTCCATATACTTTCTCAGGGGGTGATCCTGCCAGCAAGGGTAGCGGGCCAAGTCATCTGCCACGTCCTCCTGGATAGGCCAGCCCCAGGCTTCAAAGAAAGGAACCAGGTTCCTCTGCACTTTTTCAGAGAACAACTTCAGCCATATGTTCATCTTGCCCTCATTGTCTTTGGGGACGTGAGAGAAGGTTTGGTAGTCAGCAAAGATCTGGATGAACGGCTCCCACCCAAAGGCCTCCTGAAGCTGGAAAGAGAGAAAGGGAAGAATGTGGTGTTGAGTTTGCCAAAGTGACTGTTGCCTGTTTGTGGTCAGGGATAGCTCACCGTCAGTGACTGCTTCCCATAATCAGCTTTGAAACCATTGTTTCCCCACCCCCAGTCCTGTGACTCCGTATCAATGCTACCTCATTGGATCATAGTAGCTCTTGACCATCAAGCTTTGCCCCTCAATTCAGTAAATGTGGGGTCTCAGGAACCTTAATGTGTAAAATGAGTGATTCAGTAAATGACAGTTACTGCTATTAGCTTTAGTGTGAAAAATGCATCACCCAGATCTTAAGTGCAGTTTTCAGCCTGACTGAATGGAATTGCTCATTGATTGAGACCATGCCGCTCATTCACTCCTCAAAATCAGTGAAGGGAAAAATTAGGGTGTAGCAGTCTAAGAAGCCAGGCCTTGCTGGTGACTCCTGAGTCTATGTTCTAGATCAATCTTTTCAGAAGGCTTTGTTTTTGGCCACAGTGGTTAAGTTCTTTACGACTTATGAGCCTCTGTGACAAGGGAGCTATATAAGCCCTCCACATAGGGCTGCAGTAGCCATTGCAGCAGGTGCGGTAAAGACAGAAGCACTGATGACTTGACATGAAAACTGGAAGCACATTTTTTGGGAGGGGACAGGGAGAGATGCTTGTCATTTCACTTAGCATTGCCACAGGAAATGAGCTAATTTTGTGACTTCATCGTTCTTCTCTTGGTTGGTGATTATTTATACAACCAATGTTTCTGCTTCTGAGTGGAGTTATCAAAGCCTAGAAAGCTTGTTAATAGATTTATTTCCTACAATACCCACATAATGAAGTTTCCCTGTAGATATGCCCCTCTCATTATAAGAGGCTGTTAATAGCCATTCATCCCATAAAGGTGAGGAAAACAAAACACAGCAAAACAGTGGCTATTACTAAACAGTTGTTATTGGATGAAGGACAAAGCCAGTGAGAGGAAGACTAGTGACAAGTCTCAGGAATGTCTGATTCACAGCCTTCCATCTAAGTCAAGGTTCAGGACAGTACAGACAAACTTTCTGTGCTTTCTGTTTCCGTGCCTATTTCAAAACCATAGGTCAGGGGGAGGGATGGCTCTCACTTTTATCTACAAGCATATAAGCTGAGAAGTGCCGCCAGTGACCCACATCCTGGAGTGGTGGTGGCGGCCCCAGGTTTGTGGGACAGACGTAGGAGTTGGAGAACCCTAGGAAGGCCGGCTGCTACATGACTGAGGAGTCTGTCTTCACCATCTCCATGAAATTGTGCTCAGTACCTGCAGATACGTCTCCAGTGCTGTCCACACATCCCAGTTACTCAGGGGTGCTCCCTTCTGAAGATGCTCTTTGATTCTCTTCTCTCGTTCTTCGGGATTCAGGTCAGGGTGGGCCTGAGCCCTGGGGATCCCCAGGACTGTCTCATGAACGTAGACTGACCAGAGGTTGCAGGTGGCCTCTGTGGTATGTGGGGGGAACTCCCAATTCCAGCACTGCTGATTGTGGCCGAGCTCATGGATGGGTCCCCACAGGCCGTTACTTTTTATGCTTGTCAAATTGATGAGCTCCTGCACCGACTCCAGGAGGCACATGATGGGATATCCTGAATGCATCCAGCCTGGGGATGCAAAGAAAGAGACGGAACATGAAAACAAGGTCCGTATCAACTGTCTGCTCCCACCCCTACCACCGACGAGTTTCTCCTTCAGAAGCCAGGGTTTATCCAGTGGTTCCAGATGATGTGAGCTGGTTGGAAAGCACATGCTTTCCTACTGTCATTCACCCCTTCCCAGCTTCTCCCAACTGAGCTTTAGCCTGTCCTCACTCTCATGGTGAAGGGCGAGAAGATACTTTACATAACTGCCCTTTCTGGAATTTGATGCTTTGTTTTTAAAGAGCTTCCTTTGCTTGAGAGTCTATGCCTCCTCTAGAGAAGCTAGGGTAATGACAGTTTTCCCCCCAAATCAGCATTTTAACCAAATTTTCACGGCATAAAAAAGATAGTTTTGTCTTCCTTAGGTGACAACCGGGACTCTGAACCATTTCCTTACATTTATGTATCTTCCCCGCAAAGTACTTGGTACTAGTACCTCCGAGGACGTCTTTATTGCCCCGCCCCCCTCATTTTAACTTTTGACCTATGTCTGAAGAGAGTAGTCCATTTGCAATATTCCTTTTGAAAAGATCTCCAGAGGCACAGGTGAGCTCCCAGCACCAAACTTTTGGGCATGATTACTACTGTCTTAGGAAACTGCATCATGAAAGATGTCAATAACTTGCCTTTTATTCACAAGCAACTTTCACTCTCATCATGCTTCCTGCTTTTATGTCCCCCCTTCTCCCACCTTGCACTTGAAAAGCAAAATTATGCTTTACAGCTCTTGGAACTACAAGTCATGTAAAAATAATAACACAATGGAGTCTGCTCACTGGGAGCAGCTCCCTGGGGCACCTACCAGCTGAGATCTGCACATCAGCGACAATTCTCTCAGGTCTTTGGAAAGGGAAGGGCTTGGCTGCCAACTTGGCCACGGCCTGCATCATCTTATCCCAGAGTTGGAGCAGAGGCTCTGGATCCTCCAGATCCTTGAGGCTTGCAGTTGGCACTGTCAGGATGATGTTGTCTGTGGCCAGCTCTCCCCAGAGGCCCGGGTTCTCCTGGATACATCTCTTCCACTCCTCTAGCGATGTCTTACCTGGAAATATATAGCATGGAACATGCCATCCGTTTCCATTTGAGGAGAGAGAGAGAGAGAGGGAGGGAGAAAGAGAGAGAGAGAGGGAGAGAGAGAGAGAGAGAGAGAGAGAGAGAGAGAGAGAGAGAGAGAGAGAGGGAGAGGGAGGGAGAGGGAGAGGGAGAGGGAGAGGGAGAGGGAGAGAGCAGAAAGAGAGCACTAACATGATGGCCAGCAGTCATGCAGGTCCATAGGCCGCGGGGGAAGGACCAGGTGTTAGACCCTCTCTATTGTACCCAAAGTCTCTATACACACAGGGTGATCCTACCTCCTATCTGCAGACCCATGGTGACTAGTTCTGGTTTTTTTTCTTTCTACTGTTCCTTGCTATTAACAACCTCAGAGTCACCAAGGCGCATGCAGCTTAATCTTCCCTCAATGCCCAGTGTACTCACCAAGTTTGTAGTATGGGGCAGGCACTGCCTTCCTGATGGTAACAGATATAGGGCCAAGTTGACAGCCCTTGGGCACAATGATGTACAGGAGACCACCCCAGAGGCAGCAGACTGACCGTTGGGTTCTGTCCATACAACACTGGTAAGTTACCACAGGGGCTCGAAATAGCTTTCTGGCCTCACTAAGGTCATCAGTGTGACATCCAATCTGCACCTAGACAGACAATGGCACAGCGTGAAGAGAAGCAGAACACTCAAGAAGCATACAGGATTTTGTTAGGGGCTTACAGAGAGTGGTGATTATATAAGAAATCCTAACTTCTCTCTTCTGGGAAGGATGCACACAATCTATGAAACTGTAGCACTCCAAAATTTTCTGAACTTTACAGCATATTTAAGCATTTTCTTAGGGATGTAAAACAGTCCCACAGTGGATTTCCTTTCAATTGAAGTTGGTTAATCACTAGGCTTAACTGATGAGGGACCCATGTAGTCTCATTACCAGGCAGAATCCTGGGCTCTTACATGAGACTTAAACAGTGGTTGGTTCTGTTTTAAGTGATACAGGCCATCCCAGTCTACCCTTTGTGAACAGCATAAGTCCACCCAGATGCTACAGAATCTGGCCACGAGGCAGAGAACTCATCCTCTCTCTCTCTCTCTCTCTCTCTCTCTCTCTCTCTCTCTCTCTCTCTCTCTCTCTCTCTCTCTCTTTCTCTCCCTCTCTCTCTCTCTCTGTGTGTGTGTGTGTGTGTGTGTGTGTGTGTGTGTGCCCAGTTTACCCCTCCTTGCTCTGTCTATAGTTCTGGGGTTGCCTTTTTGCCTTTGTATGATTGGAGCAGATAAACCCAGAGAAAATAGTGATATAAGAGCCCCTAACAAGCCGGACAGTGGTGGCACATGCCTTTAATCCCACCACTTGGGTGGCAGAGGCAGGCAGATCTCTGTAAGTTCAAGGCTAGCCTAGTCTAAGAAATGAGTTCCAGGGCAGCCAGGGGTACAAAGAGAAACCCCGTCTCAAACAAAGAAATGAAAGAAAGAAAGAAAGAAAGAAAGAAAGAAAGAAAAAAGGAAAGAAAGAAAGAGCTCCTAACTATGGTAGGAGATGAGGAAATGATTCTCAGAAGTGAGGAGGCACAGGAGTTTACATTCTCCATAAAAGTCGCATTTCGTCATGATGGAGTTAATGGGATTAGGTACACCCTTTAGATGTCAAGGGTGAAACCCAGGGCTCTGCTATCAGGAAGACTGGTGTATAAGGTCACTCTTCTTCCTTATCCCTCTAAGCAGCTAAGATTGTCACATAAGGAAATCAGGCTTAGGAATGAGCTTGGGTCATTAGTAGCTTGGGTCACTCTGATGTTCCATCTACAAGAGGGCAAGAATGACCCTGCCCTGGGCTCCTGCTGGATAAACTCAGTAGGAGAGATATGAACACTGTGCTGTGAGGGAGAATCTTGGCTATGTTTGGGGAGGTGCTGGGTGTGTAGCCTTACCTTCAAGCCAGCAGACACAGCATGTTCAGAGACAGAGATCTCTGCGCTTTGTCCTTCGAGGAGGTAAAGACCAGTGCTCATCCAGGCATTGTTGTCTCCTGACAAGTCATAGAGAAAGCTGAGTTCTGTGATTCTGCCTGGCCTGGCTCCATGTGGAGCCTCCTACAGATGACACTGTTCGACCATGAACTACAAGTCATCCATCCACACTCCCTGGGCCCACTCCGCTTTGGCTTAATTAAGCACAATCCGAGCTCCCATTATCTGAGCCATCTAGTAAAGGGCAGAGCTAGCCTTCTCGAGGATCACAACCTTCAAGTTCTGCAAAGCTGTACAAACCCCACCTTCTCCCAAGCCAAGAATACACTGGGTATTCTCTGCTCACTTCATACCTGGGTTGCTTCCATTGATCTCCACAGTAATGAGGTGCTCTGAGGGGCAGGGACTGGAGGAGCCGGTCTGTGTGCCAAGGCTATGAACTATCTCAGAGCAATCAGTCCCAGAGTGTGCTAGCTCTGTGGCTATATGGAGCATTGCTGCCTCACAGGAGTCACTGGAAACTGGATTTTTCTTGCTCACAGCTGGGAGGCCTGCCTCTTGCAACATCTTCCTCAGGACCCGGTGCACAGATTTATAAGCAGGAATTCCCTGAGCAGGAATCTGAAGGAAGCCTGAAACATCGACTCCCAACCTTGCCAAATATTTCTTTACTAAGTTCCCACCCTTGTGGTTTAACATAGCCTGGAACTTGGAGAGAGCCTTTCGAAAGTGGTACTCCCTTATATCTTCAAGGAGGACAGGGAAACAGCCTGTGCTGAGGGTCCGAGGCAGGATGCTGAGGCCAAAGGTGTTAAGGATGACATTCCCAGGGAAACTGCCCAAAGCAGACCTGCCTGGGTTCTGGGATGCCCACCACCAGGACTGGCCACCAATGAGCAACCCCCCACCCTCTGCTACAAACTCCTGTATTTTCTTGGCATCCTGGTCACTATAAGCCATACAGCAGTAGACACGCATGTTGTTGGTCAAGTGAGATTCCAGGCTGCATTTCAACCCATGCTCCAACAATAGAGAATGCAGAGTCTTGAGACTTTTGTTCACCCCAATATTGTCTCTCTGGTCTCTGGCTAACCAGTGTATAGCATTGACCAAAAAGGGCTCCATCTTAGCATCACAGAGAAGGTTCTCATGTGCAGCCAACACCACACGACCCCGGCCATAGCGGGCAGCTGCTAGGAAGCAGCTAAGATAGGAGGGAGCGAGCCCCAGAGAGAAGGCCAGGGACCCATGCACCAACAGCTGTGAGGGGACACCTTCAGTCTTGATGTCCAACTCAGAGATTCCATGCAGAAGTTGCTCCTGGTCATGCCTGAGCTCCTCCCAACACCTGGGAAGAAGATGAGAGAGATGAAGGAGCTGTATTGAGCGAATGAGCCACTCACTACAGACCAGTGAGTGAAGAAAGATGACATAGTTCTTGACATGGTTCATGACATCAGTCTTCGGTTTCTTACCAATAATTATTTGGGATTTAATAATGTGTGTCTTACAACCTAGTGCACCTTTCCACCATCTCACAATTAATTGCACATTGTTGTTCATGTTTCCTCTTGCTTAGGAACACACAAAACACGGGTGCTTGTCATAATTGAGGCTACCATAGACTTGAAGAAAGAGGTAGTGATCTTATTCATATATACCAAATTCCACATTCTCCAACTGAATCCTTCTAAGAGTTCTTGCTATCAGTTAGCCAAGTGAATATTCTAGCTTGATTTCCATGTGTCTTAAACATTATTAAGGCATATAATTAAAACTGGAAAACCTAACATATGAGATAGAGATATCATTAAAGCATACACGAACAAAGCAGGAAAAGCTAGTGTACTGGATAGATACAACGCTCTTATTATGCTCCCCCTGGAGTGAGTCTTCAGATAGAAGATCACAGAAACATCACAGGGAGGACTCTCCACAGGCTTGCTCAGAAACAGGAACATGGTACAAGTAAAAGATTTTTTTACTTACTTAATTTATATAGCCATATATATATTTGGCTTTTAGAAATTCTCTCTTAGGGCAGGTCAGATGGCTCAGAGGGTAAATTTGCTTGCCACCAAGCATGGTGACCTAAGGTCCAAAAGTGTAAAATAAGAACCAAGTTGCTTACAACCCGAGATCCTCGAACAAAGAGCTTTCTACTCTACAGGACTGTGCTGAGGGGAAGTCACTACAAACAGGCACATGGTCAGCTGCTCTTGGCAACAGGAGGGGAGAGAATATTGATGGATTTATGATCCTACTCTTGCCTTTGGCAGATGACGCTGGGTGGAGCAGCCACCTTCCATGCAGGACTTTCCAGCAATGATCTGTGACTAAAGAACCCATCAGGTCAATTGGGGGCAGGTGGGCAATTGTTATCAAGGAGATTCATGAACATCTCAACAAGGAGTCAGTAAGAAGCGGGGCAGAATCCAAGCTAAGGGTACTTTTAGAGTTTAGAGTTTAAAGGCGTTGTCAGCCCTCCTCTGGTTGCCTGAAATTCAGTTTTGTACTGCCTTCCATAATGTGACGTTCTCTGCAGAGCTAACGCTGGGGTCACAACTTTCATCTGGGGTGGTCTTCCCTATGTACCCTTCAAGTGTTTTTCACTCCATTCATTCATGTACAAGGTGCAGAGGTGATGGCATACAGGAGTGTCTGACTAACTCCCTGCCAAGGACCATGAGTGTGTGTGGGAATGAGGAAAGAGGAGACTTTTGAGACTTTGGCCAGCACTGAAGACTGAAAGACTAAGAAGCTCCCTGTGTGGAGAGGGGACGAGATGAGCCATTCTAATCAGTGAAAATGAAGCATGACTCTGCTTTTTCACACATAGTTACTTAGAATTGAGGGAGTAGGAGTTAGTTTTCCTGGAAGCAGACAGATAGGACACAGGCCACGAATAGGTAATCAAGATGTTGAGACTCCAAGATGACTGGCTTCCTCCTCACCGCCCTAAGCACAGAGACAAGGGCCTGTCAGTTCAAATCAAGGGCCTTGTGGGCTTTTACTCCCACCAGTAAGGGCACTGCTGCTGAGGGACTGGCTGAACAAGGTTAAGGCCTGACCTGGACATGTTCCCTTATAGCCATGGGCGGCTTTGCTGCTCTGTCTTCCTTCAAACTGACCAATCCTAAGAAGACCCTTCAAATACTTGGAAAAACAAAACAAAGCAAATAAAACAAAAACAAAACCCAGACCTCAAGGAGAGGCCTCCTGCTTTCCTCTGTCTTTCTTTTTGTATATTTCTGTGTATGCATGTGTGTTCTCACCCCTAATGAAATCCTTCCTTTACCAGCTGATTCTGCTGGCTGTGTTTGAAACCTTCCCTGCTGCTGTCTGCAGCCCTAGAGATGTTTGCTGCCTTTCAATTTTTAGCTGGCAGAGAAAACAAAACCAGTCAAGACCCCCAAGGTGGTAACAAAATGAAACAGAAATAGGACAGATAACATTCAGGCATTGTCCAAGCTGTACATTCAGTAGGCTAGAGACATCAGCAAGTGACAGGTGACTAACATGGAGATGGTGCTAGGCTGTGTACCCAGGAATTCGGGAAGTGTGGTAAAGTGAAACTCTAATTTCAATAGGGCTAGGAGAGGGCTCCTGTGATCAGGGTGTTAGTGTTGACTTTGAATAAGGTGAATTTGAATCTTAAGAGCTGAGAGATCTATGACAGAAAAAGCAACTTGAAAGTCAAGTATTTGACATTAATTACTTAGATTTTTTTTTAAATAGCCAGATTTCCAAATACCTTAATATCTTAATATTTTGATAAAACAAGACATTTAATGCCACGTGTTGCGGTGCTTGCATTGATAGAGAGTACAAAATTATTTTAAAGATGTGAATTGATCATGAATGATTAGAGGATTCTTGGTTTCCTCCCTCAATGTACAAAATCATAGAATTCTGCGCAGTCAAGAAAAGAAAATAATTTAAGTACCTATCGTAAGTTACGGCATTTTACTGTGACTACAAATTCTCATTAAGGAGAATTCTTTCTAAACATGAAATTATTTTAAAACAGAATGTAAAGTAGGAGTCTGTAATTACATAGACAATTGGATAGACAGTGATGAAAGATATGTGTAGGTAAATGCTTTGTGAATCACATTAATGAAAACTACAAACATTCAATTACTTTGATGTCTTGTTGCTTTCCCCCTTGTTTTTGCAAGTACTGAAAACTAGCAATGTGAAAAATTATTTCATAGCAGTCATCTCTGTTAAGGTCTAAACACCATTGCCAAGAATGATGTATAGAATTTAACAGTCATCCAACTATATAAGAACTAAATAAGAGATACTGTATACCGGAGAAAGGAAACAATACAAACATTCATTTTTTTGTTTGTTTGTTTTTGTTGCTCTTCTTGTTGCTTTGGGCACTCAAATAAGGCATCATTTCGAAAATTGTACAAATGATGCTTAATGAGGTCAAATAACTTGTTCGTGAACTCAAGGCAAAGGAAAGTGGGAAACTGGGCCTCAGATCAAAGCCTGTGTGACAGAAGCACCTTGACTTTAGTTAAGTCTTTCTTGGCTATATCAGAAATTCTATCAACAGATAAATAGATAGATAGTAACATGTCTACGAATCTATCCTTCATATCAAATCATTAAATTATGGAACCCCAGAATCAAAAGATAAAATTTTACTACTATTAATTCATCTCTTTTGAAATGAATTAGAAAATAACTTTACTTAAAGTTGTTTGTTAAGGGAAATTTATTTTTGCTTACATAATAAGAAAGTGGATTGAGAACTCATGAATGCCTGGAAGCAGAAAGTATGCAAAGAAAGGAAGGAAGAAAGGAAGAAAGAAAGGAAAAGAAAGAAAGAAAGAGAAAGACAGGGCAGGGAACAAGATATGCCCCTCTAGAGAATGTTCTCAGTGTTCCACTCTTACAGGCTGTTGGCCATGTCCTAGTTTCTACTGCCTCCCAATGATGCCATCACATCATCAATCCATCAACTGATAAGGCCATTGGTAATGTCAGAGCCCTCATGAACCAAACCCCTAGGCCTTTAATGCATGCATCTGTGGGAGATATTTCATATTCAAATAACAGCATGGTATGAGGTAAAAGGATGGCATCTGAATGTGATCAAGAAGCATCTTCTTAATGTTAAGGGCTTTAATTAGATAAAGTTATTTAAAATAGAAGCTTAACATTGTAATTACAGAAAATTTGGGGAAGACTTAAATGTTTATAGTTGAAAATAATCATTATCAATCCTCCCAAGCTATATACTGTTATCACGTTGTTTTATGATGCACATATTTTTACCCACATATATACTATTTCCATGAGTTTACCATTATTTTAACAGAACTGTGTGTCTTAATATAGTTTACTGCATCATGAGTATTTTGTTTTCCTTTTAAGGTCTCTGAACATATGACTTCTAATGGTCACATAATTATTCAGCCTGTTACTGTAGTATATACCATTCATTGTTAAGAGTCTTCTATTGCAGACAATGTATGTCTTACCATGTTTCACTAATAATTACTATATTGCTAAGAAATGTGTACTAAATATTTGCCTCTCAGCTTATTTTCTGCCCCTGTCCCATCTTTTTTCTTTTTCTGCATTGAGGATACTTCTTATTGAGGTGCCAGAACACAGCTCTGTCTCTGAGTCAGTTTCTTAGGAATCCAATCTGTACTAGGACAACCAATGCTAACAAAATTCTGCATTCATGACCCCTGTCAACCAGCCATCCCAAGTGCATGGATGCAACAAGGTTATAAAGACACATCTACCAGGGTATTCATTAAAGCCCATCTGTGTTAGTAAAAATACTGGAAAAATAACAATTCATACTGTGAATTCAGATGTGTATCACTGAGGAACTTAAGAATAGAGAATATGATATCTACACATGGAAGCACAATAGAATATTCAGGGCATCTTGACATTCTGTTATGTAGCTATACCCAGCTTGATAATCCAGAATGCTATTGAGTGGAAAAGGTAAGTGGAGGAAAAAGGAGCGTGTCGCTGGTTTCTCAAAGAAAGAGGATACCGACACATATGTATATGTCTGCTCATCTGCATGAAGAAAGTATGAAGCATTAGTGAATTTAAACAGGGAGGGGAGAAGGAGAAATTGCATGGGGGAGCAGATAGAATATAGGCTTTAAATTTTATTTTTGAATTACAAAATTATTTGAAACAATTCTAAAAAGTTAAATAGCAAAAGCAAATAAACAGCCAAAACAAATAAACTAGTGACTGGACATTTCTAGCTACCTAGCTAGTGGTAAGAGCACAAGAAAGGGCACCATCCTAAAGAGCATCAAAAGATACTAACCTAACTTAATATATCCTTAGGTAAATAGGCTACGAGGATAAAATGGCACAGGAAGTACTCGCTGCCGTGGTTTATTGGTAAGAAGTCCTTGTTGCCAATTGCCTACCCTCTCTCCATGCTCCATCTTTCTTCTTTTACCCCAATGAGAGCAGTTTTTAAGGAACTTCTCACATACTAGTCAGTCTTGAGTCAGCTTCCCAGAAAACCCAACCTGCAAAAGGAGAAACTGCTACCTCTCTATCTCTTTTCTTAGGAAGCCCGACCTACAAAGTGAACTCGGCGATGCTAGCAAACATCACTTGGAATTTCCCCGTCACTCAGCAATCTCATGTCATTTTGCTGTTGGTAGCACTGCCCTTTGAATTTTGCAACTGTTGGGCATGTGTTAGGGTAAAGCAAAGAGTTCATTATGATGGTATCTTACAAAATGGAAAAGAGGGAAAAGAAGAACAGATCTCAAAAAGAGGACATGGAAATCAACATTGCCCTTGTCCTCAATACAAATAAGAAGCATCAACATGAACTCTTTGATGTATTTATTGACCCTGAGGTGGGAAGCTCTTTCTTAGTTTTGATCACTGAGGTCTATAGACATGATCAACTTAGTACCAGGAAACACATCCCACAAAAGGAACAGAATCTCTCGAGAAATCATCGACACCAACTCTGAGACAGGCAATGTGCATGACTGATGTGTAACCTCTCACACCAAACTGTAAGGAAGCCTGACAACGACCACAGAAGGCACTGGTGACACCCCTGTGGTTATGTTTTCCAAAGTTCACTTCTTTAGAAATATATAATCGTGCAGATAGAACGTGCCAATGTGTGCTATCTGTTTCAAATTAATCAGAGGTGAGGCTGTAGATTAAAGGAAAACCTCTGACCTCCAAATCAGGGCTATAAAACAGGCTTTCAAGAAAAATGCCCTCCCTGGAATTTGAAAGCCTGGAGCAGGGAGGTAACAAAAACAGGCGACCTGGCTTATTGGTTCTTCATATATCTGAATGTGGGGCTGCCACAACCAGACCCTCCACTACCCCCACTTTCCAGTGTAGAAGCTGACTCTCAGAGGCAACACAGCACATCTCCTGGATCTTCCCAGACTGAGCCTCAGGGCTTGAGGGAGCCAACCTCTCAGACTAATAAAGTCCGCTCTCACCATTTTGAGGTCAAACTGTGTCTAGTCTTCCACTTTCCTCTGCTGACTTATTCCCTGCAGTAGATGAATAAGACTGACCATAAGTTGACTACTCTCGGCACTGGGCCACAACTGCCCAGAGGAACACTGTATTATTCTTTTTGCTTTTGTGTACACTTGAAGCTCCATGAAAAGGTGAGACTTGAAAACACAAAACCAGGAAACTTCAGAGTGAGTAGCAGAGATGGAAAGTGCCAAGTGGATACAAAGAGAAACAGGTCTCCTTTGTTGAGAAGGAAAGTTCTTTGGGCAATTAGAGAGAACTATGGGGCTGAGAGTTAATGCCTCCATACATTTCTTAAAGGGCCAGATCAACACTTTGGAGTTCATGGTCTCTGCTGAAAGGACTGCTGTGACTTGCAAGCAGCCACAAGCAATTTGCGAATAAATGGTCATGGCTATGCTCCATGTAAAACACTATTTACAAAAACAAGGGGCTGGCCCATGGGCCTGGGCTTGTCAGTTCCCTATAGAATCAAAGCCAGTTTGGAGCAAATCAGACCCACCTCTATGTGCCTGGTTACTACCCCTCACCATAAGGAAGAAATCTCATGAGTCTTCCCTGAGGCTGAAGGCCCAGAGCACTTGTTCCATAGTGACATTCTCTTTCTTCCTTGGGGCAGAATTTTTATTTCTTCTGTGATGTCCATTGAAAATATGCTCAGACCCTTTGGTGGTTAAATTTTGACTACCTGATTAAGTTTTGTTTTTACTAAAATATCAATGGAGATCCATTTAATGGTCAGGACCATTAAATGAGAGAGAGAGAGAGAGAGAGAGAGAGAGAGAGAGAGAGAGAGAGAGAGAGAGAGAGAGAGACTCTGCTAGTGTGTTCAGGAATCATAGCCTAGGTGTAACTATGGAGCCTGGAGCAGTGCTGGCCATCTTGTAACAGAAGGCAAACCCACAAGCCACAGTGGACATGGGGACATCGTAGAAACACTGTCACGATCCTAGACCTGGGCTTCCTGCTTCAGAAGAGATATACACACAGAAGCCACCAAGGTGATTACTTTACATATGGAAGAAAAAAAAAAGCACAATAAGTTATTAACATCTCAAATCCCCCAAATCCAAAATTAAACTTCTTATCCCCTCTAGACTCAGTCAATGACATCCATCATCTTTAATCACTATGATCAAAAATACCAATTCCTCTTCTTCTCCCCTTTTTGCTCCGCGTCTGGTCCACTGACGCAGACTGCTGGATCTTACCTTGAGAGCAGAGCCACAACTACATCTCTTCCCACCAGCTCTGATACCATCATGCTGGGCAGGTCATCGGCAGTTCTCACATGGTCTGTTTCTGTGGCCTCCTATGGGTGACCTCCTTGACTTTTTACCTCACCATCTACTCACCAACCATAGGTTCCTTTGGAAATGGCTGCATCACGTCAATCCTCTCTCTCTCTCTACCCCAACCTGTCTTGATGTCTCACAACCAAAAGATCTGCTGTTCTATCTATCCACGGATAATCAGTTCTGAGATGGCCTGGCAGTGCGACCTTCATTCACTCATCTCTAACCATTCTGGCTTCCTCCATGTTCCTGGAATATGCCAAGTTGGCTTCTGTTTAAGGTCTTCTTTCCCTTTTGCTCCCCAGAGATGCTAGCACAGCCCATTCCCTTATCCCGGTGTGCCTTTTCAAATACACTTTCCAAGCTGCTGATCTGCTCTTAGCCACTCATGGCCATTGTCTGTGCTCTGTTATCTTCTGTGGTGCATTTGCTGGCCTGCCTTACCTTCAGGGGAGCCAGAGGTGGATCACGTTCAGTTGAAGCAGAAAAGGTAACGGCCCTAAGATAGGCAGTTTCTTCAGATGTTATCTCCGCTGACTACCATGTCTTCTCTAGGATGTGCCACCACCGCCCAGCTTTGAGAGCTTATCGTAACTCAATGATTGCTTTTCCATAGAAAGGAGTGGCTGGGAGGACCAGCTTTTCTTGTGCCTCGATGCATTTTATTGACTGTTTTAGTGACCAGGTTTTTGATTTGCAGCAGTTAGAAGGCAGTAAAAACAAGCCAGGTGCAGTGGTGCACACCTGTAATCCCACCACTCGGGGAGGCAGAGTGTATCTCTGTGAGTTTGAGGACAGCCTGGTCCACAAATTGAGTCCAGGACAGCCAAGGCTACACAGAGAAACCCTGACTCAAAAACTCAAACCAAAGCAAAAACCAATGCCCTGCTCCACAAAAAATACCCCAAAAGAGAAGGAAAGTAAGAAAAGAGTAAAGAGAATCACTTGCATTGAAATGGCTACTCAAGGGGCTGGCGTGACACACTCACCTAATGTACAATGGGATCTTGGGTACCTTCTTAGAGATCTTGAACCGGTCTTTATCCCCATAGATGTCTGTGAAATACACTCCAGCCACACTTGTCACCTGGTTCCCAGGGAAACTGAACAGTACCTTGTCCCTACCATGTTGACTGGCCCAATACCAGGCTTGGCCCCCAATGAGCAAGCCCCCACCATGCTTCACAAATTGGACTAGCTTCTCAGTCAAGGTGTCATTGTAGGCATCAATGCAGTAAACCCCCAGAGTCTCTCCAGGTTCGGGCTGAACCAGTGCCTCTATCCCAGAGTCACCCAGGATGTTAGCTAGTGATGCCAAGGAAGAGTGCACTGCAGTGGGAGCCCCTGGGAAGGGGCAGAGCCAGCTCACTGCATTGAGAAGAAATGGGGCCATGCCAGCATGCATCAGGTAGCCCTCATGGGATACGACCACAAGGCGGCCTTGACCATAGAAAGAGGCAGCAATGAGCACCTGGCCCTTGTCATTCACCATCACTGGGAAGGCTGCCTCCCCAGTAAGGAGCAGCTCACTGGGAACTGGTTCGTCAGGTAGATCCCAGTGGGTCACTCCACTCATGAGGGTCTCAAAGGCAGCATCAGGAGTTGTTGCCATGGTTCCACCAGCTGCTGCAGAGGAAGCAAAGACTCGGGTTGGCCAAAACAAATTGAGGAGCCAGAAAATAAAATAAAATAAAATAAAATAAAATAAAATAAAATAGAGGCAACAAACTAAATGCAATCAGTCTGCAAAATATCTTAGTGTCTCTCCTTGAGGATGAAATGAGGAGCAAAGCAGACAATGTCCCCGTTTTTATGACTCAATATATAAGAAGAGTAAAGACAGTAAATAAGTAAGCTTATAAATAAAAACAAATGCAGCAGTTAGGGTCACATGACCTTTCAGAAACTACTTTAATTCTGACACCCTTGTGTACATTGTTGGAAATGCCTTCCAACTGATCAATTCTGCCCTTTTGACTGTCTGGCCAGAGGTCTTTTCCAATTCTTCTGAAGCCTTGTATGCTGACCGCTGGACGTACTCCAGTACCCTCTTCAGAGTTTTTCCTCTCTGGACCAATCACTCTGGCATGAGGACCACTGTTTTACAACTGAGACTACATGGTGCAAGTGGTGTGTGAGTGCCCCTCTCTCTCCCCCTCTCATCTCCCTGAGGGCCATGGGGTGTAGCTGGTGCTCTACACAACTTCTCCTGCCTCACATCCGAGCAGCTCATCACGGGGGAACCTCCTGCCCACTCACTCACTGACAGGGCAGCTCTTCAATGGCTGTGAGCTGACATCCTAAGTTAGCCTGACGTACTGGAGAGAGCCATGGCCACATGGCCAGCGCCTGCCTGATGCATATCCTTAGGAGGGTCTCTAGAAGGGCTGAGTGTTGAAGCCTCACAGTTCTTGCTGCGTTCTCTCCTTTGTTTTTTGTTTTGCTTTTTTCTCCCAATGGTCTTCCCCTTGGCTTTTTAGGGCTCTCTTCCCAAATAGGCTTCTGTGGAGAACCTGAACAGAACAGACTCCCTTGTGCTCCTTCTAGCTCCTTCCTTCTGCTCTCGGGAACTGTCAACTGTTCATGTTGGCGGTCCCCTCTCACCTATCCTCAAAGGCCAGTCCACTGAGCTTGTGGCCATGACCAGGCTGAGCTGAGCTGGCCCGGCTCTGAAGAACACATTCCCACCTTCAGCGTCCTTGACTACAGAACCTTCACTTTTCAGCCACTCCTTGCGAGGTGAAATGTCTGTTGGCCTTGGCATGTCTGTAAGTGCCTCACTACCCACCCCCCCCCCACTTCCTGTCTCACTTCATAGCGCTGCTCCCAGGAAAGTGAACTGTGGAAAACTCTGCTTAGGGGTAGAAAAGGGCAGCAGATCGATCAGCAATCCCAAATTCAATGTCTTATTAAGTTCGTTTGCATAAAAAGTCCTCACTTTCCCCTAGTTTGGCAGGATGAGCAAACAAAAACCACTTGGGTAATCTGTCCCGAAATGACAGTCCCACCACTCTGTAACTAAATGCAGTTAGTTGCATGCGGGAACACAGACCTTTATTAAATTCATGACACAAGTTCAAAGAACGGAGATAAGTGAGTTCTGAGTAAAAGAGACAATTGTACCAGTCAAATGAAACTAAAAGGAAAACACACCTGTGAGAAGATACACTGATTGTCGGGAATGGCGTCCTGTAGCCTTCTGGCACTTTAAGGAGAGTTCCCTCGTAGCGTCGCCCAAAGTCCTCCGACAGCACACCCAGCCCCAACCTAGGACAAACTCAGACTGAAAAACTCACTTACCTTGCCTGCAGAAGATAGAGCCTAGTGGAGTGCGGTCTAAATAAGAGTTGGTCCAGGGGCGGGGCCCACAGGGGGACTGTACCTTAGAGGGCAGGGCTATCCAGAGAACAGGACTGGTTTTGGGCGGGGCTGTCCTGTTGGGTGGGCTGTGCAGGGAACTGGGCTGGTTAGTTGTTGGGGGCTGTTCCGGAGGCGAGGCCTTCTAGGAACTGGACTATTCCAGTATCCTGGCAGGCCGCCATCACCCGGAGCGTCCTCGGTCCATCTGCTGCGAGCCTCACCTGGAGCAGACTGGGGCAGACCTGCCTGCTTCTGGACCCCACCCTCCCTGGAGAGAGGAATCTCTGCAAAGCTGTTGACGGACCAAGGTGGAGTGGGAATCAAACTCCATATCTTCAATTAATCAGATTCAGGACGAACACTACTCAGCTGCTGCGCCGCCAGTTCCGGAACCTGGCTCCCGCTGGCTTGGTGCCACACCAGGGCTCAACTCCCCCGAGTAACACCTCCTCGCTTGGGCAGTAGGGCCTGCCCCCTGGTGGCCAACACTGGCCATGCACCTGTAGGAATCTGCTGGGAGCTTATGCATAGGGGGATATGGTCCAGGAATATTTTTATTTGGCAAACATGACTGTGAAGTCAGGAAAGACTAAGATGGAGAAGTTAAAGCTATAACGTGGATACTGCCTGGATTTCTTCCCAAAGAAGGTCAGAATAATGAAGGCGGAAGAGTAGATTAGTGTATCCCCTTGAGCACAGCTTTGCATAGCAGTATATAGTTTTTTACTTCTATGATGTGTTGTGTGCTTTAGTTTCGTGAGGGGAAGGAAGAGGATAACGAGAGAAGTAAGAATATTTACAAAGAGGCTTTAGATATTTGGGGAGAGAGGAAGGGATGCCAGCAGCCATACATTAATCATTGAGGTTTATAAAGTTATGTATGTATTTTTTAATTGCCATGCGCTTGCTTTTCTAGTTGCATTATTTAAAAGCAGTGGTTATCCTCATAAATATATTGAATTTTTGCAGCAATCCCTCTGTCTTGTCAAGCCAGCTCTCTACCCTATTTCCTTTATAAATGAGCAGCATCTTCCCCAGGACCTTGCTGACAAGTTGTCCACTGTTTTGTATTTTTATTTTGAGGTTCCTGACAGTTTACTTGGCTAAACTCTCTCCCACGCCTTTACGTATACACGGAATGTTCTTTCCTTCACTCCATCCTCTGGCTTTGCTGAGGAGAAGGGTCAACATTGCAAAAACAGCCTCTGCTTCTGGCACTTGCGGTCCTTCCGTGGCCGCCAGGGGGGTGCCTTTCGCCTTTGACTTCAGCCCACAGCTGGCAACTATTGACTGTATTTGTGTTTAGAAACTCTGCACGTATGTTTTTGGCTGAGTTAAATTTTGTCTAGGGCTGCCTCCTTACTTTGATATGTTGTGCCCCTCCCCCGAAATGTGAAATGAAGTTGCGGTGTTCCGCATCTCAACATATAACCGCAGGGTAGGTCTTTAAAGAGACCATTAAGGTGGGGCTCCCAGCCAAATAACTGGCACACTTACAGGAAGAAAAGAAGACGGGAACACAGAGGAAGTACTATAAGGTGACGCAGTGAAAAGGTAGCCACGCACCTGGAAGCCAAGGAGAAAGGCCTCAGGAAAAAAAGCAGACTCTGCGTGCCCCCTGATCTCAGACTGCCGAGCTCCAGTGCTGACAAAGCGCTTTTGCTTAAGTCACCCTGTCTGTGACAGGTTATGACTGTCCTAGTTAAGTAACACACAGGCCCTTCCCTTCCTGTAAGCAATTTACGAAATGTTCAAGATGTATTTCTTAGGAAAATTAAGTAAGTTGCTTTCGTATTGCTGCCTGGGTTTGCACTGATCCAAAACACATGGGGGCGGGGCCACGGCAGTTGCTAAAGCGTTTGCATCCTAGAGATTCTATTCCCCAGAAACTGCACTGAGCTGTTGTATGTGGTGGCTCACCCTTGTAATCACAGCACTGCTGAGACAGCAAGAGAGGATCTTTGGGGCTCTCTGCCTAATCGGTCAGGCCACACTGGCAAGCTCCAGGACAATGAGAAAGCCTATCTCAAAAGGAGGTAGACAGCACCTCTGGGGATGGTTCTGACTGACTTTGGCCTCTATATGCATGTACACGCACACACACACACACACATGATCCCCACATGTGTACACACACATACGTATGCACGCATAAAATTGTGCTCTGCTCCTGATTTGGTTTTAGGTTTAAAAATAGATTTGGAGGGTTCACTGTGGCAACCAAATCATTTCTTGCTTTCATTTACTGCCAATAAGAACCAATAAGTAAAATTTAAAAGAACAAGCAATATTTTTTTGCATCTTTAATGATCTTTAATGTGATCATTAATGATTTTTTAATATATACTTTTATTTTATTACACATGTGTAAAACAAACTACATACAGCAGGGAGAACCATGTGACAATCATGAGAATACCGAGTTCTATATATGTTGCATTCATAGTGACTTGGCCATCTGCATTCGTCTCCTTTGAAGTAAGTGTTTTTCCTGTCAGGTCTAGATCTCCAAATGAGATTCAATATCTATTTTATCTCAACTCTAATACCTTAACTTCTTTATCTTGATCTAAAACGAACTTGTCCCCTAACCAGCGAAACTTGGTTATAGAACTATATTATTTTGTCTTCAATGCCCCTCAGAGACTTGAGAAGGAATAAAACTTAAATTCCTGAGTGAACCAGCAGTGTGGGTTAGCACTTTCCAAAATGTACAAATTGACTTAAGACAGTTTACTGCCTGACCAGTCACCCAATACACTGTATAACGTTGGAGCCTCATTTTCAGCTTTCTGTCCTAATATTTCGGCCAGACTTGTTCACAGAGCAGGAACTATTGAGGACTTGCTTACCCTGACTTGGCAGAGTGCGGCCATTGACTCTGCCTGTGTCTAAATTGCCCATTTTTAGGCAGATTCTGTTAATGGCAGAACGAGGACATTTTCCCCAGTCGTTATTTTGCCACCTTTGAAGCCATGTCCATAAGGAGGCTCTTTGATACTCATCATCTTCTTTGAGGTCGGCTGGGTGTTGTCAAGAGTTAACTAGAACAAGGAATATTAATGATAGTTTGAGAAGCCGAGGATGTTCATTAAGGTGGGCTGGCCTGAAATACAATCATTCTGCAGCAGCCTCCATAAGTGCTGGGATGGCAGGTGAGCATCGCCGTGCCCACCTCATTACGTTCTTATTAAGGAAAGGGAAGTAGGAGTAAGCCAGTGGTTAGAAAAGTGTAGAAAAGCACTGATCAAGAGAAACTGAGAAAAAGAGTCATTTTTCAGGAGAGAAACATCTCTTTGACAGGAAGAGTGAATGTGCATTCTGTAAACTAATTGTGTTGGTGTTAAGTCATGTCTTTCACTTGAAAATGACTTTATTGGCCTTTTAGGTAGTCACTGGCCTATTGCTGTAAGAGACACCATGACCACAGCAACTGTTTATAAAAGTAAGCACTTAACTGAGCCTTGCTAACAGCTTCAGAGGCTTCTTAGTTCATTGTCATAGCAGGGAGCATGGCAACACACAGGCAGGAATAGTGCTGTAGAGGTAGGTGAGAGTTCTACATTTGAATCCACAGGCTGCGGGAAGAGAGGTTGACTTGGGCTTTTGAAACTTCGTCCAACAAGACCATACTAGCTTTTGTTTTGGTTTTGGTTTTGGTTTTTCGAGACACGGTTTCTCTGAGTAGCCTTGGCTGGCCTGCACTCACTTTGTAGACCAGGCTGGCCTTGAAGTCACAGCAATCCACCTGCCTTTGCCTCCCGAGTGCTGGGGTAACAGGCATGTGCCACCACACCCTGCTCTTTTTTTTAAGTGACAGAACTACCTTTATTTTGCAGCTGGATTCACTGTTATATGTACAAAAGATCTGAGGTACAAAACTGAAGCCATCTTTGAACAAGAAATCTCTAGAGAGAGAAAAATATAACCTTGTAGCCTGTGACAGTGATTGAAATGGGACATGATTTGTGGCTATAGTAAACAGTAGCATAGATTGTTGACTGATCACAACTAGGTGATTTCTAACAGTATAATTAACTTTGCTGAGTATTTGTATTACATATGCATAACCCTTTGGTCTGGCTATTAGCCTCAGGGGGCCAGAGGAACAAAACAGGCTACAATAGCTATACTTTATAGATACCTAGCACAGATCTCAACAACAATGCTGCTTTATAGCATACAGTTATATCATACACATGTATATCAATACAATTCAGCCTACATTATAGAAGTTACGCTGGTTGCAGCCAGTGTTGACCTGGTCTCCAAAGGCAAGGGGAAGATTGTCTCTGACCTCCCAAAGCACCCGCCCTTCCTCTTCTCCCCCTCCTCCTTCCTCCTCTTCCTCCTCTTTTTCTCTACTATTGATCCACACCCAAGGCTTCATACATCCTAGGGCAAAACCCCATTCATTTCCAAATTTGAAACGCAACTTGCTAGGTTTGTAGACTGCCCTCAAACTTGCAGTCCTCCTGCCTCAGTCTCTTGAGTGCTGGAAGCTGCACTGGTATGATAGAGTGGTATATTTTTGGATGTCTGGCAATGCAGTGGGTTTGGCTATAGCTGCATCAACATGAACACAGGAGTAAATGTAACGTCCGAAGTGTTACAGGACCACACCTCTTAGTCCTTCTCAAGTGATGCCACTCCCTGATGGGTAAGCATACACATATGTGAGCCTATGGGGCCATTCTTAAATTTTAACTTCTGAGCCATCTTTCTAGCTCTAAAAGAAAACAACAACAGACTTTCTGAGGGTAGGAGTGCAGAAGCAGGCCTGGCATTACCAGTATGCCTGCCCTTTAAGATGACATCCTGCCCGAGGAATGAAAACAATATAGTTCAGAAGCATCACGTACATTGTTAAAACTTAGGAGATAAGAGATGATAAGTAGCGTGGAACCTATCGTAACAGGCATAGCTCATATGAAGATACAGACCCCAGACTTGCCCTCTACCTGGGCCTAAAGAGAAACCATTTGGTGAAAGTTGACCTGTTCCTTCTCTGTATGTCCACTCCGAGGGCACTCTCTCAGACAAAAATGATGCCAGGGTAAGTACAGGAAAATATTTAAATCAATAAACAGAGGACAGCAGACATGAAAGCAACTATAATATCAGAGCTAAAATTTCATCTAAGGGCCAAAATCTGGCTGCAAATTAAATGGGAGGGGAAAAGAAAGAGAAGCAGTTATTGCTGCTGCTCAAGGGATCAGAGAACTTGGAGACAGAAACCAACAACAACAACAACAAAAACTACAAAACATCTGCAAGACAAGTCTAGTGAGAAGGGAAGCATCTAGAAGATGCTACTAAAGAATGAGAGTGTGCTAAATCCAAAAGCAAAGACAGGTGACTATGAAAAGCTTCATTTGAGAAGGACAGTATGTCAACCATCACAGAAACTTGTCAGGAGGTCTTGTGAACGAGAAGCTTCATAGAGACATTTGAGCTGGGTTTTGAGGGACTTTGCTCTGTTAAGGAGTTAAGACTGTGTTCTGTATTCCACTGAGGACAGTTGTAGCTGTGACATAGAGCTGCACTGAGTCTATGAGACAAGTTATATGTGCTTCAGAGGGTCAAGCTAGAGGAAAGACCATTGGAGCCCAGAAGATGCTGAGCATCCCAGATGTCTCTCACCCTGAGCTTTTTACATTGTTGGACTTAGATTTTGTTTTGATTTTAATATAAATGTGCCCGGTTATTCCCTCTGGGAATAAGAAAGCATTTCACTTGTGTTTTGATTTTAAAGGAAAACACAGTTAGGAGGCTTTTAGAAAGACTTGGATAGTTGAGAGAAACTTTGAGATGATGGATATTCTAAAAAATTGAACTTTTAAAGTGTTTGTCATTTTAAAGACTTTGGGAGTTTCATCCATTTTTCATGTTTTATGTTGTGATGGTGATATGAAAAATGTGAGATCTTGGGGATAAAGAAGAAAGGGGCGGTTAAGGTTTAGTGACAATGCCCTGGTGTGTCATGATGACAAGAAGTCAATTATGATGGTTAGAATTTTCATCATCTTAACAAAATCCAGAGTTTATCTGGCTAGAGGAACATCAACAGAGAAGACTCTGGTTGATTGTAGGAAACTCTGTAATACATTTTCTTGATTAATGATTGATGTGCATGAACCCAGACCATGGTAGGGTGCTGCTCCCTCTGGGCTTGCGTTCTTGGGGTGCATAAGAAAGTATGCGGAACAAACCACAAAGAGTAAGCCACTAAGTAGCATTTCTCCATGGCTGCTGCTTCAGTTCCCTGTCTCCAGGTTCATGGCTTGAGTTTCTGTCCTGATTTTCCTCAGTAACAAACTGTAAGCTGTAAGAGGAAATAAACCCTTTCCTTCTCAAGTTGCCTTTGGTCATGATTATTTTATCATAACAGTAGAAGATACATATGTTAACTAGACTTAATTGTGCAACATGCAAGAGGAAATTTGACGTTATTGTTACTTATGGTATATTGGTACAGTTTTTTAAACTAGAGGGTATTGTCTTTAGTTATTCCAGTTCATTACTAAGACAAATGCAGGGATAGATCCATATACATGCTTTCTAGTTTTGGACTACCATTAATAGTCCTTGACCCTCTTCAGTTATTTTCAGCCATGAGTTAAAGTTAATGTGGTCTTGTGTATTCTTTCTCATAATCTTAAGAATGTGGAAAAGGTCAGCACCGATCCAATTTAGCAAAAGAGATGGCTGAAACCACCCATGTGCATTTACTGGTATGAGTCACTGGGATGGCTCACTAAGCCACAGAGATGCTCCAAAACAGGTGTCTACAGAATAAATAATATGCTGTGCTGCTCTCAGATTCCCAGCTGTAGGACACGCCAAGTGCCAGTTGGTCTCAGCTGGAATGTCATGGAGCCCTTGGCGCCAAGGCAATTCTCCCCAAGGGCTTCTCTGAGCTGGTGACTGAATCCGACAAGGATTGTGAGGCAGTCTGAGGCACTCTTAGAAGACAGGGGATGCTGATGATGGTAATTTTGGCTCAAGGACTCCACAGTGGCCTTGAAGAAACTTCCAGAGACATGCATACAAGGTCAGCCTTTGATTTCTTCTTTCTTGTACACCTCAGTGGAATGCCCATACCAGCCTGCCCTGGCTCCCTCTGCACAGCATCTAACAGTCCCTAATACATGTCTAACACATCAGCTCCTATTTTAGCTTCTTCCTCTTGGAGTAGACAGGAGAGCATAAGCACTATTATAATTATAGCTCCACACAGTCTAACACTCAAGCATATTTATTAACATTGTCCTCTAATAGGATCAAGGGGAAAGTTATTATCTTAAGCATATTCATGAAAGACTCACTATTTCATATTTATTTCTCTAGTAGATACATACTAACTTTTATTCAAATTATCTCACAGTCTGACCCAAAGGGCAAGTACTGATGCTTTGTTGAAAACAATGAGCCTGGACTTCCTTGCTTCTTTTGACAGGTGACCAGTCCTGAGTTAACAGTTAGAAAAGCTTTTATACTCTTCTTTGGTAGATTTGTGAAATTTGCCGGGATTTCACTGTTTTCTCTGCTTGTATAAGAGATGTGTGGAACATCTGTGGTGGAAGCCACTAATATTCTAGCGACAGAAAGTACTTAAAGTACGTTACAGCTGCAGAGGTAGTGATGCTTGCATTTCTTCCCATAGTAAGAGACAAGGGTGGTCTTACATCTGCAAACTCCATCACCTCTAAGTCATATATAAAGTTTAGTATTATATCGAAGACTTCAACTCTCTGCGATTCAGAAAAATAAGTTAGTCTTAGAGTAACAATGGATGTTTCTCAGACTTTGAAATATCAGGTCCACTAGGCACTTCACAGTAGACAAATGATCTTTTTTTCTTTTTTTAATTTTTTATTTGTTTTTAGACAAATGATCTTTAATCACAAGACCAATATGATGGCTATAACTTCATATGCATTTTTACGTACAGTGTTATGCAGGCTGAAGATACTGAGAGTGCAGAGGGGTTACAGCATGGGAATTGAATCTCAGTGATGGTCAACACCCCCACAAGAAGGATGGAGGAAACAGCTTAGGGATAGACTGTTTACCTAACCATGTTCAAGCCTCTTGGTTCTATCTTAGCACCACAAAACCAAGATTCTCTGAATGAAAAAAAAATCCTAATGCAGAGAATGAGTAAGTTAACATCCCTGTGCATATAAAACCCAGCACCATTATTGGTTATTTGTTCTAAAAATATAAACAGTTACTGATTTCTCTCCCCAAATTCCTTATGATAGTAGACTCAATCCTTCTCATGGTCTCTCATTATATTGAGAGTTCTGATCATGAGTGTCTTTAAGTTCAACGGAAGCCAAAGAGAAGTCACTGTGGCCAGTAGATGAAGGGTGGGCATGGAGTGAGGAGCCTAGAATAACGGAGCTTGAGTTACCTAGTGCTCTCCTCTTTTGTCCAGATGCGCTTCAATCAGTAAGACTAAAACTTTCATTGCTGAGAAAACTTCATCAATTAAAAACAAAAATCAATCTTACTTATATGAACTTAGTTCAAGAGTCCACTTAGCCATCAGAGCATTGATAAGGACCTAGAGATTAGTATATTAAGGTATAGAGTTGTGTCTCCATTCATTACCCTTGGTGGAACACATAGCAACCAATAAAATGAACCTATTTTACTTTCCTATCAAACAGCAATTTGGGAATGCAGAGGGTGAACATTTTATTGTGTGATATGATTTCATTTTGAAGTTTCACCATTGAAATTCAAAGGTTGTATGTTTCCTCTAGGTCTATGATTTGGTCAGTTATAAATTGCTGTGGCAAGGTACCTGAGATGGTACACTTGAAAAAAGGAAGGATCTCTTTGGGCTTAAAGTTTCAGATATTTTTACTGCTGCTTTTGGCTGAAGTAGAACATCATATCAGGGGATATGTAGTGTAGCATTCTTTTTCTCATGGTATCTGGAAAAGAGAGGGGAAGGAGCCAGACTTCAAATACCTCTTTCAAAGCTACATCCCTAATCACCACATTTCTGTTAGGTCCTGCCTCTTAAAGATTCAACCATCTCTTAGTATCTCAAGCCCAAACCTTTAATACAGGAGTAGGGTTTTTTGGGAGGAGAGGGAGGGGCATTTATACTTCAAACCATGACAGGAAATGAGTCCTATGAATGGTTACATCAGACATCTGTGATCAAGACTTTTATCTGATGGGGGCTGGAGGGATGGTTCAGGAGTTAAGAATTCTTGCTACTCTCAAGGAGGAACCAGAATTCAGTTCCCAGCACTCATGCTGAGTGACTCATAAATAAATATAACTCCAGAGTATCTGCTGTTCTTTTCTGGCATCCTTGGACACCTGCACACACACACACACACACACACACACACACACACACACACACACACACACACACTCACAGATACATACAAAATGCACATAGGTAAAAATAAATAGCAGGAGGGAAAAGATTTACATCTGGGAAAGTAGCTACTTAGGATGTCATTCCACAGTATATGTTGGGTGTTTCTTCAATGCACTTCATATAACTTTCCTTTCCTTTGTTTTGAGTTAATTGCATGGTTGGCTGCATTGTTCTTTGTGAGACTCTGCTTCAATCTTACCTTCAGTGACTTCCATGAACCATATTACATAAAACAGCAAGTGTACCCATTTATGGGCTCCCACCCAGAAATCCACCCTCCCAACATCATCTACAGTATTTACCTTCATAATAACTCACACATCACATCCAATATGATTGTTTTTTAGTGTTAAAATTAGAACATCCCAGCAAGAGGGCCGGTGTCCCAGTTCATTTTTCCTAAACTATAGATAGCTTAGTCACCCAAGAAGGGAGTCTCAATTGAGGAATCGCTTGCACCAGAGTGGCCTTTATTACCATTTGATGCAAAGGCCACAGCCCACTGTGGGAGGTACCATTTATTTCTTGGGGAGGTAGATGATCCAGGTTTGTAAAAGAAGGTTAGCTATGCCTATGCCAGTGTGAGAGCCTGCAACCAAAGTTCCTCCATGGTTTCTGCTTCAAGTTCTTGCTTGAGTTTTTGTACTGACTTCCCTCAATGGTGGAGTATGGCCTAGAAGTGTAAGCCAAATAAACCCTTTCCTACCCAAGCTGCTTTGGATCAGAGTGTTTTATGACAGCAACAGGAAGGAAACTAGAATGACAAGGCATTTGCTTCATTAACTTACATATCTACACCCTAGAACATTTGTGGGATATGTACATAAATATCTATGAATTACTTGCTAGACTTAAACAGTACACTCAAATGTTGGGGTGCCTACTGTACAAAACCCCAAATTTGTGATGATTCTATGAATGTTTATGAAACATATTTATGGATGATTTTTAAAAATTAGTTTCAGCTGGGTGTTGTAGTGCACGCCTTTAATCCTAGCACTCGAGAGGTAGAGGCAGGCGGATCACTGTGAGTTCGAGGCCAGCCTGGTCTACAAAGTGAGTCCAGGACAGCCAAGGCTACACAGAGAAACCCTGTCTCAAAAGTATTTAAAAAAAAAAAAAGACAAAAATTATTTTTAAACGAATATGGATGTTTTGCTTGCATGTATGTCTATGTACCATGTGTGGGTATGATCCCTGCAGAGGCTTGAAGAAGGCAGCAAATTCCCTTAGAACTAAAGAAACAGATGGTTGTGCCTGGATTCGAACTTTGGTCTTCTGGAAGAGTAGCAAGTGCCCCTCACTTCTGAGACATCCCTCTACAACCCCATTAAGTAGTTTTGATTTAACAGGGGGAAGCAATTACCCATACAGTTTCATTTAGTTTTTCACAGAAGTTGAAAGTCAAATGAAGCCAAGCTCTTACCAGCTGAATTTCTTGTCACACAGGTTGTAAACTCAGTGAGTCACTTGGGTACTGAAGAAACTGTTTTCTGATACCATATATATTATCAGAAGAGCTGACAACATTACAGTTTCATTTTGGTTTATCAAACATTTCTACCAAACAGTCCTTGCCCAGGGTACCTCTTGAGTACCTTATACTCATTTTTTAGTTTTTGTTGTTGTTGTTGTTTTGTTTTTATGTTTTTTGAGTAAGGGATTCTCTGTTGTCCTGGACTTGCTTTGTGGACCAGGCTGGTCTTGAACTCACAGTGATCCACCTGCCTCTGCCTCCCAAGTGCTGGGATTAAAGGTGTAAGCCACCACTGCCCGGCATACTAATTTTTTTAAAATTGGTTTTAGTACTTACTTAAGAGAAATGCAGATTGGAACTACTGTCTTGAGCAGCAAAAGCTCCTTGTCTGTGAAAGCCTTGGGTACTCAGGAACTTCTGTTGCACACGCAGCCAGGCTGTACTTTCCTGTTCTAGATAAATAGGTTCCTAATACACTATCAGACTGTCATTCTGAGACCACCATAAAATGAAAGAAAAACAAGTTGTCAGACCAAACCACAAAATACTGACAGCCTTCTGTCTTGTCTAACAGGAGCAGCTGCAACTTTTTCAAAAGCAGAAACAGCTTTACATGCAGTCTAGTTTGCCTCCTTGCCAATGGACTTTATTGAGATTCTGGATAAGTAATTACCAGCACTCCTGGACAGCATCCACCCCATAGGAAAGCCTTGTTTCTCCTCATTCCTAAAGTATTCAAGCTAAAGCCCAAGTCACATTGTAACTTCCATGTGGTATTCTTTGATGGAAATGCCCATAGTTCCCACTGTGTATATTTTCCTGCACTACAGCTAAATCCAATGTGTGCTAGTCTCAGTGTGTTACTGTGTTCTCTGGTTGAAGGGCTTTGACTGTCATCTACGGTACCTGAGTGTTTTCTCCGTTCTCCCTCACTAAAGGCCTCTTCTTGTCTCAGTCCTGGATATCCAACAGGCTTATGACAAATGAGAGGAGGTGTAGTCAGGTAAGAAATAGCTTTAATGTTATGTATTTGTCTTTGGTTAGTGATGTTAATGAGGACAGAGAAGAAATAGCCACTAAGTGAACATACATACATACATACATACATACATACATACATACATACATACATACATGTAGAAGCATGAAGATTTCTATCAAAGAGTCTCCCCCAAGTGCAGGGAAGAAATAGCTTAAATCTAGACTATAATGTACAGACAATGGCAAAAAGAACCAAAGCAACACAAAAAAACAAACAAACAAACAAACAAACAAAACCAAGGCGACTGAGAAATGGGTAGGACTCTCCTCACACCAACTAGCCCCCTGTAAGAGTAAAACTTGTTAAAGTTAGCAAATGAATAGAATTGAGTATGTTAACATCCTATTTGGTTCTTCATGAAGTGTTTCGTACACCAGGGCCTTGGGAAAAGAGCAGTAGTTAACAAGCTAATACTAATGCCTTTTTTATTCTAAAAATGTTGCAGGCCTGCTAGACAGGAAGGTTAATCACAAGACCTGGCAAGAACAGCAACACTTTCTTTCTTTCTTTCTTTCTTTCTTTCTTTCTTTCTTTCTTTCTTGAGAAGGTGATGTGTGTTTGAACCTTGGCAGAGTGGCTAGACCTCCAGTCTTAGAGGACTTGTGACTACTTAGCCTGGCACATCAGATGAACCCCAATACTTGCTAGCCTTGTCAGCTGGTTGTCTTACTCAATGCAACGCCTCTGAAGGATATTTTATTTGAATTTATTACAAAATTTTCCAAGTAGTCCATGGCCCGGTAAAAAAATTAAATAGTACAGAGGAACTTGAAATGAAAACATGGTTTCCCACCCTACCATCCTCCTCTAGTACCATCTCCTAGATACTTTTTAAATTTTTTATTTCCTAGGTACTTTTAATGGTATCTATTTTTGGATCTTCTTCTGGTGGATAACTTCTTACCTTTAAATAACATGTTTTAACAACAATCTCTTGACTTATTAACTTTAGATAGTCTTTAATAATTCAGCATTACAAAAGATAAGAATTTAATGTACACCATCTCCACCTTTCCCCTGTCTGCCCTTCTCCAAATGTTTGATAGATCTGTCACTTTTAGTTCCTTTGAGGTTATAATGTTTAGCATCCATCAGGACACTAACAATGTAGCTATGTTCCATTAAATGAAGACAGTATCTTTTCAATCCCACTCTGAATAGTCAAGTAACCCCACGCTTCCTTCTACTTCTCTTTCCCAACTAATTCAGCCTATGCTTTCTTGTGCCTCAGCTGGTCATATCACTTTCCACTTCTGTTCTGGGTGAAACATTAAGTCTTCCTGGCTTTGTTGATAGGCTGACCAGGACACTGAAGATCTATAAGTGGCGTCTACATTATTTTGGCTACTAAAATACTTCTTACCGAGCCAACTGGAAGACAAATATATTTTTCCCTACATTCCCACTGTCATGACGCCTGTACCAATAGAAAGGAAACATACCTACCGCCAATGGCCAATCAAGCTCTTTTCAGACTTCATGAGTCTTCAGAATCCTATCCCATTCTATTTTCCTTCATGGTTGAGCCTAAATTTCTTGATATATTGTTTAATCTTTGTGAGTAAAGACTGTATGTCTTCCAGATCTTTAAATGTCCCAGTTACTCAATGCTGTTCTGGCACATTCTTCACAGAGCCCAAGGTAGTTCTGTCTTTTGAAATGGGTCTATTAGATAACTACCACTGTAGACAGAGACATCCTGGGTGAGGTCCACTGGTCTCCAGATCTTCTTTTTCCTTCTCATTTTTAGATTTCCATAAATATGTGTATATGTTTATATGGATGTACAAATCATATATGTATGTGTGTATATATGCACACACATATACATATATGCACATACACATTATATATATTTAAGGGAAAACTTCTTTAATAAGGGTACAAGGGAGGGAGGCTTTTTAAAAATTCAGCTGCCAAAAGATGTTTTAATTTTTACCTTACTCTCGACAGTCTGTAGTATAAGGAATTCTAAGAACAAAAGCTTTAAAAAGTGAGCCATTTGTCCCTTCCCATATAGCATTCAGCATTGCTGCTGAAGTTGCTAGACTATTCTCATCCAGATATGGTTCAGCTGTTTTCCCTTCCCTGGGCACTTTCAATATGTTCCCTCTAGCCCTACTGTTTCCATTTTTCTTAGGGCTGTGCCTAGATGTTGGGGCCCCTCAATCTAGTGTTCCTTAATTCTTTCTTATTCTTTCATTCTCTGTACTATCTCTGTTCCTGTCTTCTGGGAACAAATGATGGTTAAACAGGGATTGTCTATTTCTTTCTCCTTCTTTCCTATAGTTTATTTCATTTTGTTGCCTGTCTGGGGAAGATTGATTATATCTTGTTTTCCAGCTAATCTATTGAATATTTTTGGCACTGTTATTTTGCTTTAAAAATGTTCAGAATTTCTCTTAGTATATATTATCTTATAAATGTACCTCAAATGTCTCTGTAGAGATAGTCAGAATCGTAAAGATTTGTTTCCTTTAGTTTAAGAATATTTTTTAACCTTTTTTATGTCTAGGTAGTATTTTTCTTATGCTTCCCCTTGGTGACATCCATATACAGAAACTTCTATCAGAGAGTATATATTAAGACCTGTGTTAACTAATTTCTTTTTAAAGGACCCTTGCTTCTCCTACAAATCTCTGCTGTAACTAGAATCCCTGGGTATGTGAATAGGGGTCTCGACTCTGAGAGGAAAATTAACTAACAGGCTAGGGGGCCACTTATTTTCATGGAAAGAATATCATTTGGAGCACTAATTCTTATCTCTCTCCTCAGGTGGTTTATTTGATTTTTTTATTCAAACAACAATAACAATGACAGCTTCACCAGTACCAATAGTAGGTTTTCTGTGTTCTATGTACACGGTTGGGGCCGAGTAGGATAGGGATCAATTTACAACTGGTACAATATTTAGTAGCTAGACTTTTCTAGTGCTCCAGTCTCTTTGGGGTTACAATATTCAGATGAGTGTATTCTGTCTGAAGTGTACTTTCATGTGTCTCATTCATTATTAAGCTCCATTTACTTTCCCTCTTCCAGACATTTGTTGAGATCTTCTCCAAGCAAATGCTTTTAGTTGCCGCTGCTGAGAGGTCTCAGTTTTCTTTTGTATTCCTTGGCTTCGGTTTCAGTGGGGCCTGGGAAGGGAGGGAAGGCAAACTTCCATGTTTAGTCCATCATCTCAAAGTCAAAGCACCGCAGGAGACTTTTGACAGGGAAACAACAGAGATAGTTTTATTGAAAAGATCCCAGGTTTTACTGCTGAAAGTAGATTAAAGGGATGGCTGCAGGAATGAAAAAAAAAAAAAAAGAATCTAATTTTCCTTCAGAGAAGTATGTGGGACTTTGGGAAGTATGGTACTTCACTAAAATAGCTCATTGTTCAAAATCCAGTGAGCTAAAAAATGTTTTCCTGTTACCCAGGGGAGAATGACAAACAATCAGAATAATGAGAACCTGAAAGAGTTGCCTGATGCTCATGGTTCACTCCTATTTCTACTGGGAAACACTTGAGGAGTCTGATTTAAGTCCCTTCCTCTCCACTGCTGTTCAGGGCAAACAGAAGAGTCTTTTTGTCTTGCTAACAGGTAAGGCTCTGGCAAGCAGGAGTGTAAACTTCTTGTGTTGCTGATTTGTTTCTTTATTTGGTTATTCAAAGTACCATAGTTATGAATATCTACTCTGCAATCATAATGTTTGGCTTCAAAATTATAGATTCACCACTTATTAGCAGTGGAGTCTTGCTTACATAGTTTACTTAATCTCCATAAAATTCCGTTCTCTTATCCCTACAATAAAAGTGACAATAAGTTCTATTCATAATATTATTGGGAGGATTAAATGACATGCCATATATATGGGGACTAGCACAATGCCTGGCACATACTCAATACTCATAATTGATAATAATTCTATTAAATATTGAATGGTTGTGTTCAAAATGCCTATATGATAGACATACATGAATTAAATCTAGGTTTGAGAAACTGTATGATAAAGATACACACACACACACACACACACACACACACACACACATCTGATATAGTCTCTTCATTCACCCACTTACAAGCTATGTAAATAAAACAGATTAAAGTAAATAAGTAAAAAGAAGTCAGAAAACTGGTTGTGCACAACATCAATCCTAGAGATAATGCTTATTAAAACCATGAAAGAAACTTTGAATAAAACAGGGAAAACCGGCGGGCGTGGTGGTGCAGAAACTTTGAATAAAACAGGGAAAACCGGCGGGCGTGGTGGTGCATGCCTTTAATCTCAGCACTCAGGAGGCAGAGGCAGGCAGATCGCTGTGAGTTCAAGGCCAGCCTGGTCTACAAAGCGAGTCCAGGATGGCCAAGATAACATAGGGAAACCCTGTCTTGAAAAAAACAAAAACAAAAACAAAAACAAACAAAGAAACAAAAATAACAAGGAAACCCAAGAGATCTTTGAATGTGTAGTAATCAAATGAAAGTTGGGCTAGCTCTGTGGAATTATCTTTTTCCAACATGAAATTTTCTGTGTGTATGTGTGTGTGTATGTGTGTGTGTGTAATCACCAACCCTTGTCAGCAATTGTGTCTTGAATCTGTCACTGTGGAAATATAAACACCTAAACACCATTACAAAGTGGGATGTCTATGGTTTCCTAAGACTACACACTATCTTAGGATTGCTCTGGTTTTTGTCAAGAACTCTGCTCTAGATTTTATCAAAGAAGGGATCTGAGCTAAAAGAACTAGGTAAAGAGGCCAAATATAAATAGCTATAAGTGACAAAAGTGACATTGTGAAAGTGGGTGTGGCTGTGCATACTTATATCAGCAGCGCTTGGAAGGCTGAGGATGGAAGATCACTGCTTTTGAAGTCAGCTAGCCCTGCCTATATAGAGAGGCCCTGTCTCAAACAACTATCAAAAACTCCATTATGAGTTTAGAATCCTTCCTTTAGATTCATAAACCAATGGACCAGAATCATTTTAGAGGTTGGTATGTGTAGTATAGGGTAGGGTAGATAACAATTATTTCTTTCAAATCAGTTTAGTGTAGTTGCTTGTGTGACACAGAACACTTATGGAGGTCAGAGGACGATATGCACAAGTTGGGTATCTTCTTCCACTGTGAGTGCTGAGGGTTGAACTCAGGTCTTGAGTCTTGGCAGCAAGTGTCTTTACCCATTGAGCCCTCTGTCTGACCTGGGAGACGGCTTCAAATGTGGCAAACCAGCCCCCAGGTAAAAGGTCCTCATTTAGGCCACAGACAGAATTCTGCCTAAAAATGGGCAAGCTTGGATGCAGAGTTGACGGCCAAACTCCGCCAAGACAGGGTAAGCAAGTCCTCAGTAGTTTCTGCCTCTCAAGTATGTCTGTCAGATATATACTGGGCCAGATGGTGCTCCAACGTTATAGAGAGTTTTGGATGACTGTTCAGGCAGCAAACTGTCTCTGTCATTTTTTTCCATTTTGGAAGCTGCTAATCCGTACTTCCTGTTTACTCAGGTAATCAATTTTATTCCTTCTCAAGTCTCTGATGGGGTTGAAGACCAGATAGCTTAGTTTTACAATGAAGCTTAGTTGTCTAGGGGTTAAGATGTTTTTAGGTCTAGATAGATGTTTTAAGTTGGTAGAGACAAGATATTATAGACGTTGATTTACGTTCAGAATTTTAGATTCACCAAGATAGGAAAGATGTTTTCTCCAAGGTTGCCAAGTACAAATAGGCAAAACACTGTGAATGTAATATTTATATAATTCTTGATTGTTTTGTGGTACTTCTTGCTATATGTAGCTTATTGTATATATGTGTAATAATATAAATGTATATGTAAAAGAAAAAAAGAGAAGGGTTTTCAAAAAACTGTAACCGTCGTGTAATGAAACAGACTGTCATTAGTTTTGGGGCAAGGTAGGTCTTTCCAGGGAATGCTTCCAATGGAACAACAATGTAAGTTAAGAATTATTTTAAAGTCTAGAGTGTGTTCTTTCAAAAAGAATTAAAATGAAGAACAATGATTAATACTTTAATTAAAGAAAAAAGAAAACAGTTATGTACTGCATATGTCAAAAAAATTATAAATGATTGTGAATGTGTTTGGTCCGAAGAAATGATAGATGTTGGAGGAGACAGATGTGCTTTACCTAATTCAGGTATTAAAAATGTATTCATACACTAGACATTGCGTGGTATTTCATTAATATTTGCAGGTTTTATATTTTCATGTATCATTTAAAAACTATAAGTTTGTGACTGCATCTGTTAATAGCACCTAAAAGTAAAGTCTAGCTTCTGAATGCTGTTGGGTTAATTAGATAACAACAATGGCAAATGGCCACTTCTAGAGGCATTGCAAAACTCAGTTCTCCCAATAATCACACGAAATAGATCCCAATATACAGAATGAGATTATAGAGCCACGGAAGAGTCAAGGATCTTGCCAGTAACATACAAATGGTCAATAAAAGACCTAGAATTTGGGCATGAGGAGTCTATTAAGAGAAAGGCTGATGTTAACTTCTGAGCTGTGGGAGGGAATGGGCCAGAATGAGATGGAACAACCCTTTGGTTGGCATGTACCATATAACTCACAAGCTTCTTTTAAACCATCAGCCAGACTCTCCATGACCATCCCTTGAGGCAGAGATGTCTGTATCTAATCCTGAAGATGAGGAGGCCAAGGGAAGGACTGCCCTGTATCAGGATGGACCAAATGGCTAGATAGAAGGCCACTCTCCCAGCTCTGGGTCAATACAGGGTCAGGAGAGTGCGTGGCAACTGAGAAGCAGAGGGGTCAGGCTCATAAACACAGGCCTTGTTCCTAAGAATTTCTGGCTTCACTTGACTTTCTGTTCTTAAGCCACTTCCTAGACACAGAAGTCGGTAATAAGACACGGGAGCAATGAGTTACGAGGACAAAGCCAGAACTTTAGAAGACAGAGGTAGAGGAATAAGGCCCCACCTCTGCCTACCTCCCCAAACCTCTCTACCTGACACCTCGATGGGCACTTCTTACATCTGGGTGAGGAGGTACAATTTCATTATATTTTCCTTCCATTCAGGCAGAGAGGCTAGGCTGGTGGCTACTTCCTTCTGGACGGGCCAGGCCCAGGCCTCAAAGAATGGAGCCAGATTCTTCTGCACTTGCTGAGAAAACAACTTGACCCACAGATTCATTTTGTCGACATTGTCTGTGGGCACGTTGGTCTGGTTTCTGTACTCAGTGAAGAGACGAATAAATGGCTCCCAACCAAAGGCCTCTTGGAGCTAGAAAGGGAAAGTTACAAGCAGGTAAGACATCCAGTCTACACAAAGAAGCTCCTGCACACACTGCTAACCTTTAGCTTTGTACTCATCACTGGCCATTCTGTTTACTGGCCTCATGCCCTATTCCCATTTACTAATCTTAAGAAAATGTTAAGGCTAGCACAGTGCTGGGAAGCCCCTAAGCGAGTGACAGTCATAGAAACAGCTCCAATGGTCAGTGTTTCCCACCACTGTCACCGCTCATCTCCTCATGAGAGCCTGAGAAGTGATTAGAACAAAGGGATTTAAAAGTGGCTGGCTAACATAACTAATGACCTCATTTCTAGGAAAACAGACTGTTTCTATTATTTAACTTAAATTGCCATTATATTTTCTTGAGAGTGGAATCAGTGACCATCCGGTTTGTAGTACATTTGATGCAAATGTTTAACCACAAGGTTGAGCTCCAAGAAGTAAATAAGTCTCTCCCTGTGGGGGGAAAAAAAGTGGCTGGCGTGGAACAGTCCTCATTGTTTTTTGTAGCTACTAGGTTCAATTTCAATAACTTGGAATCCCCCACCATCATCACTAACCCTCACACTCATTCACAAAGCCAGGAAAAATGGCTCTAGGAATAGAAGGTACCAATTCTGGTGCCATGGAAAGGAGCCCACGCTTGCCAGAGTCATGTGGCTTCTTTAAAAGTAACTTTGATGAGACTATTGAAAAAAGCTCATGCTAGCCAGGGTCACGGGGCTATGAAGTTAAGTGGCCACGTGGCATTTACCAGAACCAGTATGTCTTTACTTTGTGGATGAAAGTAGCAGTGAGCATGGACAAAGATGGATTTGAACAGGTGGAAGAGTCAGAATGGAACATTCCTGGCTTGAATTCAACATGATGTCACTCCCCAGAGTGATCCAGGGACTGAGCCAGGCACCGGGCCTGAAAACTGGGGCACTGAATGACCATTCAAAGGCAAGGTGAACCTCCAGAACCAAGGCAGAGAGGAATCCAGGATCGCCTACGTATGGTGGAATCTGTGGCAAAGCCAAGCCACAGCAAAGAGACAGTATGGTCATTTAAGGAAAAACTGGACCACAGCCCATTATAGAATGTGTGAGGAGGGTGGCCTTATTAAGTAGAAGAGGTTGATTTCAGTCATCGGTATGCCTGGCTTTAAAGCCACAGAGAGCACAGTATATAATACTCCAGGTGCCCCAACCAGATTTGACATTTTTCAATGCTATGCTCTCTTGTGCCTCTCAATAGGGGTACAATGGACATTATTAAGTCAGTGCAGGACTGTACACTTTGTAGGCTTGTACGAAATATTGTACCAAGAGGCATTATTACACGCTGTTATCCCCAGACACCCTCAGGTTCTCCTGTAGCTGAATGTGGGAGGCAGATGCAGTGGGTGGTCTCCAGGCTCACTAGCTTTTCATTTAATCATGTGGGCTTTGGTGGTCCCATTTGTCCCACCCTCCCCTTCAGTCTTTCCCAGTACCTGTAAGTATGTTTCCAATGCAGTCCAGGCATTCCAGTTTTTCACATGGGGTCCCTTGCTCAGGTAGATTCGGACTCTCTTCTCCCGAACAGGGGGCCACAGGGCAATATTGGCACGGCTTCGAGGTATGCCCAGGACTGTTTCATGCACATAAACACACCACAGGTTGCAGGTGGCTTCCGTGGTGTGTGGTGGGAACTCCCACTCCTGCTTCTGCTGGTTGCGGCCCAGCTCATGCACTGGGCCCCACAGCCCCTTGGCCCTGATGAGCCTCTCGTTGATGAGCTCCTGCACTGACTCCAGGTGGCACATGATGGGGTACCCTGCATGCATCCAGCCTGGGAATGCAGAAGGAAGAGGGTAGTCAGTGTCCCCCCCGCCCCCCCCCCGCATCTATCTCAACATTAAATTTGTCTCTGGAATGTTTCTTTTCCAGAACACCCAGTAGCCCTCGGCTCCTAGCACGCCTACTGTTCCAAGTCAGGGTATTCATGCCCAGACACTCTCAGACTTCCTTTCTGCTCACACTGCAGTGACGTTTTTATCTTCCTTCTGACGAGTCATGGGGGGGGACAGGTTACTGAGGGCCAATCATGCTGTTTTGAGGGGGTGGGGCAGGATGGTGGCGATACCCGTGTAAGACTGTTTATAGCCTTTTCTCAAATTCTCTGAAGATGCCTCCATCCCATTCCTAGATCTGGCAGTAGCTACACTGACACTGCATTACAGGGTTTATTCATGCAATGTACAAATGAGGGTCTGGAGAAATGCTCATGGAGCTCCCATGTTATGTTCACACTCATCCCCTCTGTTTAGGCCTCTTGGTTTGTTTTCAAATAGCTCTTTGCTCAGAGGCTTCTAATACTCTTAACTAGGTCAAGACCTTCTACTATAATTTCCCATTTCTTAAAATTCTTTGAGGGGCACCTAGCAAAGGTCAGGTGACATCTCTTGATGGCATTTCTTGACATGCTAACTCAAGCTACTATTTATTCCATATGCAATTTCTCACGTTTTTCATTTAAACGAGGAATATATCTAAATGTCACATTAGCAAAAACATTTGCTCTCTCATTGCCTCTCGGCGACACGGCTGTGGAAAGAAGAAAGGTACTCAGGGAGGCACACATGGAGCGTCTCTCAGAACACCCACCGACTGAGATCTGCACGTCAGCCACTATCCTCTGCGGCAAACGCAAAGGGAACGGCTCGCCTCCCAGCCTGGCCACGGCCTGCATCACCTCATCCCAGAGGCGGAGCAGCGGCTCAGGGTTCTCCAGTGTTCGCAGATTTGCAGTTGGCACCGTCAGGATGAGGTTGTCAGTGGCCAGTTCTCCCCATGGGCCGGGGTGTTCCAGGAGACGCCTCTTCCATTCTCCCTGCGATGTCTCTCCTATAAGTACAGGCCACAGTCCTTGAAATGTCCTTTCCCAAACCCCTTACATTAAAACATATGTACAATCTGAACCCCAGATGAGAAATAGCCACATACCTTTTCTATACCTTTCTTGAAAGCTCCAATGGGTGTGATTTGATTCCCTCCCCCCCCCCCCCGGAACCAAAGCAGAACTTAAAGAAACCAACCATCTCCTTCCACTCGTCTACCCATGTCCTCTGTACTAAGTGGCCCCAGAAACATTTTCATTTTCAATTTCTCCCATCTTTCAGTGTGCACCTTGTAGTGCTTGCTTACCTAGCTTGTAGTATGGAGCACGGACCGCCCCCTTCACGGTGATGGGCACAGAACCCAGTTTGCTATTCTGAGGTACGATGATGTAGAGGAGACCACCCCAGAGGCAGGTGATTGATTTCTTAGATTTGTCCAAGCAACATCGATTAATCACTAGGGGACCTCGGAAAAGCTTGCTGGCCCTGGTCAGGTCATCGGTATGACAGCCGATTTGTATCTGGAGCAGAGAAATCACCCTCATAGTCACATGGAGTATGTGTAGGTGGCAGAAGACAGCATAGGGGGTATACTCGGGAGGGGTCATTAGGCTATGACCTCATGTACCGTTGGTGGTGTCATGTATGATAGTAATGAAATCATAGCATTTCTTGAGTTTATACGTACTAAGTTATGGGCGAACTAATATTCGGCAACTGAATACGTACAGAAAAGAAGTAGAAATGGATGTTGTCTGAGGCAAGATGGTATAGAGCCCTGGGCTCCAAAATGTATTGTTTTGATATATTTTGTTACATATCAAACCACATTTTTTCATCATTAAGAAGGAAAAAGTGTTGCTGGGTGTGGTGGTGCACTCCTTTAATCCCAGCACTCAGGAGGCAGTGATAGTCAGATCGCTGTGAGTTCAAGGCCAGCCTTATCTACAAAGTGAGTACAGAACAGCCAAGGCTAACACAGAGAGACCCTGTCTCAAAAAAAAAAAAAAAAAAAAAAAAAAAAAAAAAAAGACGAAGAAGAAGGGAAAAGTGTTTAAAACTGCCCTAAATTGCCAGTAGGGGTTTATGCAGACCACATACAGTTGCAACAGGGGCAGCAAGAGCATTTGGATTCTGAATCATGTGGGGGAGACCGGGAGAGGCCGTACCTTCAGATCAGCAGAGGCAGCATCTTCAGGCATGGAGACTTCTATGATTTGCCGTCCAGGGATGTAGAGACCAGTGCTCATCCAGCAGTATCGTGTGCCTGCCGAAACACAGAAAGGGCAGACATCATCCCTTCTCCATACAGTGCCAGATGGACTGCTCAGGACTTCAGCCACTTCTTCCCCTACTATGTTGCTTCGTCCCTTCCAAACACTTTCCAGCACCCAACCGTCTATCTTTTTGAAGAGGAAGACAGTGAAAGATAAAGATGACCGTGTGCAGGTGACCGAACCTGCCAGCACTGCAGTAACCTCATGTCTCTGTTTCGCACATGCCCATAGAGCCAAGGTCCCACCCTCCTGCCGTACCTGGATTAGTGCAGTTGACATCCACAGTGATGGGACACTCTGAGGGGCGCAGGTAGAGGCTGCTGTACATATCTTCAATCTCTGGGACTAATAGTGAAAGGTCACTTCCAGAGTGAGCCAGACCTGTAGCCAGGGAAAGCATGGCCCCTCTACAGCAGTCATTGATGACAGGGCTCTCTCTGGTTGCCACCGGGAGCCGATAGCGGCTCAGCAGCTTCCGCAGGAGACGGTGCACGGACATGTAAGCAGGGATCTCTTCAGCAGGGATTTGCAGAAAAGCTGCCCCATCTGGTCCCAGCTTGGCTAGCCAGCCCTTCTCCACATTCCCTCTCTTCCTGCCCATTATCACCTGGAACTCGGCCAGGGTGGAGCGGAAGTGATAGGTCCTTATTCCTGATTTAGGGGTACGGAACGGCCCTGGGTTGAGGCTTTGGCTTGTGATGCTGATGCCAAAGGGGTTGAGGAGCAAGTTTCCTGGGAAGCGAGCGAGAGGGGACACTCCTGGGTTCTTAAAGGCCCACCACCAGGCTTGGGCTCCAACAAACAGCCCACCACCCTCTGCGACAAACTCCTGCAGTTCCTTAACCCCCACGTCACTCGTGGGTTCGAAGCAATAAACACTTGCATCACTGGTAAGTTGGGGCTCAATGCTAGTGTCTATACCCCCTACTGCAAGCAGACCACTTAGTGTTCTTAGCTCTGTCTGCACGACAATCTTGCCTTTGCGGCCCCCATCCAGCCAGCGGACAGCATTGAGTAGGAACGGGCCAAGTTTACCCACAGTGAATAATACCTTATGACCAGTTACAACCACCCGACCACGGCCGTAGCGGGCAGCCGCTATCACACAGCCATGGTAGGTATCTAGCCCTAAAGGAAAAGCCAAAGCCCCGTGCACTAGTAGCTGGGATGGGAAACAGTCTGAGTTGGTGATGTCCAGGTCTGAGATGCCATGCAGAAGCTCATCTCTGTCTTCTGAGAGGTCATCTTCACAACTGCAAAAGACACACACACACACACACATACACACACTCCTGATTAGAGGGCCCACTCTACATACGGTTCCTTGAACACTGCCTGTTACACAAGGGCACTAGTACTTTAACTAATATTGTTGTTTTCCAGTCATTGCAGAGGATTTGCCACAACAGTGGGTGAAAACGAAGGAGACACAAAGTCTCACCATTAATTCTGTTATGCTCATTTTCAAATCATCAATTCTTCCAAGGAAATTGCATGGAAAATTTTGCTGTGCTTATCCGATACTATACTTGACAGAACATTCTAGATTTGAGTTCGTATTTATTCTACCCATGTATTCCAATCTGCAAAGAGTTAGGTAAGAAATTGTGTTTATTTTTATAACGAGTCTTACTTATACATTTCACAGCATTAATGTGGAAAACAGGGTGAGCTGTGCCAGTGAATAGTCAATATCTTAGATGAAGGAGGGGCAGCCTTTAGCCTCAACTCTCATGAGACCTGTGGTTTCTTAGCGAGAGGATCTCACTGCCCACAGCTAGAGCTCTCCCTGCCTCTTGTTTGCCCAACAGGAGTGCTGCATGCTGTGGGGTTTTGCTCAGCATCAGAGCTTTTCCTATGCATAAACTACCCCCTCCCTTGATCAGGACCTCAAGCCATCTGTAAACACCAAAGGGAGACTGAGTCCTGGATGCTTAGGATGGCCTCTTCACGCTTGGCAATTCCAAAATTAAATTTGTAATTTCTGTTAAGTGTCAAGCTCTGGCCATCATGTCTGGAGTCAGCGTAGAGGAAATACAAAATGGCTGTCAGGTAGACACTGGATTTCCAGTTCTGGTGCTAGCTATCCAGAGCTGGGACCTTGCAGCAGACTGTCCTCTCCTTCCTCGAGGAATCAAGCATGAAAATCATATAACTAGTTCTTCTGGCTCTGATTTTACTTCTCTTTCACACACTCCTCTGAGATGGAAGCTACTAAAATAAAGATAAACTTGCAGTATCACAGGGCATAATTAGCAAACTGGGAGAAGGAGATATTTATATAGGGCACAGTGCAGGCAGAATCAGATGAGTCAGAAACTTACGGGAACAGAAGAATTTGGGATGCATGTGAGTAAGAGAAGATGGCGAAACAAAAGGGCCAAGATCATCATTTGTTTGGGCAAATACCTCACTGGAACCAATAAAGATCAGCCCAGTATTCTAGTGTACTTTACCATGAGCAAAAATCACAGCAGACAGATAATCCAAAGATTTATGCGAAGATGCTTGCCACCACTACTCCCCGAGGAAATGGGAATGACACCCACAGTGAGGTGGCTTTCCCAGTCTATTAGAATGACTATATCAAAGTGTTGAAAGATATCAAGTCTGATGAAGATGTGAAGAAAGGGGAATTCTTGCACACTGCTGGCAGGAGTGTAAACTAGTGGCACCATCTACAGAAAAAGGTTTGGAAAGTCCTTGATAAACTAAAATGGAACTACCACACGCCACAGGCAAACCTTGGGTGTATACCCAAGGCAAACAACGTCAGTGACTTTCAGAGACTCTCATGCTCCTTGAAGTATTTCACAATAGCCAAGATAAGAAAGAAAAGCTCAGTGCACATGGTGGTGAGAGGACAGCTTGTTATGTGAAGTTGTGGGGAGGACATGACTTAATTTCCCTTGGGTGATACTTAGGAAGAAGGCAGCTGAGATGCGACCAGTCTTTGCGTTTTGTGGTCCTGTATGTTGTCCTCACCAGGCAATCTTTGCCTAATGCAGGGTTGAAAGTGATTTCCCCCCCTTGTGCTATAATTTAGAATTTTTTCAATGTTTCTTTTGTACTTGGGTCTAGACCTATTTTTTTTTTTTTTTTAATTTTGTATGAAAGAAGTTAAGGATTAAAGTTCATCTTTCCCATAAGGGTGTCTAGTTGTTCCAGAGCTGTATGGTGAAAACACTGCTTTCCCCTCAGAGAGTTAATTCCTCTGAAATATGTAGTCTGTTTCAATGACTGATTTGTCTACCCTCATGCCAACATTGCCGTGTTTTGATCAAATTGCTCATTTCACCTCATTTACCGTACAAGCCTTGTATCATACATTCACGGGAAGGGTGAGCATAGCGCAGCTCCATAGTCTCTGGGAGGCAGGTGAGATGGCTCAACGGATGAAGGCATTTGCTGCACGGTCCTAGAGACCTGAGTTCAATGCCTCAAATCCATGTAAAGGAAAAAGGCAGAACTGAGCCTGTTGTCTTCTTACCTCTACACATGTGCTGTGCACATGCCTCTCCACCCCATCTCTCTCTTATACATGTAATTAATAATAATAATAATAATAATAAACAATAAATTAAAACATGATACTTTGCAATAGACCACATTCATAATCCTTTTATTGGGATATATTGTACAATTCTTAGATTTTTATTAGTGGCTATTGTTATGCTCATAATGTACCTCATTTATAAATTTAGCTTTAGTATATTTAGGTATGTATAGAAAAGTCCATTTCTGATTTTTAATCTCTGTGCCTCTTTTTCTTGCCTTACCACGCTGGTGCACACCTTCAATACAACACTGAAGAGAAAGGATGACGCAAGTATTAGTCTTGCCTTGTTCTCGTTTCTAAGGTAAACACATTCACCACTTTATCTTTAATAATGTTTCTATAGCCAGATATATACGGAAGCACACACACACACACACACACACACACACACACACACACACACACACACCCCTGTAATCCCAGAACTTGGAAGCTGGAGGCAGCAGGATTTATGAAGCTCTAGGCTTGATTTGGCTTCACAGTATGTTCAAGACCAGCCTGTGTTATATGAGACCCTTTCTCAAAAACAAAACAAAACAAAAGCAAAAACAAAAAACAAAACCAAAACAACAACAACAAAAATCAACAAAACAAAGTGAGAATGTTTCTAGCTCCATGCCTCTTTTCAGATTGAAGAAACTGTTTTTTATATTGAGTCTGTTCTGTTGACATTTTATCATGAGTGACTATGAAATCTTATTAAATGTTTTGTGTGCATCTACTGAATTATATAGTAGTCTCATTTTTTTATCCAATAATCATGCTAAATTAACTTGGCTTCTGATTGCTAAACCAGTCATCCGTACCCAGAATTTTACTATGATGTATTATCATATATATTAAACTATTCCACTTGTTAATATTTAATCAAAAGCTTACTTTATGTCTATGCTAATGAGGGATATTGCGCTGGTTTTTTTCTTTCGATTTTATTATTTCACTTTAGTGTGTGTGTTTTGGAGGGTGGGTTACCTAAGTCCCAGAGGTTCATGTCACATTAGGTGCCTTCGTCAATCAATCACTTTCTGCCTTATTTTTTAAGACTCAGGCTCTTGACGGGCCCAAACTCACCAACTGAGCTACACTGCCTGGCCAGCCAGCCCAAGAAATCCTCCTGTTCTATCTCCTCAATGCTGGGATTACATATATGTTAGCCTGGCTGCCCTCAATCCTGGGATTACACATATGCGAACCTGGCTGTCCTCAATCTTGGGATTACACGTATGCTAGCCTGGCTGCCTCCAAAGCTGGGGTTACACATATACTAGCTTGGCTGCCCCCAATGCTGGGATTACACATATGCTAGCCTGGCTGTTGTCAATGCTAGGATTACACATATGTTAGCCTGGCTGCCCCCAAAGTGGGGATTATACATACGCTAGCCTGGCTGCCCTCAATGCTGGGATTACACATATGTTAGCCTGGCTGTTCCTCTCCCCCCACTGGATTCTGAGGAATCCAACTCAGGTCCTCATCATGCTTACACTGCAAGCATTTTCCCTATTGAAACCATCTCACCATCCCTTACTCTACCTTTAGATGACAGAAATGCTGGGGAAACAACAGCAGTAGGGATGCTTTACTCCCATATTCTGGAAGAGTCTCCGGGTTGGTTTGGTATTATTTGTTCCTCAAAAGTTTGATAAAATTCATTAGGGACTAGAGAGCTGTTTGTGCTCTTGTTGTTTTTAGATAAAATTTTTATTTTAAAATTTAAAAACTGGAGATGTTATATAGTACCGAGAATTTCTTTCTATGTTTGATATGACTACTAGTAACTTGTTAAACAACCATGTTGTAGTTGGCAGAACTAAGACCTTAACACAGGTTAAGTACTTGTTACAAAAATTTAGTCTTTAGCTAGACAAGTCACAAATGCCTATCAACCCAATCAGGATACTGAGGAAGAAGGGACACTAGTTTAAGGCTTTCCTGGACTTTATATTGAACCAATGAACAAAAGGTTCTAACTTCTTTGTTACTATTGTTTATGTATATAAACCAGAATGAATGGCCTGGAACTAACTATCTAGACCAGGCTGGCCTGGTACTCTCTTTGTAGCGACCTGCCTACAGCTGTCTTCTGAATGATGGATTTAAAAGCGTATCCCACCATGCCTAAAACTCCGCATGAATTTTACTTCCTTTTCTGTTAATGTCTTCTAGAATCCAATCCAGGAAACTGTCATGCATACAATATTTGGATATTTTAATTGCAATTCAATTTATTTTGGTATACATTGTCTCTTATGTTTAGTTTCATAATTTGTGTTTGTCAAGAAGTCTGTCCATTTCATATAATTTGAGGAATTCATTGGCATAGATTGTATCAACTCCCTATTACCCTTTAATGTTTATAAGCCCTTATTAAAGACTTCCTTTCCATTCTTAAAATTCTTAATTTTATCTTGTTGTCATGATCAGTTTATCCAGTGGTTTATCACTTTATTGATTTTTTTTTTGATTAAGCAATTATTGGTTTTAATGACTTACTCTATTCTACATATATTCAATACATAACTAGGAACAACATCTAAGGATTTGCATATCCTTATTACAAATACTTATTACACATGCTCTGATGTTTGTCTTCAACTTCCAAATTTCTGGAATCTCTCTAGTAATCTGAAAGTCAAAAGATTTTTCTGTGGCCAATATCATTTCACTAATATTCAGGCTGGAAAAGACAGGCATAACATCAATTTGAAAGCTGTCCAATTCAGGCTCTCGGGTGATATTTAAGCAAATCTACTCAGAGCATTTGGGTATTCAGACCAGGACTTTTTAGCCAACATCCACGTCCATGCATGCCTGATGACTTTGGAAACAGACAAGGCTTTCACTGGCCAGATGATCCATAGCCTGAAGGGAATGATGCCCTAAAGGGGAAACAGAGGTTCTATGCCAACACTCTCCTTCTAGAGGGAAAGAGTAGGAAGGACATGCTAAGGACACACTGTACAGTTGATGGACCTAGATCCTAGTTTCCAGAGTCCTTCCACGCTGCAATGCAGAACATCTTGCTAGAGTTACTTGGTTTTTTAAATGTCTTCCTGATATTGTCACTAGAGCTATTTCTGTGCCATTCACACTCTGAGTTTTGTAACTCATCTTAAGATAGAACTTTGTAATTTACCTTAAGATAAGAAATAATATCTGAGGTAGAACAAATTCAATAAACTCTGGAAAAAGTAATGAGTAAATAAACAAAAAGAGACTTTGAACTCCTCGTAGAAGCCCCAATTTTGAGTTAACATGAGACAAGATGACTTCTTACCAAAAATATAGGGTACAGATTGTTGGGTTAATTTGTCATGATCATTAACTATTGTAGTTTATTTATCATCCATCCCTCTAGAGGCCTCCCTGGGTCTTCCTCACTCAGCCAGACTCATTTTGTTCCTATTACACAGAAATAACTGTTATTTGTTCCAAGAAAGCTAGGAATTTTTATATATAACAGGAAGTGGCCTAGTGTACATTTTCTGCTCTCGAGAGGATCGCAGCTTCAAGAACTCCTCATTCATCAGTCTAACTGAAGACCTAACAAATGTTTACAGAGTGCTTATTAACATGAAGTGGTTGGTGTGTATGACACTGTGTGTGTACAAAACAGACCAAGGAACACTCTCCATGGACCTCCAGTGACACTCGCCCCTGTACTCAGCATCTGTTTCCCCTATTCTCAGATTGATCATCCTTTAACTCCAGAGCTAAGCGTCTTCTCTGAAGCCCAGTGTTAGTAACAGAATCATCTCTCTTCTTACTCTACTTCCAAGTTCACAGCTTCCGGTTTCCATCCTATCTGCAGGTAAAGATTTCAAAATGCTTCCCACAGCTCTCCAGACTTTGGCCCATGGGGTTTTTCTTTCTCGAATAGTTTCCTTTTTACTGGAAGGACATGTCCTATGAGCCTTCCTACACAAATCAGGGCAATTCCTGAGGTAAGCAGTACTTTTATTAAGCTAAGTGATGAGGAATGTCACAGTCCATAGGAATTCTTCTCCTCAAAGAGCTAAACAAATTGTTCTGGGGAAGCAATGTCCCCCTTAAGCCTAGAGTATTAAAAATACCTAATTGACTGTAGCAAGTATGTGTCTGAGTTTCAAATTCTTTTCTCCTAACTTTGAAGCACACTGGTTTTTTTTTTTAATATGAGGCCATCTTCCCATTTTGGTAAAATACTCACCTAACTAAGACGGGGATCTTAGGCATCTTCTTAGAGACTTTATAGAAATTTGAATCCGCTTTGTTTTCCGTGAAGTACACGCCAGCCACACTGGTCACCAGATTCCCAGGAAATGTGAACAGAACTCTTTCATCTTCACCCTGGTTAGCCCAATCCCAGGCTTGGCCTCCTATGAGCAAGCCTCCTCCACGTTTCACAAACTGGACTAGCTTCTCTGTCATGGTCTCATTGTAGGCATCAATGCAATAAACCCCCAGGGAGTCATTGACTTCTGGCTCAATCTTTGACTCTATTCCACAGCTCTCGAGGATTTTCACCAGGGGTGCCAAAGACGAGTGCACACCTATGGCAGACTCCGAGGAGGAGCGCAGCCACCCCACAGCATTAACAAGAAAGACAAAGAGCTGGCTTTCCACCAAGTAGTCCTCATGAGATACTACCACCATGCGGCCTCTGCCGTAGGAGGAGGCAGCAATGATGACCTGACCCATGTCATTCACCATCACAGGAAAGGAAGCCTCCCCAATAAGAAGCAGTTCACACGGGATAGCATCCTCAGGGAGGTCCCAACTCGTCACTCCGGTCATAAGGGCCTCAAAGGCAGCAGAGGGAGTCGCCATGGCTCTGTTGGTTTCTGCAGAGAAACAGAAAAGCACAGACACCGTTTAGCAAAGGATGGGTAAGCGGCCAAAAACCAAGCAAGGAATTTATTCTACCTGGGATGGCAATGATCTCACTGTGTGATAACACTCAGTATCTGTTCCTGTGGTCAGACCCAGAGTACATGGGGTTCTATTCCCGACCACAGAAGGAAACAACCCAGAAAGGAGGAATGATGCTAGATCTGTGCCTTCCAAGGACATAGTTTGAATTCCTAACCTTATATTATCTATGAATATGACTTCTTTCGGAAATAGGGTTTCTAGAGATGTTACCAACTGAACGGGAAGCCATGGTAGATCTGGAAACAAGGTAGAATGCTCTCAGAGTCAGAGAATGCGGTTATGTGTCCGCAGACTGAGAAACACCAAGGATTGCTGGCCAAACCCAGAGGCTATAGGAGAGGCATGGGGAAAAAAATTCTACCTCTGAATTTCCAGAAGAAAGTAGCACTGCTAAAGCCTGGGCACTAAAATTCCAACCCTCTAGAACAGTGGTTCTCAACTTTCCTAATGCTGCGACCCTTTAATACAGTTCTTCATGTTGTGGTGACCTCCCAGCTATAAATTATTTCATTGCTGCTTCATAAATATAATTCTGCTGCTGTTATGCATGATATCTGATATATTACAAACCCCAAAAGCATCGTGACCCACAGGTTGAGAACCACTGCTCTAGAACTTGGAGTGAAAAAATAGTATTGTTTTAAGCTACCCTAATCGCGATCATTTGGTAACGAAGCCTCTGTGACCTGGTATAGCGCTGCAGTCTGCTGTCCTCTCACACCACTCCCACTCACCTTGGCTTCCTCACTGGTCTTATTAACCTCAGTTTGGAGCACTTAGGCCCCCCAGACTTGAATATTCAGGGGTCTCTAGCTTGGCTCAGTCATAAGCTGAATAAGAAGAGTGTGAAAGTTTTCTGTGGCTAGATACCATATCCCAGACAATAAGAAGCAGAAAGTAGCAAGCTATGAAATTGTGGTGAATTCTCCCATGCACCCAAGTGACAGCTGAGGAAGGTGTACCTTTGTATGTCATCTCCCAAATGCCCTTTGCCTCTTACCTGGGAGTGCCCCTTCAGTGCTGCTCTGCAATCTACCACCAGTGTTCAGTCATGTGCACGTACTATACATTTGCGCTTATACTTGCTTGGTTAAGAGTAAATCATTTACTTGATGTTTATGAATAACATGGAATGCTCACAAAGTGGACTAAGAAGTCTAACCTGTTGTTGGGTATTGCAACCACCAGACTTAGGGTTTACTGTGGTTTTACCGTTTTGCTATTCTGCAGCTAATATTAAAGCTAATGCTAAGACATTAATAATGGCTGTGGCATTGGTCCTTAGCCTGTATGCTAACTTCCACAGGCATGGGTGGAAAGACCTCTGTCTTAGGTGGCTAATCAACTCAAGTCCCCATTGAAAGCATGTAGTGACTTCCTGTAGCATGTCATTAACATCCAGAGGCCTTAAATTTAGAGCTCTGTGTGGTGGCACACTTCTGAAATCTCAGCATTTAGGAAGCAGAGGTAAACTTCAAGGAAATAAAATTCTATTGTGTTAAGTCGCCTTATGGGTTATCATGTAATATGGCTGCCTCTGGCAACTGATACAGTGTTGGCATCTGTCAGGAATTCAAGGCCAGTCTTGGCTACATGAGATGTTGCCTCAGGGGAAAAAATGATCATCCCTCAAAGGAGGAAAAAAAAGCTTTTCAAAGTAAAGTTACATGAACCAGGTGCTTTTAGCTGTTAAATACAAGCGCTAACTTTTACCCATCTCAGAGACAACCAGCCAAAAGCTGCTTAGTGACACACTTGTCCCTTCCTTGCTTTTCCTGGCGTCCACGAATAACCAGGTCAGCTCACGTACGGTCATAGGAATGTCCGCCTTCCCCCTTTCCATCTGGCCAAGAGCCCTGCCAGTGTCCCTGTTGACAATTGGCCAGCACACTGTGATTAACCCAGTTTGGTTCTTTAGTAATTCATATCTGGCCTGAGAGAATCCAGTTTCCAAGTCTCTCCAGTCTGTTCCCACTTTCATTCCTCTGAATGTACTCTAAGAATATTTTGGCTTTGACGAGAAATCCACAGAGCTCCATCTGCATCCACTGGAGAAAACCTGACTCCCTTCTCCCAATCTGACCTTCCAGATGGTGGGTGGCAGCTCCTACAAGGCTACTGCTGGTTCCCATCTCCTCCCTCAAGCTTTCAGAACAGGGCAGAGTCTCCATCGTCCTCCCTCCCTCAAATTAGTACAGAGGACAGGCTCTGCTGCCAGTTCGAACTCCATTTCTGTCTTCCTCTCTTGCACCCCCACTGGTACCTTTCCATCTGTGCACCTTCTACTTTTCTAGGTTAAGATATACACAGAGGAGGCAATGTGAGACATTTTTCTATGAAAAAATAATCAGTGCCATGAGCCATGCAGTAGGAGATATAATTAAGATTATCAAAGGATGAACTAAGAGAAGGAGGGGGAGACAGTGTACAGAAGATGGGGAAGATGAAGAAGGACATGAGAATAATTAACTGACCCCACCCACACTCCCTTGTAATAAGAGAGGCAGAATTAAAGATATATTGTCTATGAATGCTGAGTGCCTACAAGACTACAAATGGACACCAGTAAGTGAAACCAAGAGTGGACACAGATCAAAGACAAGGGAGTTTCCGAAGATCTTTTTTTTTTTAATGTATGAGGGTTCCGAATCTGAAACTCAGTGACACACTTATTTTCCACACATCTCCCCAGATACTCCGCTACACACCAAACGACATCCTGAGGCTTGTCTCCTCACACCGATACACACTCCCTCAAGAGCTGCCCATCAGACTTTTCTGTCTTGGCCGATGCTTTCCACAGTGTGGACAGTCAGAGGAGAGTATCCACGTCCGTACTCCTGTCTCATTAGTTGTTCTCTAGGTTGTGTGTGTGCGCTATGAATCTATCGGCGTCTACATGGAATGATCTGGATAATACTTTCAGTGAGAATTTCAAGCCCCTGTGTACATTTTGAACCTATTTTCTGTGGCTAAGACAATGATTACAGGAGAGTAGCAACTGTAGCAACTCCAGCCATGGCAGCACACTCCTCATCAAGTTTCTCATATTATAACTATCACTTCTCCATAGTTGCTGAGGAAGAAAACCTCAAATCTTTCAAATGGTCAGGGGATTTGGATTTGTCACTTGCTCAATATTTCACATGTGGGTAAGTGGTGAAGCTAGGCTCCCAATACAGAGCTGAAGTACGGTTCTTTTAAAAAGATTTATTTGTTTTATGTGTGTATGCATGTTTGCTGCCCAACTTTATGTCAGCTTGATATAAGCTAGAGTCACCTGAAAGGTGGGAACCTCAATTGAGAAAAAACGCCTCCGTAAGATCTAGCTATAAATATTTTCTTAATCAATGATTGGTAGGAAAAGGCCCAGACTATTGTGAGTGGTGCCCTCCCTGGCATGGTGGTCTTGGGTTCCAAAAGAAAGCAGGAGGAGCAAGCCATGAGGAGTAAGCCAGTTCACATCACCCTCACGGCCTCCTGCATCAGCTCCTGCCTTTAGCTTCCAGCCCTGACTTCCTTCAGTGATGAACTACCATATGAAAGTAATTGCCAAATAAACCCTTCCCTCCTCAGCTTGTTTCATCATAGCAATAGTGACCCTACCTAGGACAGTATGAGTCTGAGTAGTGTGTATGTGCCTTCAGGAGCCAATAGAGGTCAGAAGGAGTGGGATTCTCTGGAAATAGAGTTACAGATGGTTCCAAGTCACTATGTGTGTACTAGCGCCCAAATCAAAATACTCTTAACCACTGAGCCATCTGTTTGCCCAAGACTACAGTTCTTTTTTTTTTTTAAGATTTATTTATTATTTATACAGTATTCTGCCCACTCGTGTGCCTACCCACCACAAGAAGGCATCAGATCTCAAATCAGGTGGTTTGTAAGCTACCGTGTGGTTGCTGGGAATTGAACTCGGGACCTTCGGAAGAGCAGAGAGTGCTCCTAACACCTGAGCCATCTCTCCAACCCAAGAGTACAGCGTTTTTTGTTTGTTTGTTTTGTTTTGTTTTTTGAGACAGGGTCTCCCTGTGTAGCCTTGCCTGTCCTGGACTCACTTTGTAGACCAGGTTGGCCTCGAACTTACAGAGATCCATCTGCCTCCGCCTCCTGAGTGCTGGGAGGCATTCACCACCACCTGGCTAAGAGTACAGTTCTTAAGCAGCAAAAATATGTCAGTATTTTCTAAGTTCTAGATTTTTCTAATAGAAGCTCCATAGAAGTCACAGTTAAACTGCAGCCTTATCACATTAGGAAAGGAAGAGGCAAATAGTTTGTCTTCATTCAAATTTCCATCCTTTAAATTGCTTCCCCATAAGTTCTTATCCTCTTTTCCCTGTAATAACCGTGGCCCCCTTTGAACTTGCCACTGTCCCTCTGGGTGAAAATGTTGTCTTAGGCACTGCCTGTAAAACAGGGAGAAAGCAGACATCCTAATCTTACACAAAGCAGTCCCGTAGACTGAAATGTGGCTTACTTACCCTGTGAGGGATGTATGGAAGAAGAGACAGGGCCATCTTGGGAAAAAGGACCCCTCACAGCTTGCATTTCAGTTTGGTTTCATATCTTTAAACATAGACTTGCATACGTAAGATACACAATGCATTTCATGCTATGCACTCCCCAGGTATATTCCATGGATGTCTGACTGATAGTTGGGTGCAAGGATAAGGGGACACCTTTCAGTAAGTGGCTTGCCTGACTTTGCACTAATATCAGAAACACAATTCTCATGTCTTCTCTTTTTCCATGTCCTATTCTTCTAAGAAACTTTTCTTTTTCCATATATATCATTCTGCTAAAACAAAATGCACACTGACTCAGTTCCTTCTTTTGCACTCCATCCTGGATGATTTCCACTACATCCTTATTAATTTTAACTTAAAAACGGTTTCACTCACATATCCGATAGAATGTGTGATGCATATGGAAGGACAGACAATAAAACGGCCATACAACAGTTAAAAAGTTAAACATTCGCTGGGCGTGGGGGTGCAAGCCTTTAATCCCAGCACTCGGGAGGCAGAGGCAGCGGGATCACTGGGAGTTCCAGGCCAGTCTGGTCTACAAAGCGAGTCCAGGACAACCAAGACTAGGCAGAGAAACTCTGTCTCAAAAACTCAACAAAACAAAGAAAAAAAAAAAAAAGTTAAACATTCCATACACTTGATAAGATTAACAACACCAACACCCCAAGCAAATATCTCTCAAGTCTCCACCTTGGATTCCTCCCTTAGACCTGCCTTCACTACCCTCCACAGGAGTAAGACCAATAACTAGGTTTTTACTGTTCCATATTCCTGTCTCACCACACTGCCTTCTTCATTCCCGGGCTCCCACGGGGCTGTTGCCCTGTAGCTTCTTCACTTTTTCTCTTGTGTTCACTCCCACATTTGTTCACTTTCCCCTTGGTAACTAAAAAGATGATGGAGCATTCTGACTCAGGAGTGAAGAGTCCGGTGCTTTGCTATTCACTGAAGCCCAGGTGCTGCCTCCTCCCCTAGCTGTGGATCTGCATGCCCCAAAGGGGTCCTAACAAATTCAGTGTGTGATAAAGATCTTTCTAAACCACCGCATCTACGCAGGAGCCAGGCGAAGGCCCGGGTCTCCTTGTTTCCTTTCCCTCTAATGGCCAGTCGCTGAGTATGTGAGTGACGTCAGAGGAGGGGTGGGGGCGGAGGAGGAGGGCCGTTCGGCTCGCAGAGGAGTGTAGCCAAGTGGAAAATCTCAGGCTGCGGCTTTCTCCAGGCCTCTGGACCAGTGACTGCCCTCTTCTCTAAACACATCCACACTCCAGGCCCCTGAGAACAATGCCAAGTGAGCCAGCGAGCTGGGTCCTAGTGACCCTGTTTGCCATGCTCTAGAAGCCTTCGGATGGAATGGCGCTCTATCACCATCTACCTGTATCAGTAACGCCCAGCCCCCTCTTCTGAAGCCGCGCTTTAGATGTGGCCACAGCTGGTGGGGCCCGTCTGGAATTCGACCACACAAAGCGGTTGCACACAAACGTCACTGTCAGATCCAGGCCAGCAGCAGCAAGATCGCTGGGTCGGGGGTGGGGTGGAGGGGGGGTGATGCTCTGCCACGGAGAAGAATAAAATCACTGACAGAAGGCAGGCAGGAGGCACTAGGGAGCCTCTGCCCAGATCTGGAAACACCCAGGTCGGCAGCACCCAAGACCCTTTCGTAGATCGCCAGGGTCCCCTAGTAGTCCTGGACTCCCGCCCCGCCCGCCTCCAAGCCGGGACCCTGCTCTGTCACAGCCCTCGGGCTGTCCCTGTGGGCCACTCACCGTGCGATTCCACCAAGGCAGCACTCTTGGCGCTGGGAGGGCCGCGCAGGCGGGCGAGCCAGGGGCCTCTCTGCGGAGCACCAAGGCGCCTCCGAGCAGCAGCCGAAAGCCTGGAGCCGAGCTGGGAGGAGACCCAAGAGGGAGAAGAGGAGGGGTTCCCAGCCAGTCTCCTCCCTACTTCCTCCCGGCTGGAGTGGGAGCCCGAGGGGCGGGCACTTGGCAGGAGACAGCGGTTCTTTGTGTCTCTGGCTCCAGCGACAAGGCATTGAGGTAGATTAGAGACACCTAGAGGAGGTCTCATCCTAGCAGGGTGGATAGCCACTTGATTAAAAGTCTGTCGGTTGTTTCTATTTACTAGGAAGGTAAAGGGTGGAAAAACAAAACAAAACAGAACATGGCATGTACATTCTGTGACTTATTTAATGTTTATGCTGAACCTAAATCCCTGTTTAGTTTAAGATGGATGGACCTTATTGCCCAGGGAAAAACACATATCGTTGAATATGATTTCGGTTTTTTTGTTTGTTTGTTTTGTTTTTTTGAGCGGAGAAAGCAAAGAGATCTTTCTAACTGTCAAGAATGTTTAATCTGAGGAATAGGGGAGAGTGTACTCTATATAACCGCACCGACCTCAGTGTTATGTGTGTGACTTTGGTGAATTCAAAATAACATTTCAAAAGAACAATAGAAAGCTGAAGTGAATTGTTCTGGGTGTGTGTCCTGCCTGACAAGCAGCTGACCTCCCTTTGGGAACTGCCTGGTGACTCCAGCTGTTATGCCAGGTCTAGCAAGTGAAACACAGAGGAGAATGCCTGCCAGCAGTGGGACTGATTCAAATCAGGGTCACACTCGACCAGCGCGATCTATACCTCATCTATTTTCTGCAAGACGGAGACGACAAATGAATACCCATAACACAGATGGAAGGCTCAAACAGACGGGCTGATACTAGTTCTTAAGTGAACAGAAGACATAAATAGAACTGTGTAGTTGTAAACAGTCAGACATCCCAAGATTCTGTGTTTCGAGTTTCAAGAACAGATACAACTTTGACTCCAAGTAGGGCTGTGATTCGCACCTAAACCACACTTCCTTTCCTCTTCTCCTTTCTTTAGCTTTTATCGCAAATAAATCTTAAGAATGCCAATCAAAGAGCCCTTGGGCACGTGAGCTCAGTAGCAGGGTTTAGTAGACGGACCAGCTTGAACAAAATCAAGTAACCAGAATTCAGGTCCTACTAGGTAAAGACCATCCAAGAAACAGGAAGTATAGGCCCTCACTTGTCCAGATCCCAGGCTTTCTAGCTAAAGGAAGAGGCTCGTGTCATGCTCACCAAGTCCCATCCTAATCCCAGATGTCAGGATTGACAGTATGTCAGGATAAAACCTCTTAAGGAAGTTTCTTTCTTTCTTTCTCTTTCTTTCTTTCTTTCTTTCTTTCTTTCTTTCTTTCATGGCGGGGGGAGTCAAATGTCAGAATTAAAATGCATGCTGCTTATGTAAAAATAGATATAAAATGTAAAAACTGTATGGGAAGGGTACAAGCTAATTTTCCTCCAAGGATGGAGCTATTAGGCTAGGTTTCAGAATAAGGACAGGGGTTCTAGGGGTCAGAGAATACAGAAGTGATAAAATGTGAGCATCTGAAAAAAATGTACGTTTTCTACATATCACTTTGAAATACTTTGTAATGAAAGATGTCTAAGGGCAGAAAATTTCAGACTTTTGTTGATTAAATTTGAGGGGAGGGGGGAATAAACACATTGGACAAGGGCCAGAGAAGTAGATAAATGCCAAAACTGCAGTGGGGGAAAGCACAGACCTCTCTTTTGATAGACACAGGCTTCCTGCAGGCCTGAGGCCAGAGCTCCGTTCTCTTTTCCAGGCTTCCAGGGATCTAGGATCTTTGGTCTGCAGCTGACCTCAGAGGCCCTTAACCCAGCCCCTGTGCCTGGGCATGTTCTGGTTCCAGAAGCCATCATTGGAAGACTCACTCTGGGTCTAGCAATTCTTACACCAGGGTCACTATGATAGGAAGGGCATTTTTCTTGCAGGAATATGACACAGAAATACAACAGACAGCCCAGAGATTTGGCAGGTGGTGTGAGGTAGGCTCCAGAAAGAAGCTTGGGGGGGAGGGCTGGCACCAGCAGGTAATTGGCCATTTAGTGATGAGCTCTACCACATGCCCGGCTGTGCCCAGGACCTGCTTTGTGTCAGTTTCTGACTCTAGTTAAGACCTCCAAACCCAGGACCCAGCCCAGGAGCTTATCCTGGAAGTTGAGCAGGAAATAAATATATAAATGTAAACATATGTATAAATACATTAAACATATATTTAAAATATCGAATAAGCAATGACTGATTTTTAAGATTAATTCTCACTATTGTAGCATAGGGTAGCTTCGACTTGTTTCTGCCTTCCTTGTGCTGGGAGTTAGATTATGCCACCCAGCCCAGCTGCAGTAGATTATTATGTTAGATAATATACAACTGTTTCCAAGGATGAGCTGATCTCAGTATATTGACCAGTAGTTAAGAGCCTTCTGGAGTCCTCCTCATTTTCTCCCCCCTGCTATTCCTGTCTCCCTCCCTCTCTTCTTTCTTTCTTTTCTTCCTTTCAAAATCATATTATATGCATACCCATCACATACACTGTTATATATTAGTTAAAGACATCTAATATAGTAAAATAGCTTTAATGTTATGCTAGAAACATGAAAATTGTGTAGAAACTACATGTCCAAGTATTAGAATTAATTACTTCAGAGAAGAAAGTGGATTGCTTATTAGTTTTGCCCCCTCCCCCAACACACACCCATTAGTCTTGTTAAAGTAGCCTTGGCTGGCTTCCAACTCTTGAGTTTACCATCTCAGTCTCCAAAGTACTGGGATTACAGTTATGTACCACCATGTCTGTGTAACCGTGTAGTTGTTACTTAAAAATATTTATTCTTCATGCACCTCCTTACCATTTCAATAATAATCTGTGCTATTTTGTAATAAAGACAAATAAACCTAATCAGTTAAAAACTAGATTAAAATTTCCTGGTCAAACTTCTGGCAGTGACTTCTTTGGGGAGCCTGAATCAGGGTTTGTTTGTTTGTTTGTTTCACCCTAGTCCTGACTCGTTTGCAATTGAGGATGGGATCCCATACCCAACTTTGTAACGATGACTCGGCATTGCGCCATGTCCTGCTGGAACCATATCTGTCTGTGTAGCATGTGACCTTAAGGGCAGAACCCTGGGGGGAGGCCACTTGTGCCTTTTCACAGCGGGCACCAAAGGCTGAAGGAGGTCTGTGCTGCTCCTATGCATTGTCCACCTCCTGAGCCCTCAACTTCTCTGTCTCTATTCCCTTAGTACCAAGTAGAAAAAGCAGTTGCCAGATTGTTACAGAAAAGCTGATCCAATGGTTAAAGGGCAGGAAAGGTTATATTGTATCATTGAAGGCTTCTTAACAACTTCACAATCTAGAGGAGGTATAGATTCACAACTGTACTTTATTTTTCTTTCCATTTCCCACGTTACCCAGGTCATAAAGCGGTGTTCCACAGTGTGATAGCTGATCTCAACTGTCAACTTTATGAGATGTAGACCCACCCAGCAGACGGGCCTCTGGGTATGCCTATAGGGAATTTATCTCGATTAGGTTAACTGAGATGGGAAGCCGTTCCCACTATGGGAGGCTCCATTCCCTAGGCCAGGATCCTGGACTGTACAAAAAGTAGAAAAGAGCACAAATCTTCACCATTTTCTGCTCCCTGACTGCTGAGGCAGTGTGAGGAGCTGCCTAAGCTCATGCCACTGTGACATCTCCACCGTGAAGAACCCCAAACTGTGCACTAAAACAGACCCTCCCTTAAGTTACTGCTGTCAGTGTATTTTATAATTAGCAAGAGAAAAGGAACTAACGCATATAGTGTCACCTGGATCGATAGAAAGGATAAATGGCTGTGAGGTTAAGGAAGTATATGGAATAATTCCTAAGCAAAACCGACACTTGCCAGGTGTAGAAAAGCTACGGCATTACACATTTTCTGGGCCATGCATTTTCTCTTCTTTATTTCCATTAGGTTTTCCCTCTTAAGTCTCTTCGCAGCAGTAGCACTGTAACTAAGACAAGGAGTGTATTTATACTGCAGTGGTTTACACATGAAGTGGCCACCCCTAAAGGCTCACTAGTTGAAGGCTTGGTTTTCGGTTCTTGGGTGACAGGTGGTTTGATCCTAAATAAATGCTCTCACTTCAGACTCTAAACTGACTGGGTTATTAAGAAGCAGGACCTAGTTAGAGGAAGGAGGTCACTGGGTGAGTACCTCAGTGCCTTGTATCTTGAGTCAGACTTTTTTTTTCTACTACTTTCTGCTTCCTGGATAAGATGAAGTGAGCAGCTTTGCTCAAGTCTGCTTCCATATTGTGGTCTTTCATCCTTGTCTCAACCACAGCAAAGGAGTGAGTCTACCATGGAGTAAGACCACTAAAGCCACCAACCTGAACAAGCTACTTCTCTTTTCAATTGTTTCTCTATGGTATTTGTCACAGAGACAAGTCTAACACATACATACATTTAAAAAAGGAAAGCCAACTTTAAGGATAAAGCTCAGAATAATGTTCACCTTTGGATAGGATAATGAATACCCAAAATGAGCTGTGGTTTATTTTTATTTTGTTTTGTTTGTCATTATTTTATATATTTTAAGCATTGAACTTAATGTGTTAAGTGTGTTTGTAAAAATTCATACAGCTACATAAAATCTATAATTTACAGATATATACATTTTCTTGCAAGTGTGCTAAGAAGAGGTTAAAGGAGTTATTTTTATTTTTAGTTCTAAAATTATATTTGATTAGATACTCTATGTTAAACCACCAATAAAAGATCGTAAATAAAATATATAAACGTGCCATTATGTCATAAAAGTACGAAATATGCAAAGCCAAAATGAGCTAAAACTAGGGGATCCTGAGAGAAGCAAGCATGAGAGCTAGCTTTTTATATGACGTTTTTGAAAAACCTTGGAGAATAAACGGAGAGTGACTTTATGGCATCACCAACCTAGGACAGTGTAAGCAAGCTCCTGTTTGTAAGGGGAGTAATCGAAGGCTGACAAGAGGAATAGTCCTGTGATTTTAAGTTTAACATGAAATAAAAGGCCCAACAAAGGAGAAATTGATACAACTTGCCTCCTATCTTAGCCTTCTCCAAGGAGCTGGAAACAGCCTTTCAGAACCGTAACTAAGCTTACATTAGTTACTTTTATAGCTTTGGAATCTGAGTGCTTGCTACTTTTACTAGCTGAAAATTCTAAGCAAATAACATAATTTGAAATAGTCCAGCTTGCTAGTATTGCAGGTATATAGAAACTAATATAGGTTGTTTCTGAAGAAAGCTAACTTCAATGTATATAAAGAATTGTTACAGATAAAAAATTCCACACAAAAGGAGCAGCTCACAATAACATTCATAGAAAGTCAACAGGCATTCTAGGAAGCAAAGGGCCATGAAAAGGAATCATCATGAACAAGGTATCAGAAACTGCTAGAACTTGGAGAAGTACTAGGCATAGGACATAAAACAACCACATTTAACAGACAGAAAACAAAGGAGAAATTTCAAAACAAATCATAACATTAAATTATATATATATATATATATATATATATATATTATATATATATATGTGTGTGTGTGTGTGTGTGTGTGTGTGTGTGTGTGTGTGTGTCAAACAGAATTAGAAATGAAAGGATAAGATAGTTAAATTATAGTGGTTCAAAACAAAAAATGTTAAGCAGACTAAATAAAAGATTAAACAAAATTAAATGTAAATTATTGCACTGGATGTAGAACAGAGGAAAGTTACATAAAAATTATTAAACTGGATTTAGAGTAGAAGAAAGCAAAGGAATATGGAAAAATACCAAAATGAATATAAGATTATGGAGGGCACAGTAAGAAAATTCAACACATACCTGGTCTGATCTCTGAATGAATAACATAGAAAATTATACCAAAGTTATTTTTGGCACAAATAACTACCATTAATTTTCTAGAGTTCTTGAAAAACCCCAGTTCTCAGATCTAGAAAGCTTAACACATTTAAACAAGGTAGATGTTTTTTAAACAAAGGTATATCACAGTGGACCTAAAGACACAACAAAGCAACCCATGTGGTTGAGTAAGAGTAATTCCAGTAGGTAAATAGAACTGGGATCGTTGAGAAGTTGCTGATGGCTACACATCACATAGCCTTCTCAGAAACAAGAAGACAAGATGGTGATATTTCAACATAACCCAAAACCCAGGTTATTAGTTAGGGTTTCTACTGCTCTGAAGAGACACCATGTGTACTGAAACTCTTATAAAGGAAAACATTTCATTGGGGCTGGCTTACCATTCAGAGGTTTAGTTCATTATCACTGGGTGGGAAGCATGGTGGCATGAAGGCAGACATGGTGCTGGAGAGGCAACTGAGAGTTCTACATCTGGATTTACAGGCAGCAGGAAGAGAGAGTAACACTGGACCTGTCTTGAGCTTCTGAAACTTCAAAGCCCATCTTCTGTGTTATACTTCCTCCAACCCAGCTCTAATGTCACTCCTTATGAGTATATGGGGGCCATTTTTTTTTTTATTCAAACCACCACACTAGGTAATCTGGACTATGTAGCCAGCAAACTACCTCTTAAGCATTTTTTTTTCAGGCCAACAAATATTGAGAATTGATTAGGTCTGATTAAAGGAAATTTCTATAGGATGAATCTTAAGAAAGAGGATAATGATATGAGATGAGTAAGCCAAGATGTAAGACACAATGGTGAGAGAGATCAGAGGTTTTAGTCTTGAGAATGTTATCTTTGGGGGAAGGCCTACTGAAGACAGCTAAAACAAACTGGGCAAGTGTAAGAGGGCCTCTTCCAAAGGAAAACACCACACGACCCTTGACCAGGGCTTCCAGAGACAAGTCTTCCAGGTACAGAAAACACAGGACTCCACCTTTCCTGTGATTTTCCCATTTCAACATTTTCCCACTCATAGTGCAAAATAACTGAGGCTTCTGTCAGCTTTGCTAGTTCAAGATTCGCAAATCAACTGGAGCTCAAAGGGAGGCCTCAGAAAATAAACAAGAACTCCATGCGCAGATTTCCTTCTCTCATTGGGTGTTTCCTATGTCAGTAGGAAAAGACTCCAAGCCACTTTGCCAAAAGGTCATTCATTTCAGTAGCCACAAACACACGAGTAGACAGCAGGCTATAACAAGAAGGTTCCTGTGCATACGTTATTGCAGTTGACACATAAAAAAAGGCATGGTTTATCAGTAAGGATCACACGTTGGCAGTAAAGATTATGTTCTCAGAGGAAAGTCAAACCTGAAGTGTGCCAGTAGTAACAGAAAATAATGTTTGAATGTTTTCTTCTAAAGCCAGTGTTTCTCAACCTTTCTAATACTCTGACCCTTTATTAGAGTTCCTCATGTTGTGGTGACACCACCTCAACCATAAAATTATTTTTATTGCTACTTCATAAGAGTAATTTTGCTATTGTTATCAAGTGTGTTTCCTGATGGTCTTATGTGACCCCTGTAAAAAGGTCACTTGAACTCCAAAGGGGCCAAGACACAGCTTAAGAACCACTGTTCCAGATGTTATTGGCACCTATAGCCCCAATCCTCTTGCATGGCAGAAACATCAGCCGGAATTTTGGGATTTTTTTCATCAACAATATGCTAAACTCAGTGAAAAGGTGAAGGAAGCTAAGAATTAGGAAATGCTGCCTAGACTTCAAGAAAAACAACAGATAAGAGAAATAGATTTTTGCGTGGTTCTGGTAGGTAAGAGATGACTCAGGAACTAAGAGCTAGGGCTACTATCTCAGAGAACAGTCCCAGCACCTATGTCAAGGCTGTTCAGAACCAACTGGCTCCAGGGTCTTGACCACTTCCTCTGATCTCTGCAGGCACCACACCCATATGCACAAGCACACAGGCAGACATGCATTAAAAAGCAAGTCTAAAAAAAGAGCTGAAAAGAATTACGAGGCATGGCAAGTGGCTGACAGATGCATGCAATTAGTGTTTTATGGGAAAGGAAAGAAAAGAAAGAAGCAGTATGTTGATAATTAATGTCTGAGAATTACCTAAGGCAGATGAAAATCATTAGGACACAAACCAGGAGCTCTATATTCCCTGAGCAGAACAGATAGAGAGAAATCCACACTCTGTGTAGTCAGCTGCTGAAAACCAGGTTTACAGAGAAGAGCTCAAGCCCAGCCAGAGGCAAGGACACTTTCTTCTCAAAGAAACAAAAATACAGCTGGCATTCCAAAGAAATGATGGAAACAAGAACAGAACAGAATTGAATCAAAAGAAAGAAACTGTAAAATCTGCCAACCTATAATTCTATGCATAGTAGAAAAAAATATTCCTCAAGATTAAAGGCAAAATAATGACAATTTTATTTTTTTTATTAATTTATTCTTGTTACATCTCAATGTTTATCCCATCCCTTGTATCCTCCCATTCCTCCATACCCCCACCCCCCATTTTTCCCTTATTCCCTTCCTCTATGACTGTACCTGAGGGGGATTACCTCCCCCTGTATATTCTCATAGGGTATCAAGTCTCTTCTTGGCAACCTGCTGTCCTTCCTCTGAGTGCCACCAGGTCTCCCCCTCCAGGGGACATGGTCAAATGTGAGGCACCAGAGTACGTGAGAAAGTCATACCCCACTCTCCACTCAACTGTGGAGAATGTTCTGACCATTGGCTAGATCTGGGAAGGGGTTTAAAGTTTACCTCCTGTATTGTCCTTGGCTGGTGCCTTAGTTTGTGTGGGACCCCTGGGCCCAAATCTGCCTATCATATTGTTCTACTTGTAGGTTTCTAGGACCCTCTGGATCCTTCTACTTTGCTATTCTCCCATGCGTCTCTCATTTAGAGTCCCAATAGGATGAATGACGATTTTAGATAACCACAGTCTGAGTAAATTTGGGAACTGCAGAATTCAATACAAGAGCTATTCAAAGGAGCTGTTCAGGATCAAGCAGAATTATCCCAGAGAGACAAACCACACTACGGGAAGAAACAGAGTATTGTAAAAAGTGAACTATATACAATATAAACGAGTGTTGGCTTTTTGCAATAAATAAATATCAGATCTTGTGGTAGAGTATAAAGCAAAATCAAATACATGCTAACACATCTGAATGGTTAGACTCATGGAGATTAAGGGGATTAAGATTTTGTTTTAAAATAGGTAAATGTAATAATTTGTGGCCATAAAGAATATAAGGTAAATTATAATATGTATATGTATTAAAGTGCAGGCCTGTAATCCCAGCACTTGGGGAGTCAGAGGCAGGCAGATCTCTGTAAGTTCGAGGCCAGTCTGATCTACAAAGTGAGTGCAGGACAATGGAGGCTACATAGAGAAACCCTGTCTCAAAAAATCACCACCACCACCACCACCACCACCACCACCACCACCACCACCACCATCATCATCATCATCTAGGCACTGGGAGATGGCTCAGTAGATCAGTAGGTAAGAGTACTTGCTCTGTGATGATAAGGCTCTGAATTCAGTCCCTAGCACTCACTTCAATGTCTGGGATGTGGGGACTGGCAGAACACAGACCTATAATCCCAGTGCTGTGAGGTGGAGACAAAAGGCTCCCCTGACTTTCTTGGCCAGGCAGTGTAGCAGAAATAGCAAGTCCTGTGTGAGTCACCCTCGCTACAGGGGATAAGATGGAAAGTGATAGGGAAGGACACACATTTTCCTTCTTTGGTCTCTGCATATTCAAGTGCGCTCCCCTAACTCATGTGTGCTGTACCCACACAACACACACACATTCATATCCACACAAATAATACAGAGGGAAAACACTATGAAATATTTGACTCCAACAGAAGTGAAAAATAAACCCAAGAACAAAGAGAAAACAACCCTGGGCTTAGTAGATTCTGACCCTATTGTTAGGAGCATCTTTCTTTCCCTCCAAAGCTTCAAGGGCGTGGAGCCTTTGGGTGCCAATGAAGTTCCCATAATGCCATAGAAGTGCAGTATTTATGGTTAGTTTCCTTGTGGGAAGAAAAAGAGACTAAGGTTCCCTCTCATGGATGAGTAAAGATACAGTGAGAGTGCAGCCATCTATGAACCAAAAAGGCTGCTCCCACCAGACACATCACCTGCTTGTCCATAAGCCAAATGTCCCAGCCTCTAGAACTCTTAGAAATAAGCATATGGTATCCAATCCCCACAGTCTAAGAGACTTTTGCTGCAGAAGTCTGAAATGACCAAGGTACCATTAATCAATAATCTTATTAAACATAAATGAGCTTTTTTAAAAAAAAATCTACCTATAAGATGAATTTTATTGAAAAGAAGACTAGGGACTAGCAAGATGGCTCAGTGGGTAGAGGCATTTGGTGCTAATTCTGAATTCAGTTCCTCATACTTGCACAGGAAGTTCTCTTAGTCCCTAGAACTTACGTTGTGGTGGGGTCAACAGACTTTCACAAATTTTCCTCTGGCCCTACACATATACCACGACACATGCCTCTCCCCACTACCCACAAAATAAATAAATGTAACAACATTTTTAATAGAGAATTACTTTAAGTATGTAGACATGGAGATTGAAAGTTGTTAAGGTTTTATTTTATCTTATTTATTTTAAGACAGAGTCTCGTTGTGCAGCCCGGGATATCCTGAACTCACTATGTAACCTCAGACTCGGAGATCTTCCTGCCTCTGTAGCTCAAATTCTGAAGTTATAAGCATGCTCTACCACATCCAGTCCATTGAAGTTTGATTTTAGACATCCTTTGAAAGTCTCACAAGGTAAACATGTATTCTTTGATGGCTTGTAGGATACTGTGGAAATCAGATTCAGAGTAAGGCTTCTTCTGGTCTCCAGAAATGTGC